>NC_092877.1:385043040-385343040 GCF_028372415.1 Notamacropus eugenii
AATGGACAAGCTGAGAGGTACGTACCAGTGAGCTACAACTTCCAGTCAGAAGATTTGTTAGAGAAACAAAAGTTGTTGTCAAGATCCTTGATCAAACAAAGATCCATGTCAAGACCTTCAACAATGAGTTAGGCTCTGTTGAGTGACCTTGGGACTCAAAGGACATTGTGTTTGTCCTTAGTTCTCGAAGAGGATCATGACATCAAGATGATGACATGACTTCCAGTCGACTTTGATTTGAGTGAGGGAGGGCTGTGCAAGGTCACCAACCTCAATTTCTTCTCCTGTGTCATCTGGATCCAGTGGCCTGATATTCATGAGGATGGCTGGAGATGGCCCAGGATGCAATGGGAGACCCTGGCCCTTTCAGAATAAAGTCTTACAGCATTCTCACTTTGAGGAAGATACACCCATTCAATGAATAGGCTTCTTTAAGTAGTTGCTCAAGGGATGGGAGAGTCAACCCATATAAAGGATTTACAAAATACAAAATAATCCTAGGGAATGGAGGGAACCCCATCTGCACTATTCACCACCACCACCAATTGCTCAGAGGAGAGTTAGTTGGACTTTGTAATGAATAAGCAGAGAGAGAGAGCTTGGAAAATGTTGAGGAGAAGAGACTGTTCACTAGTAGCTGTACAAAGACTTCTTGGCCCAGAGATGGGCCCTGAAAATGATGCAGCCAGTGAAGAAAACTGTGTATTTTTACAGAGAAAGAGAAAAGAACCCAAAGGCAACTCTTTCCCTGCCCAGAAATACAAGAGAGATCCCTCAGGTAGAGATTCAGCCATCAGAACTGGAACGTACTGATAGCCACCCTGTTACAGCTGCCAGCCCAGGTGTAACCACCCAAGTCAGTAATGATTTTGAGGGTCCGTACCATTGACTGGCTCAGGTGTAGGACTGGTCAGTGAGAGTAGAGCTAGGCCTCTGAGATCAGTCATGAGGCTAAGTTATGATGTTACAGGTAAACCTGAGGATATTGTTACTCATGTCTCTAGGCAACAGCGTTGGAGATGCTCATGTGAAATGTGCCTTGCATTAATCACATGTTTACTGCTGTGCACACAAATTGCTGCATGTCTATATAGACTTGCTTTTTATTTGATATTCATTCGACTAGGTTTTCTGCTGTGTTCATGTGATAGCAGCATCTTTTTGCTAATTATGTTGTGTACGTTACTAATGTTTGCAGTTGTCATGCTTTATGTATAGACCCATTGCTGGTGTGATGGCTTCCTTCATTAGCCATGCTTATTGCTGGAGCCTGTGAAGATGCACATACTTTTCACATGTGACTATATTAAACATCCTGTGTGTATTTAGGCAAGTTGTCACTGTAGTGTCTGCCCCACTTTGTTTAGAGCACATATTGTTAATGTGCCTTTGCTTATTGTACTTTCAATGGCACTAAAGCTTGGTTCCCTGGGATGCAAGAAAACCATCTTTATTGCTTAAGGCACTGATGCTTGTGTTTAATACTCTATACTTACAGGTTTTGGACTTACCCTAATTGATCTTTGCAAGGGACTGCAAAGAGTTTCAGCACGTGGAGGAATACAAGCAGAGCCCCAAAACCAGTTGTTGTGGGAGTCTCTCCTTATTGGTGGAGATCACTGTCCTGTGCCTGAGTGAAGGGCAGGCAGTGTGAGTGAGAAAGAAGATCTCTTCAGTCTCTTCAGTTTTCTTCAGGTCACTTTGGGTACTTCCGGCTCCAGCTCTGAGAGAAAACATGTAAGATGATAGCCACACTACAGGTTGCTGAAATAAAAGATTCAGGGAAGAAATCAACAGAGGAGGAGTCCCCAGCCTCTATCATGTCCCTGTCCTTAGTTCCATGTACCAGAGAATTAGGGGAGTTTCCCCTGGGGTGAGAGCCAGGACTCTTGGTAGAGCTGAGTCACCTTGTTCTTGATGGGCAAGCTCCTTCTCTCTGTATTTTATGGTGCATATTCTCATGAGTACACCTTCTGTTTGCTGCCCATTTGAATGAATGGGTTAAATACTATTTGGGTTTATTGTGGAACTGGTATTTGGTAGGAGGAGAATTAAGCCTTAAATGTAAAACTTGGGGTCCTTCTTCCACACCCCCATTATTAGAATATTTATCAAAAGTTAGCTTGAACCTAGTCACGTGTCCTGGACCAACCAACCAAGCAATCCATCAATTGACTTTTGTGAAGTGCCTCCTTTGTGCCAGGCACTGTACTAAGCTCGGGAGTACAAGAAGGGGCAAAAGATAATCAAGGCACCTCAAGGAACATAGAATCTAATGGGAGACAACAAGGAAACAAATGTGTACTATATGTGTGCATACAGATGTACATATATTATATATGTACACATGCATACACATGCATGCACACTAATAAAACACTTGTGTGCAGGACACAAAGATGTCTACACATATGCAATACACATGTGTGTACATATATGTACATCTCGATATCTCTGCACACATATACATTAAGTAGAAATAATTGACAGAGGGAAGGCACTAGAATTAAGAAGGAGGAGAGAAAGCTTCTAGTAAAAGATGGGATTTTAGCTGGGATGGAAAGGAAACCAGGGAAGTCAGTAAACTGAGTTGAACCAGAGAAAATGCTTAGAGCCCAGAAACAGCACGTCTTATTTATGGAAGGACCAGGATGCCAGGGTCACTGAATGGCAGAGACAGAGATTACAGCAAGTAAGAAAACTGGAAAGGTAGGAGGGGGTCAGGTGAAAGGGGGCTTTAAATGCCAAAGGATTTTATAGATCCTGGAGATGATAGGAACCTCTGGAGTTTATTAAATGGGGGAAGGATGCTGACAAGATCAGACATGCACTTTAGGGAATCCCTTTGGTGGCTGAATGAAGCCTAGACTGAAGCAGGGAGAGCCTTGAGGCAGGCAGACCCACGAGCAGCTATTGCAATGGTCCTGGTGTGAGGTAATGAGGGCCTGCATCAGGGTGGGAGCAGGGTCAGAGAAGAGGAGAGACTCCATTTGGGAGATGTAGCAAGGGTGAAATGGACAGACCTTGGCACTATGTTGGATCTGTTTGGTGAGAGATAGTGGCAAGTCCAGGATGACTCCTTGGTGGAGAGCCTGAGTAATTGGGGAGATAGTCTTGCCCTCACAGTAATAGGGAACGTAGAAGAAGGTGAGGGTTTAGGGTAGGGAAAAAGATAATGAGTTCAGTTTGAGATATGTTGAATAGTAATATTTAATTAATTAGTGATTGTAATCCTATTTAAGGGAGCAGATATACTTCTATCTTCGAACCCTTTCTCCCTGAGGAGACCAGGAGATCCAGCTTCTGCACCAATTTCCTGTTTTCCCCTAATTATAGGAAATAGTATCCTGTGGAGGAAAATGAGAAGAAAAGTGTCTGGAGATGTCTATCCTGAATTCCTTCAATCCACCTTCATACCATATAGGGGAGGTAGCCCTTGTACCATGTTGGGCCTTGAAATAGATAGAATTCTGTGGTGTTTAAAGGTATTTTTTAAAAAATAGCCATTTAAATACATACATAGTATATATTAGGTCACATGGTATTTAGACTATCTATAGTCATCTGTAAATTTCTAAAATTTTTGATCTCTAAAATCTTTCTAAGCTCTATTTGCCACTCTCTTCTCCCACTCTTCTTCTTTGTTATTAATGTGTCAGACTATGTGATAAAAGGCATTATGATTGAGATGCTATTTTGTTATTTTGGCCTTAAGTTAGCATATTAATAAAAGACAATGAGTATCCTGCTCTGTAAATTGCATGGTAAATTTTCCAGCAGTTTTTAGCCGAGCAATGTCTGGATGCTTCTGGGAACTTTATAAAGTTGTCTCCATCTTTAAAGGTACCATCATTTTGTTTGTCCCTCTACAGTTTGGACACTTTAAACTGTTTTTTTGAAGGAAGGGATAGGAAAGGGAGATGAAGGAAGGGAGGAAGGAGGAAGACAGGAGGAATCAATCAAGAAACATTTATTTAACCCCTACTATGTTCCAGACACTGTGCCAAGCTCTGGAAATACAGAGAGATGATAGATGGATAGACAGATAGATAGATAGATAGATAGATAGATAGATAGATAGATAGATAGATAGACAGATAGAGGATAGATAGATAGACAGATATATGGATATGTGTTTATTATATCTACAAATATACATATACGTATACAGTCCCTTCCCTAGATGAACTTGCTGATGTCCATATAGGTATATCCAACAATATGCAAACCAAACCCAAAGAAGGAGGAAAGGGAAGAAGGAAGAAATTCAAGGCAATTTTTTAAAAGCTTACTGTGTACAGAATACTCAGATACTGAAAAAGATATAAAGTTTAAATAAGAAACCAGTCCCACCCTCCTGGAATTCAAACTGAGCAGGGCGTGGATAAGACACAAATCAGATAAATGTGCTAGTTCAATTTGAAAGGCAAAAAAATGAATTGCTCTGGAAAGACTGAGAGGAGGTCTTTACTGCTGAGGAGGGAAGAGATAGAGGGAGAGGGGGCAAAGGTTAATAGGAAAGGGGAGAGGAAAGGAGGGGACCAGAAGGGAAAGGAGAGGAGGGAACTGAGAGTGGGGGAGAAAAGAGGGAGGGGGAGAATGAGCGCCCTTGAGGAATGTCTAGATTCCCTTCACCATTGGTTCTTGACAGGAGCCTGATTTATTTCCTCCTGAAATCTAACCAATCAGATCCTCCCTCGAGGAAGTCAAGCAGTCAACCTATTGTTCATGTTTCCTTTTTAAGCTCTCAGGTCAACTGTTTGAATTGATCAGACAATATTGTCATCCCCTTTAGTCAAGGCAAGAGAGCCAAGAACTAATGGGGCTTAGCTCCTGGGGATGAGGGGAAGGTGGGTGTCAGTCACAAACAGAGTGCTGAGCAGAGGAGCTGAAGTGGAGTATGGCAATGCCAGTTACACCTTGAGTAGTTCAGTAACCCCTGCCTCCCAACTGCCTCCTCGTCCCCAAGCTTCTTCTTGAGATGAAGGGGAAGAGGAGATTCACCACAGTTCTCTTTGAAAAGAGGAGGAAAGAGAAGAGACAAAGATGGGGAGGAGAAGTGCCTTGGACATTTTGAGATCCTTACTGGTATTCTCAGGAGAAAGCACATTGGAAATACACTTCTCCAAAAATGAGCTGGAATTTCAAGTGTTCTTCTGCCTCATCTCAAGTTTTGCCTTCAAGTTTCCAATAAGAAGAGCTTCCATCTGCATTGGCAGACCTGGGACACGGTAGAACTCTCTCTTGCAATGGTCTACTTGCCACAGAACTGGATTCCCAACCCCCACATCTGGGCTTACTTTGTGCTGCCACCTTCTACCTTCAATTTTATCTTTTCCTTCATTTATCCATTCCATCAACAAGCTTCAAAAAAAAAGAGGCAATTTTTAATGGTTTTTTTTTTAATTAACAAGCATTTACTTTGTCTGCTTCACACCTTCCTGTCCCAAATTGGGAGAAAAACAAACAGAAAAACACCACAGACCTGTAACAAATATACAGAGTCAAGGAAAACAAATCACCACATTGGCTATGTCCAAAATTGTGTCTCCTTCTGCATGTCTAGGCAAGCGTCTCCCTGAGCACTGCGACGAGCAGCTGGAATTCCAGAGGACCAATGATCAACGACCAGTCATGAAAGTCTTACTGTGTGTGTGCTAAGCATTGTGCTGCAAGAGATACCAAGGTAAAAGGGCAAGAGTCCCTGCTCTCAGGAAACTTACATTCTGCCCATGGGAAACAACAAAAGTTAGAGAAAAAACACAATGTATGTAGAACTGTTGACAGTCACCAGCCTCGTGGACTGACAATAGGCCTCCTGATCAGTGATGTTTGAGCCAGGTTTTGGAACAAGATGGGATATCCAGGGGAAAGGACCAGAGGAGGGAGAGTATGGTAGGCATGGAACACTGCCTGTGGCAGAAGTCCAAAGATGGGAAGGTGAGGAACAGTTGGATTTTCTGGAACCTAAAGAGGAGAAATGTAGGAGTGCAAAGAGGCTCGGAAACAAAGACAGGAGCTGGTACTCCATGCTAAAGGCACAAGGAGCTCCCAGAACTTCTGGAGCAGGGTAGGGAGCAGGGTAGAGCTGCACCTCAAGAATATCAGCGAGGAAGGTGTGCTGAGAATGGACTGGACGTGAGACATGTGAGTCACTTGGAAGGTGATTGAAACAGTAAAGGTGGGAGGCAATGGTGGCTCCCAGTACAGTGGTTGCCTTGAAGAGAAAGGGTTGATTGTAGGTTATATCATGGAGAAAGAAATGTGGAAGGGGCTGTTTCTTGAAGTGTTGCAAAGGAAGTGAGTAGAACTGGAGCACTGTCTAACAATAACCATATTGTAAAGACAAGCAATTTTTAAAAACATAAAAATTCTGATCAACACAATGAGCAGCCGTGATCTTGGAGGAATGATAATGAAACATAGCACCTAGCTCCACAGAGGAGTAACGGCCTCAGAGTGCAGATTAAGACATAGGACTTCCTTGTGCATGGCTAAGGTGGGATTGTTTTACTTGGCTGTACATGTTTGCAATGGTGGGAAGGGGAATTGGGAGGGAGAGAATTTGGAGCTGACAAAAGAAAACTGAATTAAAATAAAGATATGTCATGGAGGTAGAATTGACAGGACTCAGTGGCATGTGAAGGGTGAGGAAGAAGGAAAAGGTGAGGATGACTCCTGGGTTGAGGACCTAAATGACTAGGAAGAAAGTAGTGCCATTGACAGAAGCTAGCAAGAGGAAAGGGTCTTGATGGAAATCAGTGTGTTCTGCTTTGGACATGCTAAGTTAGAAATGTCTATGAAATGTCCAGTTCTAAATGTCCAATGGGCACTTGGTGGTATGCGCCTGGAAGAGACTGGTCCAGGTAATATAGAGCCAGAAGTCATCTGAACTAATGATTTCAATTGTTTTCCCTCACAAAATGAAATCATATTGCAGGTGCTCCATCTTGGATGCCATTCAGTAGGACTGACCAAGTACCAGACTTTATTGTTAGGCTGTACTACGCCCCAAGTCCCTAAGGCCATGGGTGTCTGTGAGGTCCTAGAAGATCTCCCCGCCACACACACACACACACACACACACACACACACACACACACACACACACACACACACACACACACTTGTTTCTTTGAATATCTCCCATAGAATTTCCTGACTATTGGGTTTTTTGTTTCAGGGATCATGAAGGGGGAACATAGTCCCAAGCTTCCAGGGCTGGCTGCAGGCCACAGCTATCAGGGTTTTTCAAAGCATAAATCATGTGGTTTTTTTCCCCTATAAATCTAGATTAAGCGCATCTATCTCACTCTTCTGGTGATGCTGGCTGCGCTGTCTTTAAATCTGGCAACAATAATGTATCTGCACTATGAGATGACAGCCCATAATGAGATTGGGACAGTCCAGAGGCAGATTCGCCATTTGTGACAATGACAGATTTCTCGGCAAGCCTGACTGCTTAGGACACTGCTGAGCACGCTGGCCCTCTGCAAGGGAAGGGCTCCCCTTAACCTGTCAGGTTGTCACTTATCTCTATTGGGCAGGATTTCTCCAGGTTGTCAAGAATAAATTGCCCAGCTGAATTTTCCCTAAATCTGCATGAGTTCAGACAAAAACCATGCAAGTTTCAGCAAAGAAATGCTTGGCACAGCTTTCACCCCATCACCCGGGTTATGTTGTATGCAAATGGGTTTGAAAGGCTGTGGTGAGCGAGCAGTGGGCACATTGAAGGTGTTTTCAGTTCACAGCAAAGGAAAAGAATTTTAAGAAAGCAAAAAAGTTTTCATAAATACAGAATGTGGCACATGGAGACCCTCACTTGTTGAGTCTTCCTCCTTACCAAAAGGTAGCTTGAAGTAAGAATAATCAACCAACATAGGAGCTCCTCAATGGCATTTGTTCAGTCGGTCTAGCGTGCTTCCTCTTCATGGCAATGATCCTCATGAAGCCTCCTGGAGAAGTGGGGAAGGTCCAGCAGAACAATCAATGGCTTTGAAGCCAGAAGGACCTCACTTCCGATCCTGGTTCTGCTAATTACCACTTGTGTGACTCTGGAAAAACAAAACATTAAATCTCTCCAGGATTCAGTTTCCTCATCTGTAAAGTGATGGGAACGGATGAGATGGCCCCCAAGGTCCCTCCATTTTCCACAGCTATGATGCTCCCTGTGTGACCTTGAACAAGTCACTTGACTCCCAAGGCCTCAGTTTCCTCATCTGTAAAATAAGATCAGACTATAAGTCTCTCAAGTCCCTTCTGGCTTTTGACCTAGGATATGAAGATCAAGAATAAAATAGCCTTTGAGTGGTCCTTAAAAATTTACAAAGGTGATTTCAGGGCTACAATGAACAAATAAATAAGCGCTAAATATGATTCAGCCTAGGGGAAACTAGATGACACAATGGATAGAGCACAGTGGATATAGCATCTTCCTGGGTTTAAATACGGGATCTATGTGACCCTAGGCAGATCACTTAACCTTTGTTTGCCTCAGTTTCCTCCTCTGTAAAATGAGCCGGAGAAGGAAATGCAAACCACACCAATATTTCTGCCAGGAAAACCCAAATGGGGTCATACAAACATTCTAATAACACAAGTTCTCAATTGATTATCATTACAACATCCCAATGAAATGGTTATTTGGGGTATGTTTTTAGAGATGAGGCTCTCTGGGGCTCAGGAACATTGAATGACTTGTCCAAAGTTACCCAGTAGCAAGCGGAAGAAGTAGGATTTGAATCCAGGTTGTCCCCACTCCACAGTCAGTGTTCTGTTCACTGTACCACATCTACCTTCTGATTCAATTGCTGCGAATAGACAGTTTTCCAAAGTAGAGACACAAAATGTGGCTAATTAGTGCCCCCAAATCAGAAGTAACACATGTTGATGGGATTGTGATAAATATGCATGCTCATTCATTTCTGGTTGACTTGTAAACACAAAAAAATGGTGATTTGGCAAAAAATTATGCAAACTATAAAAATAATCATTCCATCAATGAAATTATTTCTTTGGGCTACATATAGATATAGATGTGTGCGTACATACGTATGTGTGTATATATATATGTATATAATATATATATATATGCTTTAAAACAAACAAAAAAGACCTATTACTTCAATGATTTTCACAGAAGCATGATTTGCAATGAAGAAATAACCAAAAGCAACCTAGATGCTCAACAGCAGCTGGCGACTTGTGAATAAAAGGAGCTGTGTAGTTTAATTCAGATCAGATAATATGATGAATACAAAGAAACATGAAAGACCTTTGTGAAACAATCCCCAGAAGAACGGGATCCCAATAACTATACAGATATGCAGAAAAATGAATGAGAATCAATGATGAAATCTGATGGTGATGTAGACTGTGGTCTCCAAGACACAAAATGGGGACCAGTAATCCACATGCAAGGATTCCTGAAGCTCACTTACAGAGTTAGTTTAAAATGTAATGTTGCATTTGTTTTGTTAAAGGTGTCCTAATTACATTTTCATCTGCTTTGGCCTCAACGGTAGCGTTGCAGGCTTCCGTGGGATTGACACTCTTGAAATGAAGGGAATAGAAGTTGGAACTGGATTTGTGATTTCATTGATATAGAGAAATCCCCGATGAGAAAGCTCCTTCTACCAATGTGGGTTAGTATCTTCTCAATAAACTGTAGTCTTCGAGAGTTGTCTGGGTCATAGAAGGGCTGAGTGACTTGCCTAGGGTCATATAAAGTATGTGGCAAAGACAGAATTTGAACCCAGATCTACCAGGTTCCAAAGTCAAATTTCTCTCTATGAGACCACACTGCTTCTCTTACATTGAAAGCAATTCATAATAGGGAGAAATACAAAGCAGGTTTAGTTTATTGATGTTGACTATCGTTGATAATTATATCATTGGCCCACCCCAAGTCATTGCCCACTTTGTGTCAACAGGACACTGACTTTGAGCTGTTTGGTGTTCTGTCCAGTTGTGGCAATTGGATGTGCTGCATTATCACCACTTCCCTGCATGGTCCCCTTGGGGATGGCTATCATGAATCTGTGAGCTGGCTGACTGGAGCTCAGGGCAATGTCTGTATCTGTGACCATGAGGCTGCTCCATGCTAGTGTTTTCCTTAGAGACAGGCTTTGAACTTGACCCTCCAAGTCCCCACTTAACACCAGCAGCATTTTGCACAGAGTGATTTAGGGGGATCAAAATGTCAGCTCAGTGACCCTGAGGTCAGCATGAGAATGACAGGCCTGTCTGGGAAGCCGATCGGCTTTCTGGCTTCCCCCTGCTTGCAGCCATTAGCTAGCTTCCTAAAATTGTCACCGTAACTCACCCACCAAGAGAATGCTTAGCACGGGCTTCTCCAGCAGCGAGACACTGAGAAATGGCCCCCCAGAGGGTTTGGATGATTTATCATCCAGTGAGGAGGATGGAGAATGTGACAATTCCTCTGGGGGCTTTGAGTCATGAGGCTCCCTCCTACCATCCCCCAGCTCACTGTGCAGGGATGCAGCCAGGATGCGGGTATGTCAAGGAGGTCCTGGGGATGGGGGCTGCTTTGAACCGGCTGCTATTGTTGCCCCCAGCCTGTCACAGGGCTCAAAGTGTCCTCACAATGTGAAGAGGCAAGGGGGCTTTTTCAAGCTCCCCTTCACCGACATCATGGCATACCATTCTATGTTTGTCTACAAATAGAGAATATTTTTAAACAAAGATGCCTTTTGTGATTGAGAGAATTTTTGAGAAGTATAGTAAAGGCAGGCCATCTAGGTGGGGCAGTGGATAGAGTGCCAGGCCTGAAGACAGAAAGACATGAGTTCAAATGTGACCTCAGACACTTCCTAGCTTTGTGACGCTGGGCAAGTCACTAACCCTGTTTGTCTCAGTTTCCTCATTTCTAAAATGATCTAGAATAGGGAATGGCAAACTACTCCATTATCTCTGCCAAGAAAATCCCAAATGGGGTCGTGAAAAGTTGGATATGACCAAGTAAAGTAGCAGAAGAAACCAAGGCTTGGACCTGGCTTGATATTAATATAACACAAATTAGAGTGGTATCATTATGGTATAATATGCCTTTTTGTAGTAAATTCTGTTATAGTACAATTATCCCTTCCACACCACAACTTTCCCCATCTGTTTCAATATATTGTGGGTTGACTTAAGAAATTAAATGGGAATTTTCTAGAACTTTTGCAGAAGCAGCAGATGACACACAGAGGCTCACAGATGACACAGAGCCTATGACCAAATACTTAACCCAAATTTCCAATAAGATATTGTAAATGTCCCAGAAAAGAAAAAGACAAATTCAGACTTTGTCTCTGGTGCAAAGGCAGAGCTACAAAATTTGACGTGGATTTTCCAGATCATAGGATCGAATCCAGATAGATTTCCTGCATTTCCCCACCAAATGGATGGGAGTGGCCTCTTTCAATTGTCTGCATGGCTAGAACAGGCTGGGTCTTTACAAGCTGCGAGGATAGGACTCTCACTTTCTTTCCTGCATAGAATTCAGAGAGAGAAGATTCCTCCACAGTGTGGGAGCCAGTGAATGGAGAAAGGTGTCTTTTTCACTCTCTCCTTTTTTACTCTGTGAGCCTTCGAAACAATGCTCAGGTTTCTGTTTTTGTTTTGTTTTGTTTGTTTGTTTGTTTTTCTCTTGTCTGTGTTTTTCATTTCTAGGTGCAGGCGGTGGAATTTCCACTGGGCCTAAAATGAAGATCTGGGAGCAGATGTGAGGCTGATCACCCCAGCGGGGAAACCATGGAAAGCCAGGGTTCTAAGACTAGAGCCCAAGATGGGCTTTGGGTTGGAATTGAAGACTCTTCTATATAGGAACCAAGCTGAGGTGTGAACCTAATCCCCTTGCCTTCCCCAGAGTATGAAGGGGTGTGCTAGGGAGGATTACACCTCCAGCATTTGGGGATATGTTGATATATTCATTATTGTCATCCTCTTGACGCACACATTGCTGGTAAAAGACAATCTATTAAGTGGAACTGGGGTCCAGGGGATCCCATAAAATTGAGGAAGCATCATCACTGGGGTCTAGAACTAATGGGAGGGAGCCCAGGCATCCCCAATCCCCCTAGAGCATACTAGAGAACCCTGGGGGAGGGGTGAAATGTAACTTACCTGGCCTTCAGATCCTTAGGGGCAAGGACTATTTCATTTAGGGGTTACCATCTCCAGCACCAAGGAGAATGAGGGGCACACAGTAGTTATTTAATATACGCTTGCAGAATTAATGACTAGATGAATAAATCAACAATTATTTCTTGGTAAGTCCTCAACATGTCCCAGACACTGTGCGTAGCCCTTAGGGTAAAACAAACCAGAGAAATTCTTCTCCACAAGAGATTGCGTGTCATCTTGAGGAGAATGAGGGGAGGGAGGGGGAGAAAACTTAAGACATGTTGAAGTGATTGTTGAAAACCGAAAACAGGTAATTTAACAAAAAGAAAAGATTTACATTTCTTCAGGCTGAAATAACTTGGACAGAAATAAACGCAGGAAGACTGTTCTACCCTCTCATCCAATTAATGGAATTACATAATCCCTCTGCATCTCCACTGAATCAATCAAATGTTTAAAGTAAGTATGAAAAAGTCTTGAATTCAGGAGGAAGTACTGTCATCACTCAAAGAAATCAAATGATATAACATGAGAATTTATTGGTGTTGGTTGAAAGAATGAGACAAATATCTGAGTCTGTAAATGTGTATGCATGTATGTGTATGTGTGTATACATTCATATATATATTTATATATGTGTGTATATATACATATACACACATATATACATATGTGATATTGTATGTTCATCCTTCGTTGCTGAAGGAGACCATGCCATCAGAGAAATAATGACATGACTTGCACTTGACTTTGTTTTGAGTGAGGGAGGGCTGTGCAGGTCACCAGCCTCACTTCTCCTCCAGAGCCATCAGGATCCAGTGACCCGATATTCATCAGGATGACTGGAGATAACCCAGGATGAGGCATTTGGGGTTGTGACTTGCCCAAGGTCACACAGCTGGTGAGTGTCAAGTGTCTGAGGTGAGATTTAAACTCAGGTCTTCCTGACTCTTGCACTGGTGCTCTATCCACTGAACCTCCTAGCTGCCCCAATATATGATATATGTATATATGACATATGTATATAGGTCATAGTAAGTCAATTTGAAGTCAAGTATTTCACTAGTAGGATTCCAGAAGCCAGAGAGTCTAGTCGTGGCCAAGAGAGATAATGCCCTGGGTGGGAGGTGGAGGGGATACTGAGTTCTCTCTCTCTCTTGTCCCATAGACCAGGTGAAGACCTTATAAGCTTCTTAGTTACATCACAAGGGGCAGGATAGGGAGAGATGTCCAGTGAGACTTGAAAGATAAGTTGGGACCAAGTTCTATAGGGCTTTACAAGCTCAACAAAAGAGTTTATATTCAGAGTGATATGGGCACCCTTCCTCTGTCAGTTTGTGGGCAGTGAGGTGTCCAACACATTTGTGACCATCTGTGGTTGCTGGCTAACCACTTTTCCTGTATCATCTGTTCTGTGGGGCCAAAAAGCCTGAATCACATTTCTCAGGGCTCCCATGTCATCATTTGTTCCCACAAATTTTCTTTCCTACCCTTCTCTGGAAAGTACTAGTCAGAGCCACTTCCAGCCCAGGGGACATAGTAAGACCAAATCTTACCTGACCAGCCCAACCTCTGTCCCAGTCTCTCCACCAGGCCTCGCTATCAGGTTATCTGTTGCCTGTGGAACATTTCCACCTGATATCCCAAGTGTTCTTAAACTATACTTGTTTGGAAATAAGCTCATTTTTCTTTCCCCATGCCCTCATCCTGCCCAAAGTCTCCTGGTTCTACCAAAGGCACCACAAACCTTTTAATTTTCCCAGCCTGTAGCCTTGTCATTGTCCTCAACTTTGGAGCTAGGTTTCTGACCATTTGGAACTTCTCTCCATCACAGATTGTAGTTACTACCATTTGATATGTCTGTTAGGCAATATGGAGGCTCATTGTATGTATTAATGATTACAGCCGTTCAGGATGGTGCAGTGCTACTGAAAATACTTAGAAGGGAGTTAAATAAAGAGACCAAAAGCTGGTTGGTGAGATACATCTTTCCAAAAATCTTGGTGGTTCTGATGTCTGTGGTAACATAGGGAAATGGGAATCTAGAAAACAGAGTCAAGAATAGTCCACAGTTCCAGGAGTGGCAGAAGAGCCTAGTCCATAAAGCTGGACTTTAGGCAGAAATACTCATTTTTCAGGAAGTCAAAGTGGGAAGTTCATGATGGTCTATGATTATGGCATCAGTGCTGGTGGTGTTGTGATGATGGGGGTGGAGATATGGAGAGAGAACAGAGGAAAGCAGGAGAATCCAGAGACTGGGCAAGTAGACATTCATTGGAGACTTCAGGAACCAGAACACAGCTACACTAGGCTCTCTAGGACATGCATTGCCATCTATTGTAGGTACCTCAGCTACTTGGCTCAATGGTGTTGTTACCAAGAAGCACGGGGGAGGGGAATGTCCAATATAAGTAGATTTTTTAAAATCACTGGAAATATGGAACATAGGGTCATAGATTCAGAGTGGCAGAATATGGTGAAGGACACTAATCCAACTGTTTCATTTTATAGATGAGGAAACCGAAGAGCAGGGAAGTTAAAGGACATCCCCAGGATCACCTACGTAGTAATGGCAGCACCAGAGTTCAAAACATATCTCAACCCCAAATTTGGTGGGTTTTCCGATTATCCTATGCTGCCCTCAGCTTTTCAAATTGAGTTGAAACTGAATAGAATTTATGGCTTCATTAATAAGACAGGAAATATCTCTTCACAGACACCTTCTAGTTGACTTTCTTTGTAACTTTTCACGTTTCTGTGTTCACTTGTGCCGTGTCTCTTCCTATAGAAATTGCATGCCAAATTCTGCTGTGAGCTCCTTGAGAACCAGAAAAGAAAAAACCAAAAGGGGAGAGTGTGATGAATCTCTGCCGAGAGGTCAGTAAGTGTCCTTGGTCATGTCTCCTGGGAATTTCCTCCTTCTCCCAAGGGACTGGATGGACAAAGGTCGTATCATGAGACTCTGTTAGCAAGAGCTCACAGCATCATGGCACACTGTGCCTAGAACACCCTTCTCTCATTTTTTGAATTCTTGCCTCCTCTGTCCCAGCTCAGACTCTGTCCCTACATTCCCAAAGAAACCTTCCCTAATCTCTTGCCCCACCCAATAACTGATCTCCCTTGAATTCACTCGGCAGCTATAATACCCTGAGTATGTCTTACTTTGTATTTCTAATTTAAAAAAAATGTAGGTGACAGCATGATGTAGTGAATTCAGAGATGGCCTTGGAGCTATGATGGCTGGAGTGCAATCCCCCTACTGATTATGTGACCTTGGGCAAGTCACTTAACATTCAAATTCTGGAGACAGCTCTCTAATACTATGCTGATCTGCACTGGGAGAGGGCCTTTCTTCCTCCGGGAATTCCCTAGATCAGTGAAATCACAGATCTAGTCCTCATCCCAATCCCATGTCAAATACTACATATAACACAAAAAATACTTAAGTGTTAAAAAATGTTATGCTTCCCTCCCTGATTGTGACTTTTGTCAAAACTATCATAATGATGAAATAACACATTGTCCTTCTCTGTTGGTTAGCTAGTGTAGTAACAGCTGCCATTATTATTATTGTCATAGTTAATATTTCCAGACTATAGAGTTTTGCAAAATACTCTACATGGATTATCTCACTGGATCCTCACAATATCCCCAAGTCCCGGGGTACAGAGGTCAGTTCTTATTTAAATGTCGAAAAATAATGACTGCAGCACAAATAGCTTCTTTGTGCCTCTCTTACTATCATTCCCTTCACCTAAAAAACCCCCTTTTAATTCCTATCCCTTAGTTTTTTTAAAGCTTGACTCAAAACTCCCTTCTTAGAACCTTCTCATAATTGACCCCATTTAATTCTGTTTACTCCACAAACCATAATCTCCTAAATGCTCAGTTTTCAAGGAGCCGTACCTAAGGGAACAAAACAGAAACAAAATGCTTCACAAACTTCCCAGTACTATAGGTCACCTATTCTATTATTATTGGTTATAATATTCATTAATGTGTTACATATTTTGGTGTCCTGTGTACATATGGCCAATCTGCTCCTCACACTAGCGCTAATCAATAAGATCACATAGCTATTTGGAATCAGCACCATGGCCAGCAAACATTCCAACTATCTCCATATTTTCAGGGTCTATCAAAGGACCTTCTTCCCAATCCCCAGCCTGAAATGTTACTACCTATTGCCTACTAACATTGTTGCCCATTCACTCTGTTCTCTAAATGAACACTTTGGTAAATCTAATACTACTTATCTGAAGCACCTTAACAGATCCTTGGACTATTTAAATTTCAATAGGTTTAGTAATAAATTAAAGGGATCTAAAGGACATTGGAGGATGGATAGAGAAGATGTGGGGCAGCATATGAGTAAGAGAAATCAGCTTTGGGGGATTTCAACATCTCATAACATAATCTGTGCCTTTATAGAACTGAGGATTTAGCGTTTCAATTCCTACATGCATAATTCAAGCAAGGACTTTATTTAATTGTATAAGAAAAGTATAGGTTACTGGAAGTAGAAATAAAGGCACTTTAGGAAGAAAGTCCTAATCCTTTTAATTCATTGGCTCACTGACTCTCTTGTACTCTTTTTGACATGGCCTGGGTCCAGTCTGGCTGCCTTCCATCACCTCCCTTTACCATATTCAGGACCCTCCATCATGTACACATGCAGGGATACCTCATTTGTTTTGTGAAATAACTTTTTAATAGTTATTTTTTCCTGACTCTCTTGATAAAACAATGCTTTATAGGGAGCCCCAATAAGACATCTATTCTACAATTCTTATCCATTCATGATTTTCTTGTTGAAAACTAGCACACTTCTCAAATAATACTTATCCCCACCACTCAGGCATTTCAGAAAAGATGTGGTCTATAACAGACTCAAAAATGCTCCACTCATTTTGAAAGCTTAATTCCAAAATTCTTCCATGGTTACTCTCCGACTTACAATGTTCAGAGTGAAATGTCCCAGCTAAATATCAATAACGAAATAAAAATGATGCCTTGCCCCTATCCAGAGCCTATTGCCAAGACAGTCAGAATATTCCATGTCTCATTAGATCTCATTACATCTCTGAGAAATAGGGAGGGAAAAGTAATATTCCATATAAAAAGAGAATTGGTTTCAGGAACTGTGGCTGTTTGTCCTTGGGAAAAGAATCCTGGATCAGGGATACAGGCAGTGAAAAACATATTCATAGAATCAACAATATGGAACAGAAAAAGGCCTCAGAAGTCATTGATCACAAATCCCTCACTTTACAGATGAGGAAACTGAGGCTCACCCAGATGAAGTGACTTGTCCAGGGTCACAATGGTACTATCACAGGGAGACTCAGACTCTAGAGACTCTGATGGTGGGACCAGGGGTCTTTCCAACAGAACCATAATGTCACGTAAGCCTGTCTGAGTATCTATAGACCTGCCTTACAAGACAGATTAGACTAGTTCTACTTGGCCTCAGGAAAAGGTCAACAAGAGCCAGTAACAACCAGCTACAAAGAGAAAAATTTCAGTTTGATGGCAGGAAAAAAATTAAAAGCTTCTTAAGAATTAGAGTCATCTGCAAGTTGGAACACTGATACATTGTTGGTGGAGCTGTGAGCTGATCCAGCCATTCTGGAGAGTGGTCTGGAACTATGCCCAAAGGGCTACAAAAATGTGCATACTCTTTGACCCAGCAATACCACTTCTAGTACTATATCCCCAAGAGATCATAAAAATGGGAAAGGGTCCCACATGTACAAAAACATTTATAGCAGCTCTCTTTGTGGTGGCCAAAAACTGGAAATCAAGGGGATGCCCATCAATTGGGGAATGGCTGAATAAGTTGTGGTATATCAATGTAATTCATACTATTGCCCTATAAAAAATGATGAACAGGAAGACTTCAGAGAGGCCTGGAAAGACTTATATGATCTGATGCTGAGGGAAAGGAGCAGAACCAGGAGAACTTTGTGCACAGCAACGACCACAGTGTGCGAGGACTTCTTCTGGTAGACTTGGATCTTCATAGCAATGCAAGGACATAAAAAAAAAATTCCCAATGGTCTTCTAAGGCAAAATTCCACATCCAAAGAAAGAACTATGGAATTCAATTGCAGAATGTAGCAGATCATTTGTGTGTGTGTGTGTGTGTGTGTGTGTGTGTGTGTTTTATGTTTTGGTTTGTTATATGATTTCTCCCATTTATTTCAGTTCTACACAGCGACTATAATGAAAACATATTCAGTAGGAATGTATGTGTAGATCCTATATAGAATTGTATGCTGTCTTGGGGAGGGAGGGGGGTGGGGGGGTAGGTAAGGGGAAAAACAAATCTAAGTTTTATGGTAGTGATTGTAAAACATTAAAAATAAATAAAATGATTATATTAAAAAAAAGAATTGGAGTCATCCAAAAACATAGTGACCTACTAGGGAAAGTCAGATATTCCCCCTCACTGGTGATCTCTGAGCCAAATCTGGCTGAGGATTTTTAAGATAGATTTTTTTTATTAGGCAGCATAGACTAGATTGCTGCAGAGGTCTCTTTCAACTCTAAAAATCTGTGAAATAAGAATGATTCCATTATATACATTTTCGAAAGATGGTATTTGAAACATGGAAGGAAAAAGAATGTTCTAAAAAGTAGACTTAAAATCTTCCCACTGGACGTTCCCCTAAGACTCAGCACTTCCTAGAAGAGGGCTAACCACCAGAGGTTCAGCTTTCAGGCCTGCTCCCCCAGGGCAGTGCCCACCCATTCTCCAGTTCTAATTCAGTTTCCATCTCTCATCAATACTTCTCTGCCTCAGTACCTTGCTCCCTGCAGGTAGTTCAAGGGAAAAGATACTGAGGCAGACAGGCTTGAGTCTGTATAATAGCATCAATGCTATTATAATCTGAATATTTAGAAAAAACCAATATCCTCCAGGTTTTTTTGGAAAACGCAGAAAAAATTCTCTCAATTATTTTTCATGCTAGTCTGATAAATTAATTCACAAATGATATAATTTGAGCTACTATGTTAATGAATGAATTCATTTGAACAACTTAGGACGTTTTGTTCAGCCTAAGATTATGAGTTTTTCTTAGTTGCCATATTACATTGTATTCAGTGCGTAATCCACTAAAACTCCAAGATCTTTAAAAATATATATTGCATAGTTATATTAAAATTTATGAGAAACTAGCTTTCCTTTCCATTTCTGTTACTGAAAATTATTTCTGAATGACAGCCAACATCCTAGGAAACTGATGAGGGGAAAGGAAGAGGAGAAATCATCATTTAAGAGGGAATTGCCAAAAAGTTCCACCAAGACCAGAAAATGTATAAGTGAAACAGTCTTAAAGTGGTTAAGATAATGAAGCCAACAGACAAAAGAGGATGTAGTTTCCTCAAACAAATTCTTCTTTAGTCCATTCCATGTTTGCACAGTATGCATGATACCCTTATAGAAAGACGTCAACTAGCACAAAATCAAAGCCCCAGAATGCTGCAATATTCTGACCTGAAATAGAAACTTCTGAACGCTGATCTTCATTCCTCAGTGCCCGCCCCCTACTGTCCTCACTTCTCAGCCCAGGTAGAACACTCGATGTGTATTTTCTCAGTTTATTTCTGTTCATGCCCTGCTGCTTGTCGTCTGGAGGAATTTCCTTGTCTTTCTAGGTCTTCATGTTCTCACATATAAAATGAAGAGGTGGTTCTAGGAGATGTCTAACATCTCATTCAGCATCCATTATCTAGGACCTTTTCTTCTTTTCTAGTACCTCCTGAGGACCTACTTTTCTGCATTCCTACTGGAATTGGGCTGACAGATCCCCAGAGGGCCAGCAACCACCATTTTCATCTCGGCAGCAGAGGTGACTTCGAAAGCACTGGGTTTCTAATGTTGTCACTTCTAAGCCCCCACATGTATCCTCTGGACTGTTGAGTCACACTTAATTTACTTTTAGAAAGGGTATTTATCAAGCAGGTATAAAAAGGAAAGTTGTTATAGAAATGGCTCCTCTCTAGCTTCCTTCCCACCCGCCCCCCCGCAAAAAACAAACAAACAAAAAAAAACCTGGTATACAGCCTCATCTTTCAAGGTCAAGATTCCTGGGGAAAATGGATTTATATTTGTAGAGTATCCATAGATACTCATACTTCTTCATTATTGGAAGTCCTTTTCTTCAGCTTTGGAGTTCTTCTGACTTTCCTGTTTCCCTTATGTGTAAGGTTCTGATTGACTCTTAGGGTCAGGATTCTTGTAGAGTACAGAAACTGCTTTTCCTTAGGGCATCTCCTTTGTCCTGGATTCATCTCTCACTTTCCAATGAAGATCCACCATCAGCCACTTCTGCTCCAAGGTCACTGCTATGGTCCCTAGGGAGAATTCCAGTTCTTTTTATCTTTCAGGAGTTAAAACGTTGTCATCTGTTCATTAGAGGAGAAGAAAAAAGGGAAACTCAACACTTCCCGCTCCCTCCACCACTACAGCCATTCTTCCTCTAGAGTCCTTCAGTGTTAGAATCACTGACCACTCAGTTGGCCTGTGGCTAGAATCTGCGATTCAGAGCTAGTGTGCTCTATTATCCAAAGTCTCAGAAGCATATTTGATTCTCTGAACCAGTCAAAGGACATCTCTCATGTAGCAACATCCACATTCATCCAACGACTAAAGAAAACACTTTGTTCCTCTCAGACGGATTAAGGACTTATTTGTACCTAGCTTACATTTTGGATTGATTGATTTGGTTGAGCTATCTAGGCCTTCTGTGATTATATTAACAGCCCTCACTCACATACTTTCAATTTTCTCCAGGTCCTTTTCAGCAGAAAAATTGTAGCTAAATGCAGAAATAAAAAAAAAAATCAAAATTATTTGTATATGATGAAAATGGAATCATTTCCAGTAATCTTAAAATACAACTTGCTGTTATTTCTGAAAGAATAGTGATTATGGCTTACATTCCCTAGGTCCATTTCAACCTGTCTTAAAAGGTCTATAAGCATGAGGGAGAGGGGGAAGGAAAGGGAGAAGAAAATCATGATGCCATTGACCTCTTTGTAGAGACACCTGGCTCGGTAGCAGGATACGTAGTGCTGGCCCTGGAGACCTGAATTCAATTCTTTCCCCACCCATCTACTAGCTGTGGGACCCTGGGTCAATCATTCACCTTCTGTCTGCCTCTGTTTTCTCGGTTGTAAAAGGGGGATAAAAATAGCACCCATATCCCAGGTCCTCAGGAGGATCAAATGAGATCATATTTCCAAAGACTTGGCATAGGAACTGGCAAACAGTAGGCACTTAATAAATACTTGTTTCCTCCTTCTCCAGAAGAAAATAAGAGAGCCAAGATGAGAGCTGGAGAAGTCATCTCCAGGTCCCAGATGGCAAAGATAAGAGGGAAGCTCCCGCCCATCTGCCTGTAAGCTCGGCATGCATCTTTGGTTCACTCACCAGACTCTGCATGCTCCAAAGGCCAGGAGAGGTTTGTTCCCCTTCCCTTTGCTGGGTACAAGTTGGTTTGGACTCTGTGGCATCCTGCACTGTCCATGAACAGAAGCTGCTGCTCTAGCCTGCTGGGCTTCATGACTCTTCTCATGGGTGCCGGGGACCAAGGTTGAAGTTGTGCAACCAAGCCCCCACAGCCCTGCTTATCCCCCATGACCCCAAACTAGAGCACTTTGTTCTGAGGAAGGCGAGGCAGGGGCCCTTGACCTTGTCCCCTTCTTCTTCCCCTATGATGCCCAAGATCTCCAAAGAACATTGTGTCTACAGAGATTCATGCTGGTTGGGAGAACTCAGTTCTGGCCAAGAATGCACCGCCACCTTCTGGTGATGTGATGCCACATTTCCCTGGAACCCGTGCCAGAGAGGCACAGAGCGTTACCATCCCCACCCCTCAGCATTCGGTATCACAAAGTTCTGAATGGTAGCTTCCTTCTCTGTAAACCACTGCAGCTCTCTATATGTATACTCCTGCTGTCCAATCATCTGAAAATTGAAAGAATGACTACAGGTAACCCAAAAATACCACCTTCAGGTTGACAAGGTATGTTACATGTATTATACATTACTATATGCTGTAACAGAGGAGACTGAGGCTGACAGAGGTTATAGAATTTAACAGCAATAACAATTATTATAATTAAAATAAAATGTAACATTTATATAGCTCTAAGGTTACATATCTTAATTCACTTGACTTTCATAGCATATTTTAACTTATTTGTTCCTCACAACCATGCTGGGAGGTAGGTGCTATTATTATTCCCATTTTATGGTTGAGGAAACTGAGGCAAAGAGAGGTTAAGTGACTTGTCCAGGGTCGTTTATTGAGTACCCACTGTATACCAGACACTGCACTAAGTTCTGGGGATACAAAAAAGGTAGAAGATGGTCTCTGCTCTAAATGAACTCACATCCAATGGGAGAGACAAAATGCAAATAACTATATACAATCATGATGCAGACAAAATAAATTGAAGGTAATCAACAGAGCTAATTGTGAAATTTCCCTTTACAGGTGTTGTGAGGTACTTGCTTGATATGAATTAGTTAACCCATTTATCCCCATAGAGAGGTCTCTGATACATGGTGAGAAAACTTCCTTCTTCTATTTCTGGTATCTGGGAAGAACCAGTGTAGCTTCATTCAATGAACTTCCTTCAGCCTGATTGTTGACAAGTCAGATGACCGGACTTTCATTCCTTAAGAAGGGGAAGACATCAGTCATTGGAGAGAACCTGTGTGTGAACAGGGAATTGTTACAAGAAAAGCCGTGTGTCTAAATGAGCAAAAGCTCCCAACACCACAAAATAAATTTATTATGTGTCCCCCATTTGAAATATAAATACTGATCGCCCCAAGGACCCTCTTGTCCTTTGGCTTAAACCCTTCTGATTAATATCAGGGGAAATATTCCTTGAGTTGTTTTTCGCTAGCTGTCTTAGACTCAAAGCTAGAATAAGCCAATCAACAAGCATTTATAAAGCACCTACTATGTGCCGGGCTCCATTTTAGGCACTGGGGAATTTGACATAGAAGATAAGCACTATGGAAGTTATCAGTTCACCCTTCTCATGGTACAGAAAAGAATCTTGAGATGTAGAGATGTTAAACTCCTTGGCTAAAGTCCCCCAGGTGGTTGGGGGCAGAATTCAGACAGAAACTCAGTTTGTCTGACTCCAAATCTGGCATTTTTTCTACTGTCCCCCAGTGGTATGGGACTACTATGTAACTCACAGACTGAGTGGGCTCTGTTGAGTGTTTTTCCCTGCTGTAAGCTGAAGGGGGACATGTCCTTGATCTCTATAGTAATGACCCAAATTTCAATGGGTGCTATTATATCACACACAGAGAACCAAAGAATCTAGGAGTTGAAAGGGGTCTTGGACAGAGGCAGGATGTAGTCACAGGGAGGCAAATGGGGCCATCTTTAAGGAAAACTGATACTTTCCCAGCACTTTTGCCCATGTATTTCTTCCACAGGAAGAAGCAACTGAACTTAGCATCTAAGTAACAAGGTTAATTCATCAAAGTAAAGGGCATGTTTCTTCTCCTTTGCACCTGAGCCTAGCTCTGCTGTATCCCCTCCAGCAGGAGGCACTGTGGTTTCCCAGCATCTCCACCTCTAGCATGCTGGGTCCAAAGGTCCAAGTGTTCTGCAGGAAGTCTCTCTCTGCTCCAGTTAAACATGACATGTGCTGTACTTTCACCAACTGACACTTACCTGGGCACCAATATGGCTCCTTCTTGCTCTTCTGGTTTCAAAGTCTAGCTCAACGTCTGTCCCTATGCATGAGCCCTCCTCTGATATCCCTGGTAGATAGTCTCCTGAACTCTGTTCCTGCCCATCCAGGACTCCAAAGTAACCCTGCCCCCCAAAACGACACCATCCCTCCCAAAGAGAGGGCTTGCAGTTGCACACAATTGAAATCACCAAGTCACTCAGACACTCAAGCTTGATACCAGCTAGAGGGGCATAATACTCTTATGAAAGCATAAAGAATACAATCTGGGATGAGACATAATTACAGAGGGGATTACATGACCATCCACCGTTGCCTTATCTGAACAGCACACACAGCAAAGAAAGCCATTTCTTCCACTTCTGTCAATTCATTTTGCTAGAAATGGTTCCCGATCTTCTCTCCCACTACACATGGCGTGCCAAAGTGGATCTGTTTGTGCACATTCGTGAGCTGAGAGGGTAGTGAAGAAGACCAGAGATGAAACTGGGCCTTTGTTGTCCGGTCTAGCCTTGGAGATCGGCCTCTGCATGGGAGCCACCTGCAGAAGAACCTCAGCACTGACCTCTGTTTGTGACCATAGTTACCCGGCAGTGGTGCAGGACACAGTGAAGGGTGGGAGACGTGGCAGCAGGAGACCTGGAGTCAAGTCCCAGCTGTCCACTCTCACCTTGGACAAATTCTTTCATTTTTTGAACCCATTTCCTTAATAAAATAGGGATAATAATGTCTGCCTTACTCATATCACATGAGTATAGGTTTGATTGCCAAGCCATATTATTCCAGGTGCAATGTTCTTTCTTTTCCAGGTTAACAAATAAAATTAAGTTAAAAATTCACTCATGTATATATATATATTTAAATTGTCTCCGAGGTCAATAGGAAGAATTAATCAACCAGCAAGCATCTAATAAATGGTCCCTGTGTGTCAGGATTCACTATCTTTTAAGGACTAACATAGGGAAGAGTTACCCATCTTGGGCTTCTTGGATCCAGGGGAACAAGGGGATAGAGGGAGGAATGACAAAAGAGTCAGATTTAGGCCAGATATGGAGTAGAATTTTCCACCAGTTAGAGTCTTCTAAAAGTTGTCTTCATGTGCAAATGCTGGAGGCTAGTTATCACGGATGTCATTGATGCGTGTGTGTTCAGCCAGATGCCTCTGGGTTCCCTTTCTGAACATCTGTAAGAGTCCGTGCATCTGTGCAATGTCAGTAAATTATTTTTCTTTGCCTAAAAGATTCCCTGCTGAAGGCTCTGGAGACAAGACAGAGAAACCCCCCAAAGCAAGGCAGATGGGATGAGATTGCTATAGTACAAATATCCAGGTGTGCAGGGAACAGCATGGGCTGGGGTGATGTGTGTGTGTGTGTGTGTGTGTGTGTGTGTGTGTGTTGGGACGGATGCAGCACACAAGCTCAGAGGAAGTGGTCATGGAAACCGGTGTTAGTTTAGGGTACTTAAATGGAAGAGGCAATTTGGCTGCCAAGGGCATTGCCTCAGAATCCAAGGATTTCAGAATCTCAAAGCTGGAAGGAACTTTTGAAGCACCTAGTCTAACTGATGCTTGAACGAGAATCTCTTTCTCTCCTCTCCCCCAAATGGTCCTCCAGACTTTACTCAAATGCTCCTCAGGAGTGGGGACCACATACTTCCTGAGCTGGTCCAATCTCCCTTGGGATAGCCCTAATTGTTAGAAAGTTTTTCCTTATATTTCTGAGAATCTGACCAGTCTGAATTGACTTCATATAGACTAAGCAGGAAGAAAGAAGACACAACGAAGTGTGAAAAAAATGAAGTCCTGAGATGTGTAGGATGGATACCTCCAGAAAAGACTGGGGAGTGATCTGGAAAGGAGGAATGGGCACAACTTTGGAGCCCAAGGAGTAAAGTGTCTGGAAGGACTACTAAAAAGAAGTGTCAGTTCTTGGCCATCCACTCTCCACCTTTATCACCAAGGATCAAAGAAACATATTCTAAAAGCAAACTAAGTGTCTTGGCAGCCAAGTCCACAATTGCGGTTAAAATTGCACTCACAGCAAAGCTAAGGCCTCGCAGATGAAGGGACAGATGAGATAGGAGAGGGAGGGCTTTCTCCCTGTGGCTGGGCCACAGGACTGAGATGCATCCATAAGAACTTTGGAAATGGGATCCAGATGAATGTGTGTCTATAAGTATGTCTTCTCCAAGCCTCAGTTTCTACTAGAATGCTTCATAATAAAGCCCTTTTTATTTATTTAGATAAACCAATTTTTAAACCAGCTAAGACCATGCACTGAAAGTGCCAGGAAGGACCCAGCATGTTCATAAAACACAACCCTTCAGGACAAGAGATTAATAAGAAATATGCTAAGAAGGAACTGGGCAAGGAGAAATCTTGCTGCTCTGCCCCAAAGCTTTGAAGCCAAACCATTGGAGAGGGTGGCTTTGGAAGCAGCTGGCAGAAATGCCCTGAGAGGAGGCTAGCAGCACACAAGGCTTCTCAAGGAAGATGAGGACAGAAGTGATGCCCAGCCCAGAGCAGGCGAACTCTTCCCTTGCAGCTGTATTTCTGAGATAAGGCTTTTCTAGGCAGGTCGTGCACCCATTGGGCATAAGCCAGGCCCTGTGGGTGAGCAGGGACAGTAGGCAGAACTGAGTGAGAAAGGGATGGGGACCAAATCAGAGTCATGGCCAGCTGTGGCGGCGGGCAGAGTGGGAGGGAATGTGGCAATGGCTCATTCACACATTTCTCTCCTGTACAGCAGGACGGGGAATTTTTTATCTGAACTCCAGAAGTGTGTTTCCTTGAGCTCTAATAGTCTGGCTTGCCTTCAGATAAAAAGAGGCTTTTGGCTTCTGAGTCTGAAAAAGATTTGCAGGCTCCCTCCCATCCGGCACTGGTTGTTTTAATTGGTTTTTTTCCTTTTCTACTTTTCTGACTAAAAAAAATGTCCACAGTTGTGCTATGCGTTTAGGAATGATTTCATTGGAATGCAGCAGAACTGGAAAAGTGGCAGGCATTTTCCAGTGGGTAGGGGCTTCAAGCCAAGAGTTTCATTGGATGCATCCACATTAAACTTTTAGACTAATGAGACAAATGTTGCCAGACACACACACACACACACACACACACACACACACACACACACACACACACACACACACACACACACACACACACACACACAAAGGGGGTGCAGCTCCAGTGAGAAGGAGCTAGTTCTCTGCCAGTCAGAGATTGGTATTTCTGCAGAGAGCCCTCTGGCGTTACTGTGGAGTGCATAACACATGCTCTTAAGGCTCTTGACCAGTCCAATGTCTGTCCAGCTCTTGACAAGCTTTTTTAAAATCTGGTACCCAAATCCTAAGGTGCTCCTGACATGTCTTCTGCGTCCTCAGCATCTGTCTCAGCTCAATAATTGTGGGAACAAAGGATTGCATGATCGAGAGCTGTACATGTTACAAAGTGTTTTCTTCACAATAACTCTGCACAGACACACACACCTTATTTTAGCTTGAGAAAACTGAGGGGAAAATATTTTTTTCAGCCAAGATTTAAATGTGAGAGATTTTTATTCCAGGAACAATATTCTTTCTTTTTTCTTCAGGCTAATACAAATAAGTTAAGAGGTAATGTATATATTTTAATTACTTATGATAAAAATAGCAATAAACATACTGATAAATATTTCTATGTCTGAATTCTGGTATTTATTGGTATGCTTAAGGAGTAGGTATCATAACAGGTTGATAAATTACTTGTAAAAAACAATTCATTTTAGAAAGGAGTAAGCTTTGAATATTTCTTTCTTTTTTCTTTCCCTTACTTTTCTCTTCTCCTCCCTCCCTTCCCTCCTTCCCTCCTTCCCTCCTTCCTCCTTCCCTCCTTCCTCCTTCCTCCTTCCTTCCTTCCTTCCTTCCTTCCTTCCTTCCTTCCTTCCTTCCTTCCTTCCTTCCTTCCTTCCTTCCTTCCTTCTTTCCTTCCTTCCTTCCTTCTTTTGTTTTTCCATTTCCCTGTCTTACCCAGACTGCAAGGGCAGTGAGTGCTCTCATGCCTGATCCCATTACTGACCTTCTCTGTTTTGGGCTTGCTCAGGGTTGCTCCTCCTTAGGCAGCATGGTGGCCTCTGGGGCTCACTATACTAAGGCTGGACTCTGAGCACCTACTGCAATCAGCCTAAGACCTTCTGCAGCTTAGAACTCCAAGCTCCAGTGATTTACCGGCATCCCAAATAGCAGAGGTGGCAGGTATCTGCCACCATGCCCAGCTCTCATTTGTTCTTATTACTCAGAAGTATGGGTAGTTCTCCTTTGGCAGGCCACCTCTTTTTATGGTGATAACTGCCTAGAGAAGTCAGTTTTTCACCCAGTCAACTTCCATTGAAGCAGTCTGATCCAACACCATGATCTTGGGTAAACAGAGCCACCCAATCACTCGACTCACAGTTCTCTTCTGAAGTGTTTCCATTCATTGTTATACTTAGAATCCTCAGCATCTCCCAAGACTGTGCTTCTGTTCCACTCATAGGAAGAGTCTTCTCCTTGAAGCTGTGGATGATTTCCCATTTTTACTTCAATTCAGAAGAGACAAAGACAGACAATTCAGAGAGACAAAGACAGAAAGACAGACAGACAGACAGAGAGACAGAGACAGAGAGAGACAGAGAGACTGAGAGAGAGACATAGCCCATGTTGTGTTAACACCTGACAGCAACCAGAAGCAGTCACCAGGAGATAACACCTAAGCTGGGCTATGAAGCAAGTCTGGATTCTGCCAGGTGAAACAGAGGAAGCAGTCATTCCAGAGTCTGCCCCTCCTCCTTCATCTCTTTCTGTTGCCTCCTAAGGTCCCTCTTTGCTGCCACACCATGGCTTCCGGTTGCCACCAATACCCAGTGTGCCCCAAAGACATGGCTGGCCCCCACCATAGGGGCTCTGGACTGAAATGTGCTGCCTCCCACACATACACACACAGCTGCTGGTCAGACTGTTGATCCTCCATGAAGAGGGAGCACTTTGCTAAGGGAGGACTGTGTCCTGGAAGGCATTGCCCTGATATTCTGCTGCTTTCCTCCAAGAACTCCCAGGTTGGGCCATTCTATTCCCTAAGACTCTACTGCAGTGTGGCTTCATGAGCTGAGTTATATGAACATTCTTTTACTAAGGTTTGGAAAGAAAGAAAAGAGAGCACACTGCCCAGTCAGTTTTGGTGACATGACTAGTCACCTTAGACATGTACCCTGTTACCTACACAACATGAGATAAAAAATTGCTCTTCTTGGGCAAGTTAGTCTCCCTTGAAAGGAAAGGGATCTAAGCTCTCCAACCACGGAAGACATGGAAAGTTAACCTGACTTCCCTAGAGCAAAGGCTTTTAAACTCCAAAAAAATTGACCTTCTGTCTTTCCCAGGCTGACAGAGCCATGTGAGGACGCTTATCACAAACAGCCTCTATGCCCACAGACATACATGCTCACACATATTCATACCCAGACACACAATCACATAGGTAAGGACACATACTCATAGATGCACAGAGGCTCTCTCACACACACATCAACTGATGGTTCCATAGGGATACCTTCAGATACAGACACCTGGACACAGCCTGCAGAGAACCCCCCCCCCTACACACACACACACACACACACACACACACACACACACGTGCACACATAGTCACATACTGGCATACATACAGGCAAAGACACCAACAACTCCTTGGTTCTCACTTGTTTTTCATTAGAAAGTCAAGCTGCTCTCATCCCTTGATGAAGCTATGGATGTTGCTCCTTGCCTGGACAGATACTAAATGACAGCTGCTTGTGGAAGCCCACTTCACCTTGAAGACCAGCTCAGGGGATGTCTCAGTTCTCAGTCTCTGCATTTGAGGCTTCTTGTGGCACCAGAAGATTAAAATCTCAATGATGAATAAAGCCAAGAGGATTTCCATCTCCTCACTGGCCTCTGTCACCATTCCACCAAAGTATATTTTTGAACCTGGCTTCTTTTGGAAATATAATGATCCTGCCATGATCATGATAGAAAGTTTGAAAATGAGTCAGAGAGGATAAGAATAACTCAGTTTTAAGACGGTCTAGAAACATTAACTCAGTTATTGGCACAGCAAAAGTGACATTACTATCCAGTGACCAAGTGAGTGCATTACTGGATCATATCCATCTTGTCATTCCCACAATAAATGGAATGAGAAAACAGAAGGCACTTCCAGCTCAGTATCAGTAGGGCTCACAAACCCTCCTTGAAGAAGCAAATAAAGGAATTGGTGAAGCTGGGTTTATTGTGCATCTCAAGACAAGAATATAATTTCAGGGGACATTTGGTCATTTCACACTGCAGCACTCAAGATATGTATTTTTAAGTGGCCCATTAAAATAAATGCCACTTATGGATAAGCATATATTGCCTTGCATGAGGCAGAAAAAGTCTACAAAGAACTTAATAAGACCCTACAAATAATCTGCGTATAATTTGTTACATAACGATTTAAAAGCAAACGTGAGAATAGGAAAGGACATTGAAAAATTTCTTGGAAAATATGGTTCAGGAGTAAGTAATGAAAAAATAAGGAATAATGTGCCGTTGCATGAACAATTAACATAGCTCCTTCATTAACACATATGTTGTATCTCTCTCTCTATCTATCCATCTGTCTAGCAATGTCTGCACATCTCTCTCCCTCCTCCCCTTCATCTATCGTATATCTCTCCATCTCTCCATCTATCTATCAGTCTATCTATCTTTATCTCTGTCTATCTCTCTATACCAATGGGCAGTGAATTTGGCATAGAATCACAAGGGAGACCATAAAGCTTTTGGGAAATTGTCCTGAGACAAGGAATGGTGTCGGGGGACTAAGGCTCAGGAGATATGAGTCTGAAGATTTAAGCTGAAATCCCCCAAAGGGCAATAGAATGGATTTGAATGGGTCACAGTGTATTTCAGAGGGGGGTACTATGAAGGAGAAATGGAATAAATAAAGGATGTGTTCTGAGAAATGTGTGACTAAAAAAGAAAACAGGCTCATCATGCGACGAAAGGATGCGTAACCATGGGACAATATAGATGCTCTACTTACATCCTTCAGCATCAAGGAAAAACAATGTCCAATCCAGAAAGGTGGGTAGACTCCTGAGAGGAGTTTCTGGGAGGACGCAGGCAAGAATCACATAGGATAAGGTGGGGGACATTGCTGGAGGGCGTCTACATATTTATGAGATTACAAATCTATTAAAATACTTGTGTTATGTCAAGTAACTCATAAGGGTGAAATATCCAATCAGTAAGGACAGACAAACTCTTGAGTATCTTGTTACTGGTAGAATTATAATCTATCTGCTTCTGGGTCTCTCTCTTTGCCCACCCACAGCATCACAGTCCCACCTCCCCCCCGCCCCCAACCGCTCCACATACTGGTTTCTGATGAGACTTTTAGCCACTAGTAGCAATGTTTTTCCCCCTTGCCTTACTTTCCCCTTCCCCTGAGGATTTCCCTTGTTCACACCCCATCTGAGGCTGCTTGGGGTAAAGAATGACAAAAGGAGAGAGACACTCATTAAGCTCTTCTTCTGTTCCTGTCATGATCCTAAGTGCTGGAAGACAAGAGAACACAAATAGAACAAAGCAAGGCTAGAACTTATGTTCTAGCAGGAGAAAGATGACATCACAAGGGAGCTCAGCACCAGGGATGGCAGTGAAGGGCATCCTGTTTGCTTCACTGATGAGGAAACATACTCAAACAAGCAAGTGGCTTGAACAAGGTCACCCATCTAGTCTGTGGCAGACCCAGTACTGCACATGCATGAGACACCAAGGGAAAGGAATGGGTGGGCATCCTGACCTCTCCAGCCCTGCCCATGGCGATCTTCCCCCCATCATGGAGGTTTGAACCTTCACAATAGCCAGGGGAATAGCTCCACCATCGAGACATTTCCAAGGGCTTTAGTTTAGTGAACTGAGGAGATTCATTAAAAAGACAAGACCCTGTGGGTAAATGAGAACTGTCTTGGAGTATCTAAAATCTGTCATGTGGAAAAAGGATTAGCCTCGCGCTTCTTGGTCTTGGAAGACAGAACTTGAGCAGTGGAGGTAATAGGAAGAAAAGCCAGTTTAGTGTCCCATTAAGTGCTATCTCCAAATGAACGGGCTGCTTGGGATGATGGGAGGCTTGTCCCTCACTAGAGGTCTCTGAATAGAGGCTCCTGCAGCCGGGATCCTTGTTCAGGTCTGGTTTGCACTGGTTGGCCTCAGAGCTTCCTGCCAGGTCTGAATGTCTGAGATCCAGACATGAGGAAGGCAGCCCATTTCTTGACTCCTTACCTAGTTTCCTGGACATCACTCCTCTTCAATAACCTAGAGCAAGCTGCCTCACCAGAGAGTTCCCAAGGACAGAATGGACTTCTATTCCCTTGAGTCTATCCAAAGAACCCAAATGTCTTTTCTCAGAAGTCAGGTTCACTACCTGGTACTTTATTTCTTCTTTAAAAACTGGCAGTTTGTGGTCAAAGAGCTGCTACTCTCTTGACAAATGGGCACACATCTCCCTGCTGTTCCAAGAGAAGTTTACATTTAATCTCAAAAATATAGGCAATACTGTCTAGCGAGAAAGTACTACCTGGATGGACCCAGCTAAAGATAATGATGCTTGCTGAACCATGGCTGCTTCTGATTGGGAGGCTGATGGAACTCTGGGGGGATACCTGAGAAGGGCTGGGGTCGTGTGAAAGACCAGCACTCAGTCTGATGTCCAGAAGTCAGGCATCTGCAGCACGAGGTTGTGTACAGAACAAGTATGCACACTGAGAATTGTTGAAAATGGTGGTTTTCCAAACATTCATGGTCAATGAATGTGTAGTGACTTGTTAGAAAGCACAGTCATTGTTTAAACTGTGATAAGCACAGCTTAATAGAACAGAAATATACCAATGTAGTCTGAATAAGTTTCAGCTGGGAAAGACCTTGTGGAAATGATTTACTAACTTTTAATGTGATAGAAAAAAACCCCACTCCAAAATAGCAGCTGGGTGTTTTTATGAATCTAAACGACTCCAGATCATTCTGCCAACATGTTTGGGTGAGTACTTAGCACACTCATGAAACAATTGAAAACATCATCTCTGTTTAATTTAATAGATAAGACTATTGAATCACACAGCACAGAAATTAGACACTTAAAAGTATACAATGATGCACGGATTCAATCTTCCAAGGATTTATTAAGCTCCAGTATGATGCAAATGACCCCTCCCTCTGAGGGTGAAGATGGTACCAGTGATAAAAAGAATTCAGTGAGGTAAAAAGAATTCATTGAAACAGTGTCTCCTCCCAGTTTTGCTACATTGAACTTAGAACCATGTCCACTTCCTGGCCAGTGGAAAGATCTATTCAGTTTTACTTCCTAGGGAATAGCCCTTTTAACAGTGATGTACATCTCTCTGACGGGAGTAACAGATTATCTTACTTGTCTCCTGAGGAACCTGTATGTGGGCCAAAAAGCAACATTTAGAATCAAACATGGAACAACAAGGCTATACATTGTCATGTTATGTATTTGACTTATATGTAGAGTATATCATGTGAAATGCCAGGTTGGACAAATCAAAAGCCAGAATTAAAGTCCCTGGGAGAAATATCAACAACCTTACATATGCAAACAATACCACTCTGTTGGCATGAAGTAAAGAGGAATTAAGAAGCCTTTTGATGAGGGTGGAAGAGGAGAGTATAAAAGCTGGTTTGAAGCTTAACATCAAAAAAATTGGATCTTGGCAACTGGTCTCATCATTTCCTGGCAAATAGAAGGAGAAGAAATGAAAGCAGTGTCGGATTTTATATTCTTTGGCTCAAAGATCACTGAAGACACTGACTGCAGCCATGAAATTAAAAGACAATTGCTCCTTGTAAGGAAAGCCATGGCAAGTCTGGACAATATACCCCAAAACAGACATCACCTTGACAACAAAGGTCAAAGTGATCGTTTTTCCAGTAACAAAGTATGGCTGTGAAACTTAGACTATACGGAAAGCTGAGTGCCACAGAATCAACGCCTTCTAACTGTGGTGATGGAGAAGAGTTTTGAGAGTCCCTTGGATAGATAGCAAGGAGATCAAATCAGATAGACAGATAGATAGATAGATAGATAGATAGATAGATAGATAGATAGATAGATAGATGATAGATAGACAGACAGATAGACAGACAGATAGATATACACACATATATACACCCGTATATACATATATAATATTAATTTCCTTAAATTTAATGATATGTATCATTGCACTTTAATTCAGGCAGTTTATTGGAAGGAAAAATATCGAAGCTGGAGCTTAAATACTTTGGCCACATCGTGAGAAGACAGGACTCATTGGAAAAGACCTTGATATTGGGAAAGATAGAAGACAAAAAGAAAAGGGAATCACAGAGGTTAAGACAGATGGAGAATATCATGGAAACAATGAACGAGACCTTGGACAGACAGAGACAGTGGAGAAGGTCAAGGCCCAGCATGCTGCAGTCCAGGGGGTCATGAAAATTGGACACGACTGAATAACAACAAACCTCTCTGATGTGAGAAGTGTCAATGAAGGATCTTCAGTGTGAGAAAAGCAGGCTGGAAACCCAAGGTTTAAAAAAAACATGTCTAGGGGTCCCTCACTTTATTCGGTCAGTATATTCTTGAAAATGTGTGTGTAAATTCAGTTTTGGAAATTTAATTATGCCTTAAATGTATTTTAAGTATATTTTAAATGGAGAAGGCTGGTTATTGAAAAGAAATCTCTGACAAATTCTAACATCTCCAGGTGTAAGTCGTCTTGGAGATGACCTGGCTCAGGGCCTTCTATCCATAGATGAGGAAACTGAGGAAAATGACTTTCCCAAGGCTATATCTTCTAGAAGTATATAGTATATCTATCCTCCCATGGTTATTGGTTGTTGTCCTTCGTCTTCAAAGAGGACCAAAATAACATCATAATTGTAAAGTGAAATGTCAGTGTGTCCGACTGTGGCTGATCAGACCAATACGAGCTTGGAATGCTCTACCACAGGTTGGGCACAGATAGTGCATGTGAATATTTGGGGTGGATATCTCAAATCTGGGCATCCTGCGTTTACTTTGTGCTGTCTCAATTCTGCTTTGCTCAGAGAGCACAACACCTTTTCTTCTGTGGGCACGCCATGCTGAGCAGTCCTGTGCCAGTGTCTCCCATGTTACACAGTCAAATCTAAAGTTCTTGAGAGAGACCTTGAGAGTGTCCTTGTATCATTTCTTCTGGCCACCATGTGATCACCTGTTCCATGCAAGTTCTCCATAAAAGAGTCTTTTTGGCAAGTGTACATTTTGCATTGGAACAATGTGGCCAGCTTATCGGAGTGGCAGTCTCTGAGGCATAATTTGAATGCTTAGCAGTTCAGCTTGAACGAGAACTTCAGTGTCTGGTACCTTATCCTTCCGGGTGAACACCAGAATCTTCCTAAGACAGTTCAAATAGAAGCGATTCAGTTTCCTGGCATGGCACTGGCAGACTGTCCATGTTTCACAAGCATGTAACAATGAGGTCAGCATAACTACTGTATAGACCTTCAGTCTGGTAGTCAGTCTAATACCTCTTCTCTCCCAAACTTTTCTTCAGAGCCTCCCAAACACTGAGCTACCTCTGGTAATGTGTGCATCAACCTCATTGTCAATGCGCACATCCCTGGAAAGTACACTACCAAGGTAAGTGAACTTATCCACAGCATTCAAAACTTCTCCATTTCTTGTAACCAATGGTTCCACATATGGATGGTGTGGTGGTGGCTGATGGAGCACCTGTGTTTTTTTGGAGTTAATTATTAGGCCAAAACTAGCACAGGCAGCAGAGAGTTGCTCCATACTTTGTTGCATCTCAGCTTCAGAGACTGCATTGAATGCACAATCATCTGCAAACAGAAAATCATGCACCAACACTCCCTACACTTTGGTCTTGGCTTGTAACCTTTTCAAATCGAAGAACTTACCATCAGTATGGTAGTTGATCTTGATGCCATGTTCATCCTCATTGAAAGCATTTGTCAACATGGCTGAAAATATCATGCTAAAAAGCATGGGAGCAAGCACACATCCCTCTTTCACTCCATTGGTGACTAGGAAGGCATGAGAGCTTTGTCCATTATCTAGAACTCTCTGCTGGCAAAATTCTTGCTAGAGTCCTCCTTAATAGGCTGATCCTTCACCTGGAAGATGATCATATACCTGAGAGCCAGTGTGGCTTCAGAAAGGGCTGAGGAAAAGTCAATATGGTGTTTGCTGCCTGAAAACTCCAGGAGAAATGCTAGGAGTAGAACAGAGGTCCGTATACAATGTTTGTAGATCTGACCAAGGCCTTTGACACTGTTAGTCATGAGGGCTTACAGAAATTTGTGTCAAAATTTGGTTGCTCAGAGAAGTTCATCAATATTGTATATCAATTTCATGACAACATGTTTGCCCAGGTTCTGGCTATCCTCCCATAAAAACACAACAAATGAAGAGATACCATGGGTACTATCAGAAGGAGAGGCCAAATAGATTTAATTCTTTTCAGAAACAATGCTTTCATTTCCATTCAGCATGGTTAATTTACTTTAGGTCTGATTCAAAGACATGACTGTAATTTGGGGAAGTGATAGAGGTCAGTGGGCAAACAGCGGCCTGGAGATGAATGACACATAAAATGGGCCCCAGTTTAGCTCATGCCTGACCCTGACTTTTCTAGTCTCAGCTTCCCTGTCATAAATCTTGGCTATATCTTCCAAATAGTTTGCTGAACCTAATTTAGTTTCATTTATGTTGAATATTTTGTCCCCAAAAGCTTTTGGAGTGGAATGTATTTTAAATGAATTGTTTCTTTTATTAAATAGACATTTTCCCAGTCTGAAAAACTGAATCAGTCTGAGACATTTTAACGAAAAGACACACCCAAATCTTTGGCATCTGAGATGCTTGTATATGACATTCTTTGATGATGGGTGTCTGCAGTTAGATACAGATATACCTTTAGTTTTTTGTCAGATGTACCAATACCTTTGAGAGATTCATATTATCCTAAGCTCTCCACCTTTTTCATCCATGTCCTCCTTCTCCAAAAGTCCCGTTTCCCTAAATCCTCCAAAATGATCTGCCCAACATGCTGGAGGCCTTCCTTGAGGTTTCCTGGTATTCTCTGGGTATCACTGCAGCCCATGATCCATCCTTTCATTATCCCTTGTCCTCACTCTTGATGACCAACCCACTAGAGAAGCTCCCTCTTATCAAATAAAGTCCCCTCCCATATGACTGAACCAAACTGGCCCCTCTGAGATGGACAGGGGACCAGAGCTCCATCCTCAGCTTGGAGCAATGGACCTTCAGAGGGACTACAAAGGAGAGGAACGCCCCACCCCTCCATCTCCCTCCCTCACAGGTCCAGCAGAAGTTCTGGACTTCCTCCGGGATGAGGGGTGGGGTGGACTGGTCCATGAGGGAAAGAAAGGTATGCACAAGAGCAGAGTTTCCACTGGGATCCCCTGACAATGAATACTCCATGCTTTTAGGTCCTCCACTGACCAAGAAATGTTTAGTTATATTCACTCTACTAGACTCACTGAAGAAGAGAAAAGGGTTGGTTTAGATCTTCAACAATCACAACAGAAACAAAAATGGATTTCTCTCATTCATTCTCATGTAGTAAGATCATTAAATCTCCCCAATAATCCCATTTCCCAGTCCTTCTAACTGTAAAGCTTCTTTGTTCTGTAGCATTTGTGTTTCTCTGATACTGACAAGACTACTGAAATAGCTGTAGTTTCATTTCTGTAGGGTCTCCTTTGATCCTAGAAGACCACCATCCCTTGAATCTTAGGAGATTGTCTTTGGGAGTTGATTTGGCCAAAGTATTTTATGTTCTGGTGGCCATCTTTCTGGTGAGGGGCTTCTGAAATTAGCTAAGCTAATCTTCAGAGAGCACATGTGCATGCCATAGCCACCCTTTCCGCTTTGGTGATAATAAGAGTTGGTGTCCATCTAAAACTTCACATAATTCTTTTCCTTTGGTGTTCACAGAAACCCTGTGAAGTAGACTCTACAGGCATTAGAGAAGGTCTCAGACCTTCACAACCACTTTTACTGTTAAATAAGTAGGTGGTAATTTAAGGTGGGAGATAACACAACCAGCTGGAGAAAGTACAAAAAAAGACTAGTGTGCTTTCAAAGTTACATCTACACACTCTGCACACTTGTGGGGTACTCAGCCAAGTGATTCGTGTCTCTGAGGAGCACAACCAAAGGAGAATTCATGATAAACAGAATTGCCACCAACAAGAGAAAGTCCTGGAAGTTGCCTGCAGACGCTGGAGCTGGGCATCTCAGGATGAAGGGCATGTCCAAAGAGAGGGGATCCAAGTGGGGCAGTCGCTCTTGGCCATTCTTAGTCTGAAGGGGGAAAGGCTGGAATCTCTGCAGCAAAGACCCAACTCTTCTTGGACTACACTGCTTAAAACCAGCGCCTCTGATTGAAGGATTAATTTAATTCCATGAGAGGGAAATCTAAAAGGAGGATGGGTGCCCTGGGTGAAAAGAGGGATGGCAGTGATCAGATTTCAGGGTTTGCAATGCCCACAGCTGCAGCCAAGACCTTTGGGAAAAAAAATTAATGGATTTAGCGTTTGTTTCTTTTTTCTCTTTTCTGCTTTAACTTTGAAAGTCATTAAATGGGGAGGTACTTTTAGCTTAGCAAGCTCATTCTAAGAGGCAGGCTGATTGTTCTGCAGAATTTTTTCTTTCAGCTATTGATACTGACTGTCCTCTACAGAATTAATTATTCTTCAGACTCACTTTTCTGCCTTTAAAATAAGGACCTGATAATGCTTCTGGAGTGGAGATTAGTGCCTGCTGAGCATTAGGCAAGTCGTTAACAGCTTTCATTTCCCCTCTTTATTCTCCATAAAACAGTATCTTAATCCTTTGTGTAGAGGATAGAGCTGGGCAAGTGCGACTTATCCATGGGCAATATCATGGCAACAGGGGAACTCGACTTGGAAAAGGCATAACCTTATCACCTTAATTGTAATTTTTTTTTAAAAAAATGATCTGGCCCTCAGAACTAGATTGTGAATTGATGTTGGCTGAGAATTTCTTTATCAATATATTAAGGCTAAAAATTAAATTTGATGATCTTACCAGTCCCCATGGATTTAAGGACCTTCACTCATGTTTCTCCTTTCTATGTATTCTGCCTAAACCTGTCTTCTGACTTTCAATCTCCCATCTCCAATTGCCCTTCAGACATCTCACACTGGACATCCAGTATACATCTTCATTTAAAATGTCCAAAACTCAATTAGCTATTTTTTCTCCTATCTTCCCTATTACTGCAAAGGACAACACCATCCTCCCAGTCCCTCAGGCTCACAATGTAGGTGTCAGTCTTGGCTCCTCCCTATCTCTCATTCCCCATGTCCAATCTGTTGCCAAGGCCTGTAGTTTTCACCTCTGCAACCTCTCTCCAATACATTGTCTTCTCTCCTCTGCCATGGCCTCCTCTCAGGACCAGACCCTCATCACCTAAATCCTGGGCTATTGCGATAGCATACATATGGATCTGCCTGCTTCAAGTCTGTCTTCACTCCAGTCCATCCTTCATTCAGCCTCCAATCAATGAGTGTCCTAAAACATGGGTCATACCTCCTACTCAGTAAATTCCAGTGGTTCCCTACTACCTCCAGGAGCAAAAACAAAATGCTGTTTGGTATTGAAAGCCCTCCATAACCTAGCTTCCTCCTGAGTCATCAGTCTTCTTACACCTGGCTCCCTAACACAGTCTTTGATCCAGTAACATTGGCCTCCTGGCTGATCAAAAACAAGACACATCCACCTCCTGGCTCTGAACATATTTTTCTGGCTGTCCCCCATGCCTGGAACACTCTCCCTCCTCATCCCAATTTCCTTTAAGTCCCAACTAAAATCCTACCTTCTACAGTGAGCCTTTCCCAACCGCTCTTAATTCCAGTGCCTTTCCTCTGCTGATTATATCCTACTCATATTGTTTATAATTCCTGTATACATTCATTTGTTTATTGTTTTTTTCTCTAGAGACTGTATGCTTCTTGAGGGCAGGGACTGTCCTTTCTTCTTTTTGTATCCTTAGCATTTATTACAATGCCTGGCACATAGTAGGTATTTAATAAATGTTTAAAGACTGACTAAATTTAAAATAATGTTGACATACTTTGGCTAATAACATTATCTAGAAAGGTCTGGGAAAGTCCAGTGGATAGCAACAGAATACATGCTGTTCTCCTCCTTTATATTGCTCTCTGGCATCCTCATTTCCCTTTCAGCATGGAGTCAGGGCAGCCACCGCTCTGAATAAGCATTACGTATCAATAAGATCCTCTTCTTAGAGATCTGTGGACTTGCTGCTCACAGATGACTGGTTTTCAATTTCCCCTTTATTATGCTGTGTGTACATAAAGGAAGCCATATTGTGTCATGGGTGCCAAAATGCATTCCTCCCTCCTCCTTTGTTTGCCCATGTAGCCCACAATGAAACAGCAGCAGAGATCAAAGAGAGAGCTTGTCTGGGCAGACACTGTCTTATCAGCCAAATGGTTCGGTTGCTGATGCAGTGGATGTAAAGATAGAGGTGACCAGAGAATGTTTGGTTTGTGTTTCTGAGGGGTTTAGAAATGGGAACTTCCCTTAACTAGACCCTTGGTGTGACTGACAAGGTCTCAGAGCTCCAGATTCTAGCCAAGAGAGCCTAGGATCAAAGGGTGCTATGGTCATGGACATAGAGGGAGAGAAGCCTCAGGGGCCATCTGATCCAACTTCCATGTTTGCCAGGTGAGGAAAACGATGCTGAGAGTATTCATGGCATGCTCATTCCACCTGGAGAGTGAGCTGCAGCAAGAGCAAGGACTGAAATCCATAGCTTCTTAGAGCACAAATGTTATTCAATGTTACAAGCTTTAGAAATGGAAAGGGTCTATCTATGTCCCATCCTAAATTTCTCTTCAAGAAAGTTACAGACTGACTCACAGTGTCTTCCGTTGGTATATTTGGGGCTGAATTGGTAAATATCTTCTCACTAAATATATATGGTTTTCTTCCTCTTCTTCAAGTCCCTCTTGCTCTCTTCTCTTGCTCTTAAATCAACTAAGAGACTCACAGAACTTGATATTTGGAAGAAATCCTAGTGGTCATCTGGTTCAACTGGTACGCACAAGGAGTCTTTAGTATATCAGATAAGTATATAACTTTATCCAGCTTCCAAGGCAGTAAATCCAACCCACCATCTCTCAAGGCACCCCATTCTACTTTGGGATAGCTCAGATTGTTAAGAATTTTCTTCTGACATCAAGCCAATTTTTTTTCGGGGGGATTCCCCCCTATGACTTCTGGAAATGTATATATAGTCATATATAAATATGTATGTGTATGAATTTCAGTCAGTCCGTTACAAATAAATAGATTAATAAATATTTATACATCTAGTTATACATAAATGTATATTATATTTTCTCTACATCCGTGCATGTATGTTCTACGGGTACATATGCATATATGTACATTTCTGTGCATATGCATATACACATAGGTACGTGTATACACGTATATAGTTCCTTACATTTACAAAGGCCCAGATTTGGAAGTGACTTGTATGAAGCACCAACTATGTTCACAGCGATGCCCTACTTTATGCTCATTTCTGGGGATGCAAATACTGAAAATGAAATGCTCATTGACCTCAAGGATTTCACATTCTGGGGGATGGGGGAGGAGAAGAAAAGGAATACTGAAAGAACCTGTGTTTATTTGAACCACTCAATGTATCTTTTGTAGTGCAGAGAGATGGCTTTTCTTCTGAATCTTGGAATAATTCATTTAAAAATCCACTCCTTCCTTTTTATTTGCTGATGAGAAATAACACTGATACATTAGTATCACAATATAAAGAACTAAGGTTCACAGAGAATGCCTTTCCTTCTGACCTCCACAAAGCTAGAGAGCGATCTTGGAGGAGCAAGCTTTCCGAAGGTGAAGTCGCATCTAGAGCACTGCCGAGCGATGCTGCCTGAAGGCTCTGGAGACCTTGAAGGTATTTTCCATCTTTTCAAGTCAGTCAAAGTTAGTAGACAGATCTTCACTCCGATGGTCACCAGCTTATGTTCTTGAGGCCCATTTAGATTTCCTTGAATAATCTCAAATAGAGTGATGTTATTATTTAGGTCGGTTGTCAGTAAGAATATCGCAAATGTATATCATCATTGAATAACCATTAAACATTAATATAATAGTGCTTTGTGACCACAAAGTGTTCTCTTCCTTTTTGGTCAATGGGAAAATCAAGATCCATTATGTTCAGTTTGACGACAGAGAGGCCACGTGGTGACCTGGCTTTCAATCCTCCCTCTGCCACTTTACCCTTGTGACCTTGGGGAAGTCCCCTGTCTCTTCAGGCCTTAGTTTCCATCATCAGTAAAAGGGTGATTTGTCTTGATGGCCTTCACAGAGGTGGCCAGGTGGTGCCGTGGGGACAACACTGGGTTTAGCATAGGCAAAAGTCCAGTTCAAATCTTGCCTCAGGTACTTAATTTGTTGTGTGTCCCTGGAAAGTCAATTAAACCTTCTCAGCCTCAGTTTAAAAAAATCGTTAAAAAATAGTTTTCTCACATGTGAAATGGAAACAATCGTACTCAGCCACCAGGCGTGTTTTGAGGACAAAATGAAACAATTGTTAAAAGTATTTTGCCAACCTTATGGTGCTACATAAATGCATCATTATTAATTACTATTATTGTTCTTATTTATTCCAACTCTAAACCTTTGACTATAAATTCCTATAGTCCTTGGCTTCCTCATCTGAAAAATGAGGGTGTTAGACTATATTCTTCTAGATTTATTGATTTACAGCCCCTTCCGTGTTCTTATGAACACTTATGTAAAACGGCCACTATACATTGGTCACTATGCTAGGTGTTGGGGGACAAAAGACAAAAGAAACTAGCCCCAGCACTGAAAGATCTTATATTTTATTGGTGTGACAGAACTTAGAAAACGTTAAGTAAATCAAAGGAAATTTGAGGGAGAAATCGCTGACAATGGCAGTGGCGAACCAAGGAGGTGAACCTTAGCAAGATTAACCTTGTTAAACTCCTGGGGTGAGTGTTCTTAGAGGCAGAGGAAAGGATGGGGGAATTCCAGGCATGGGAGGATGGTGGTCTGGGCTGTGCAAATGCCACAAGAGTGAAATAGGCACTGAGTTTGGGAAACAGCTGAGTTTGGATGCCAAGTGTGTGGAGGAAAGAGAGAGACATGCAGTTGCTCTAGAAAGACTTACTGGAGCCCAACCAGGGAGCTTGGAATGACAGAGTGAGGAGCCTCCACTGCATCCTCCAGACAAAAAGGGCCAACCAAGGGCACCGGGGCTGGGGAGGGGCATGACCAGATTTGTGTACTAGGAATCACTGTGGCCATTGTGCAGAGCATAGATCAGGCAAAGGGGGACTCTAAGGAGGCTGGTGAGAGCAATTAGGCTATCTCAGGAGCAATAGAGAGGGTAGACCATGAGCCCAAATACCCACCGTTGGTCAGAAATGGAGTCCAGAGTCAAATTCAAGTCTTCTAGGGTATATAATGTTGATTATATTCTTATAACATATATGATGTTGGTTCAAAGGGGTTTCTTTGTGACTGCCCTGTGATGGGAGTAGGGAGGTGGGAGAGAGCTTTGGAGCTCTCATTCTGGAGGCAGAGAACCTGGTCTCCAGCTGTGACTCTGGCTCAGACTTGCTGAGTGACCTTGAGGAAGTTCCAGCATGTTTTTGAGCATCTTTTGTATTCTGATCGTATGGTCATCATTCCCACTATACAGAGGAGGAAACCGAAGTGACTTGGCCCATGACACAGCTCGAGGAGGCGTGGGAGGGTAGCCACAAGCAAGCCAGGCTCTTGAGTTCCTAGCTCAGAGGTTCCTGGACGCTCTCCCTCCCTGGTCCCTGTCTGCATGGCTGCCTCCCCCAGGGACAGCTCATCACACCTCCCGGGCTCCCTTCTGTGATTGATTGTTTTGTCTAAGACAATCCTGCAAGTGTCACGGTGTTGATTGCATTTGTAAAAATGTGATAATGTGATACAGGAGAGGGCGGCACTGTCTACCAACAAAGACAGAGATGTGGAACAGCTTTCTAAAATCCTGCTGGAGTTGGTGCCAAGGAAAGATACCAGCCACCAACAGCCTGGGGGAGAGCACTCCTAGGAGCAGGAAGGAACTCTCTCCCCCATGAATGCCCCTGACTCATTTTGGGAGGGGCACAGACTAAAGATGGATGAGGACTCCAGGCTCTGGAGACCCACGAATTTCCAACATGGATTCTGAAAGTTGCCAGCAGGGAAAGGGTGCTTCTGATGGCCTGACATCCTTTAGAACCAGGCTTGAGGTGATTACTGAGTTCAGTCCAGATGATAGCTGGCATTGGCTTCATCATTACACAGAACTCCTCCCCCATGTTCTACTGTCCCTGGTCCTAGTTGGAGCATAGCTTGGGCACTGACTTCTCAGTCACCTGTGTGTTTCTCAAGATGCTGATATCTGTAATCATATTATCTGCCTTTAGTAAAGACAAAATCTGAGAAAGCTTAATGCACTAGACAAAAGGGGGCTTCCCCACACACTGATGTCATCACTTGAATTCAAGTGAAAGTGAGGATGGAGACCTTTTACTGACAGTAACTCAAACCTTGAAAAAACCTACTTTACAGATGAGGAAACTGAGGCAGAGAAAGGCCAAATGACTTGCCCATGAGTAAAGAGAATGGTAGATCTGGGACTGAAAGGGAAGCCTCCTGATACTGGAGCCATTCCCCTATTCGCCACTGAGCACCTCACCTGGAGGGGGGATTCCATTTCTCCATTTCTCCACTTCCTTTGCTATACCATGTCCACCTTAGTTCTTGGGTAAAAGATTACAAAGAAAAAAAGAACTACTGGGGCCAGCCTGGGGTCCCTCACCAAATATTTATTAAATGCCTACTGTATGCCAGGGACTCTTGTAAGCACTAGGGATTAAAAAAAAGTCCAAAAACACGGGCATCCTTTGTAAAATAAGGCCCAGAACATTTCCATGCCTCCCTAGTTGAGTGGCTACCCCCTTGATGAGAGAAGATTTTCCAAACGCTTCCCATTTCCTCAGTGTGTTCAGTGCCTGGCTCAGTCTTCCCTCCTCCCTAACTCCTGCCCTCAGGGGAATTCAACAAACATGTTGATACTCCCTCAAATGTTCTATCCTTCTGATTACTCAAATTACTACTTAGTCCTCCACCCTACCTCCACCATGTAGAGATGGCCACACCTCTGGTCCTGCCAAGTGTTTAATCCCCATGTTCATGAAATATGCAATTCTTCTATTTGATCACAATCGGCTGTCATGCCACCTCTCCCTCTATCTTACAAACTGCACGTTCTTCCTCTTCAGGGTGACTCCTCAGTTCTCTCCCAGGGCCATCACACCTGCACTGACTAAACTCTCTTCTCTTCCCTACATTCCACCTTTGGTGAACCATTGCAACTCCACACTGTCATCTCCTCTTGAGTCCTTTGTCCCTTCATCCCATTGCTGATCTGCCGAACCCCAGTCATGCATTGCTGCCCCCATTTACCACTTTTACTCTTATCCATGAAAGATGTTGGGGAGCATCATGAAACCATCCTTACTGAATTCACTACAAATTTATACTACATAATTTAAACTGGACCCTCACGGAAAGAAGAACTATTTTCATGCCTCCCTAATGGATTTACTCCTCCATTTATGGCAGTAGAATTTCCAAACCATTTTCATCTCTCTTCAAACCTCCTATGGCTCCCCTGATCCTGACCTTCTTGGATAAAAACCTTGCTTCATACTTCTCTGAAGTAATGGAGGCCATTTAGCAAGATTCTCTTTTCCCTCCTCCCCCTCATCTCACATCACCCCAATGTCTTCTACTAGGATATCCTCCTTCATCCCCATTTCACATAATACCAAGGCACACCCTCCACACACAAGTGATCTCGTTCCATCCCATCTTCTCCAGCTTACTGCCTCCATTTCTCTTACTACATGAATCTTCAATATCTCCATGGCTACTGACTGCTTTCCTACTACTGACAAATACACCCATGTCTTCCCCAGCCTCCCAAAACCTCACTTGATATATCCATCCCCTCTAACTCCCACATCATGTCTCTCCTCCCCTTGTGGCTAAATGTCTGGAATTCAAATAGAGCTTGTTTTTCCATTTCCTGTTCTCCCCCTTCTCTTCTTCAGTCTCTACAGTGTGGCTTCTGATTCCTTCACTTAGGTGGAATTCCTCTCTCTAAAATTAACAACGATTCCTTAATTGTCAAATCAATGACCTTTTGTTCAATCCACATCCCTCTCTTTGGGACGCTCTCTTTTGTGTTTTAATGACACTGCTGTCTCCTGGTCTTTCTCTTACTTGCCTCCTTCTCTGTCTCCTTCACTAAAGTCACCCCTGCTAATGATGGGTGGCCCCAAGGCTCTGTGCATGGCCTTGCTCTATTTTCCCTCTGTGGTATTTTGCTTGGTGATCTCATTAGCTCCCAGAGAGTCAGAGGGTGAGAGAAAATATACATTTGTTAAGTACCTACTATTTGCCAGGCATGTTGTCAAGCTCTTGAGATAGAAAGAAAGGAGCTCGCAATGTAATGGGGGAAGATAAATGCGTAAGGGAAGGAGGAAGGGGAGGAAGCTCCTGATTTCTAATTTCTTCCAAGTCCCAGATAAAATCCTATCTTCTGCAAGGGCCCCAACCTGGAAACAAGATGAGATGGTGCATATTTAGGGTTGGGAAATGGCTCAAAGAGCTGTGAGTTACAGAATTGACTTCATCTTGCAGGATAATAGTTTTTGGACATCATAAAGTCCAAGAGAGCATCCAGGTGGAAAATAATGAGGAGAATGCCCTGAGTGCCCATCCTCTTTTCTGGAGAATCTGAAAGGAATTTTCTGATGTCCATGGACATTAAATTATCAGCTCCATGCAGATGATTCTCAGATTTTTTTTCTAGCCCTAACCTCTCTCCTGACTTCCAGGTTCACATGTCCTACTGCCTATTAGACATCCTGAACTGACACCTGCTTTTTAAAAATATTTATCTATATTTACATCATCTCCATCCTTGCCTGGAGTGCTCTACCCAAGGAAAGGTACACTTCCATGGCCAGAAGCTACCTCTATTCCTTTGGGTTTACTGGCTAGAGTTCTTGCTCAAAGAACAAGCCGTAAGCCCAATTCACTCTGGAGCTCATAGATTGGACACCAGGTCCTTGCCCACCTAGAACAGAGTACATGTAAATACAAAATGGTAATTGTTTCTCTTTTATGCAGGAACCCTGAAGGTCTTCCCCTCACAGTTTGATTTTTTTTTTTATTAAAGGGGCCATCCCTTGACTAACTATTTAAAGAAGACTATGCATTGAATGGGTGTTTCTCACTCAAAGTGAGAATCTGATAAGACCTTAGCCTAAAATGACCAGGATCTCCCATTGCATCCTGGCCCATCTCCAGTCATCCTGATGGATATCTGGCCACTGGATCCTGATGGTTCTGGAGAAGAAAGTAAGGCTGATGACCTTGCACAGCCCTCCTTCACTAAAATCAAAGTCAACTGCAAGGCATGTCATCATCTTGATGTTATGGTCCTCTTTGAGAAGAGAAGAGAAATGCAATTTTTTTAATGTTCTTTTACTATTTTGTTAATTTTGAGTTTTCTATTCTCTCTCTCCCTCCAGTCCCTCCTCCACCTACTGAGAGGGTGAGCAATATGTTATTAGTATTACATGTGAAATCATTAAAAAACATTTCCATATTAGCTACGTTGCAAAACTGCAAGAAAAGTTTAAAAAGGGAGAAAATTATACTGCACTTTGCACTCAGAGTTCATCAGCTCTTTCACTGGAAGAGAGTATTTTTATCATAAATCCTTCAGAATTGTCTTTGATCATTGTTTGATCAGAGTGATTAACTTCTTTTCATATTTAATCATTATTATAGTATTGCTTTTACTATGTACAATGATCTTATCGTTCTGTTTCCCTTTACATCAGTTTATATGTCTTCCCAAGTTTTTCTTAAACCATCTTGCTCATCATTTCTTATTGCACAATAGCATTCCATAACAATTGACAGACATCCCTTTAATTTCCATTTCTTTGCCACACAATAAGAGCTGCCACAAATGTTTTTGTACATATAGGTCCTTTCCCTTTTTATTTTATCTCTTTGGGTTACAGAACTAGTAATGTTAAATGGCTTGCATAGTTTTCAAGCCCTTTGGGCAGAGTTACAAAGTATTCTCCAGAATGACTGCACACATTCACAATTCAACCAACAGTTCTTTAATGTATCTCTTTTCCCATATCCCTTTCAGCATTTGTCATTTCTGATAAGTGTGATGTGATACAGTAGTTACTTTAATTTTCATTTCTCTGATTAATAGTGATTGAGAACATTTTTAGGACTATAAAGAGCTTTGATTTCTTCTTCTGAAAATTTCCTGTTCATACTCTTTGATCATTTATCAAACAGGAAATGGTTTTTGTTTTTATAAATTGACTCAGTTCCTTATATATTTGAAACATGAGGTCTTTATGTGTAATAATTTTTTTAAAATATATTATTTCTTTGTCTATGGTAGTTTTTAACACATTGTAGTTTCCCCAATTATTTTTTGCTTAATTGGGTCTGTTTTTACTTTTGCTTTGTCTGAGGTCATGATTAATAACCCTGCCTTTTTTTAAAAAAAAAACAACAATTTTGGGCAAAGCATAAAAGATTCTGCTCTAGACCCTTATTTTTAACCCTGCGTATCTTTCTGTTTCAATTGTGTCTCTACCCACTTCTGTTTTATGGGTAAATTCATCCCATTCACATTCACATGGGCTACTAATTATGTATTTCCCTTTATACTTTTTCTTTTTATTTTATCTTTCTCTCTTTTTACCCTTTCCATCCTTAAAAATTCTGATCACTGCCTCCTTTAATCTTCCCTTTTGCCACACTCTCCCCCACCCCTTTTTTTCTTATTCCCTTTTTCTTTCCTTTCCCCACTGGGTAAGTTAGATTTCTATTTCCAGCTGAATGTGCATATATCTTCCTTTCTCTTTGAACCAGTTTAGATGAGACTAGGGTTCAAACATTGCCCATCTCCCCCATTTTCCATTCCATTATAAAAGCTCTTCTTTGTGCGCCTCTATTATGTGAGATAATTTTCTCCATTCCTCCTCTCCCTACCCTTCTCTGTATATATCCTCTTGACAATTTAAAAATGCCACACATTCAGAATCACACTCATTATTTCCCCTCCCAAACCCTCCCACCTTCCTAAATTTCCTATTACTGTCAAGGGCACTATTCTTCCAGTCCCCCAGGTCTATACCGAAGGTGTCATCCTTGATGCTTCACTCTCTCTCATTACCCACATCCAATCAATCACCAAGTCCTGTTGATTCCACCTTAGTAACATTTCTGTCATACATGCCCCTTCTCTCTAGCACTGCCATGGTCTAGGCATGGGTTCTTACCACCTCACATAGGGACTCTGGCCAGTTGCTCTGTCACAAGTCTCTCCCTACTCTATCCCATCTTCCACTCAACTGTCAAAGTGACGGCAAAACACAGGTTTCACCATGGCTTCTCTCAATTCAATTAATTCGAGTGGCTCCCCTTCATTTTCAGAATCAAATAAAATATCCTCTGTTTGGTTTTTAAAGTCCTCTGTATTCTTTCCCTTCCCGCTTTTACAATCTTTTTATAACTTGTGCTTTGCAGTCTAGTGACACTGACTTGCTTGATGTTCTTTCATGTCTTGACTTGATATTTGAACTGCCTTCCCCTATCCTCATCGCCACGTCCCATTCCCCAACTTCCTCCAAGGTCAGCCTAAAAGTTCATCTTTTGCATGAAGCCTTTCCTAATTCCCAGTCATGTTAGTGTCTTTCCTCAGAGATGATCTCCAATTCACCCTATCTCTATCTTGGTTGTGTGCAGCTGTTTACATACCATCTCCCTTATTAGACCATGAGTCCTTGAGATCAGGCACTAATATTGCACTTCTTTTCACAGTAAATGACACGTAGTAGGCCCTTAATCAGTTCTTATTGACTTGACATTAATATAAAGTGAATAAATGCCAATAAAGCAAAGTAGCTAAATATGAAGTTGTTTGAAGAAATTGGATTAGCAGTTGTATCAGGTTGTGTTTCAAGCAGAAGGTTGTGCCTGAGCTAGGTCTTAAAGAAAGCTGAGTCAACAGTAAAGAAGGAGTGAGTATCAGCCGTGTGACACAGCTGGTGCAAAGGCACGGGTGGGGTGCTCAATGTTAGGAACACAGGAGTGAGTTTGGCTGGGCTGTGAAGGGAGGGCTGGGCAGTTAGAACCAACAAAACCAGAAAGAGTACTTAGGTGGTGCAGGGCTGTAAAAGTGAAAGAGAGGAGTTTATACTTTGTCCTCTTGGCAATAGGGTGTCCCTGAAGTTGGATGAGTAGAGGAGTCTCATGATCAGATCTGCATCTAAAGGAAAATCTCTTTGGCAGCAAGTATAAGATGGATTAGAGTCAGGAGAGACTTAGATCAGGAAGACTAATGAGGATACTATTGTCATACTCTAGGGAAGAGATGCTAAGGGTATAAACTAAGATCAGTGTGTGTGTGTGTGTGTGTGTGTGTGTGTGTGTGTGTGTGCACATGAGTGCACATGCACACATAAAGAGAGATAGAGAAGTAGAGAGAGAGAGGACTTTGCATGTGAGAGCTGTAAAGGGAGAAAGTGCAGGATCTGGCAGCTGCATGGATAAGAGGGGAGAGTGGCCAGGTTATGAACAGGAGGCACTGGAAAGATAATGATGACTGAGAAAAATAGGCAAGTTTGGAAGGAAGGAACTGGAGAGAAAGATAATTAGTTCTGTTTGGGATAGATTGAATTTGAAATATGAACACCAAAATGTCCTTTTCTCATAATAGCCCTTTAAAGTAAATGCTATAATGTTTGGATGAGGAAAGTGAGGTTCTGAGATATGAAGTCAAAATGTTAAGTAACTAAGAAGGGACAACTAGGTCTTTAGCTCAAAGGTACTGGAAATTCGAGGGTACTGGTAATTTCATAATAGAGATAACTGAACAATGCACCTTGGTAACATGAATAATTACTTAAATTGGAATTGCGAGATAGCTCACTTTTTTCCTTGTAGTATTCTCACCCCATGCGTCCTTGGCTCCCAGTCCCCATCTCAGCTCAACTGCTCTTTCTAGTAAGGTTGTTAGTCATGACTTTAGATTAAGTAACTATCTGATATTCATGGATAGTGCTGGATCTGGGGCTCTCTTCTAATTCCTAGTCTCCTTTAAAGGTGGAGAAGATACTGCTGGCTAGTGATCATGGTTGATGTGTGAGAAGCAGCGTGGTGTTGTGAACTTGTCCTTGGCTTTGGGTTCAGATCCTGCTTCTTCCACTTAGTAGTCACATGTCTGGGCAAGTCAGCTCCCTTCAGTTCCCTTGTCTCTATAAGGGAAATAAGAGCATTTTGCCTTACTTGTCTCCCAGGGTCCTTATGAGGGAACTGTGCACATTTAAAAACAGAATTCTTGCTGCCTACAAGAAAAGCTATCAAGTCTTTCTCAACCTTTTGTTGTCACAATGAAAGAGATGGGATGTCAGAGGAGGGGGAAGTCATAAATCTTATATACAATTTTTGTCTGGGCTCAGACTTTAGGATCTCTCAGGTCATGCGAGGATGCTGGTAGCTGTCATTTTGTGACTTCTCAGCTTTTCCTCATAAGTCAAAGGCCCCGTGCTATCAAAGGCCACTCTTGCCAAGTGAGGCTCAGTGTCTCAAGGGCAGAAAGCTCTAAGGGTGTTTGAAGGGCCCCAAACTCTGGCAAGGGATTCTACTTGGCTTTATTTCTCTACTGTCCTTCCACCATCTGCACTGAAAAGCGGTTGGCAGTGGCTCTAAGTCCATGAGTCTGCAAGGGTGATCAGGACAGAGGGAAGGACCTGGGGGGAGCAGATGTGGGGGTCAGCCTCACTGATAAACAAAAGGAGAGTAAATCTGCCATGTCTGGATTGGGGAGCTTTAAGATTCTTTCCTGTCAGATCCTATCTTCAGAGAATCCATTAAAATGCCTGGATAACCAAGGGCTCACTGTTCCAGGGAAAGCCCCTTTGGCAGAGAAGATGTTACTCCCCCCTACAGCCTCCAGGGGGGCAGGCAGCAGCAGCCTGGGGGGTACTTCATGAAAACACCCAAATATAATCTCCCAACACTACTTAATAGTAATTCTCCAGCCACCAGTTTTGTGTTCCATAGCAACTCAGGCACAGAGTATGGACCCTGCTAGCAGCACCAGTTCCCTGAGAAAACCTTGGCCAGTGACTTCCATGCTGCATGTGATTGGGGGCAGGAAAAGGCTTCTCCTGAATCCCGAGTCCATCCTTCTAGAAGGGGATTCCTAGATGCCTGCTCTCCAGCATCTGATCAGCAGAAACATAAAGAGAAGGAGCAGTAGGTCAGCAGTACCTCCAATAAGCCTATAGAGAATAAGTTACCGTTGTCTGAAGGTGGGCAAAAAAAGAAATAGGGCAGATGGGTACCATAACCTACAGGAAACATGCCAAGGCAAGGCAAGGCAAGAGAAAGGACCCTCTGGGCAGGGATGGGCTTCTCTAGAGACAGCAACTGGGTGTGGCCCTGGCTGCCTGGAAGGCAACCTTCCCTCTGGGATAAGAAAGGAGAGAGGGGAGGAGAGGCAAACCACCGGCAGCTTCTTCCCCAGGTGTGATGGAAATGACCTTGCCTCTGGGGTCAGTTAAGGCTTTGAAACAATGTGCTCGTAGTCTTCGGAAGAAGCCCCCTCCTCCTAGGCTAAATTGATTGATTGATCCTAGGCTTGATCAAGATTCTTTGCTAACAACATTAACATCACTTGTTTGCTGTCATGTGTGACCAAGACATTTCTGTTTCTTTAGAAGAGCAATTCCTCATTATTTTTTGATAGATTAAACTGTCCACTGGGAGGTTAGTGACATCTTCATCCCTTGGGGGCAAAGCTGAGAAGACCTTTGAATTCCTATTTCAGAGCACTTGGCCTGGAAGCAAATCCGCAAGCTTGTAGATACAGCCTCCTGGAGACCGGAGTGTCTGTTTGGTCACTTGGTGGCTGAGCAAGCAAACTCGCCTGAGCTCTTCAATTGATTCCTATTGCCCAGATCCCTGGGCGGGGGTTGGGTGATGGTCACAGGCACAAAGATGGAACTGGGAAGATTCTACTTGTGTGTGTGTGGGGGGGGGGGGGGGGGGGGGGTTGCCGCAGCGGGCTTCAGAACAATTTGACTAGAGGTAAACCTTTTGTTGGAGACGGGCCATCCAGACCTTCCTACCAGAGGAAAGGAGGTGAAGGCAGCCTGACTGGAGAGTAGCCACAGAACTCTGGGTCTAGTGCTGACCCAAAGGCCTATAGATTACAGCACTTTTTGTGGGGAGGAAGTGTATGCCCTGTAGGTGTCCTGACCCTGGACAATGCCCCCCTTGACCCCACCCTAATTATAGCTCTGCCTAGAAAGTGTGTGTGTGTGTTTGTCCTTCATTGCCAAAGAAGACCATGCCGTCAGAGAAATAATGATGTGACTTGCGCTTGACTTTATTTTGAATGAGAACTGTGCAGGTCACCAACCTCACTTCTCCTCCAGAGCCATCTGAATCTAGTGACCTGATATTCATCAGGATGACTGCAGATGACCCAGGATGAGGCAATTGTGGTTAAGTGACTTGCCCAAGATCACACAACTAGTGAGTGTCAAGTGTCTGAGGTGAGATTTGAACTCAGGTCCTCCTGACTCCTGCACTGGTGCTCTAGTCACTGTACCACTGCCCGCCTAAAAAATACAAGAGTACATGCAGAAAAGCCTTAGTATCATTTTACACACGTGTGGAAAAATGAAAACCATTCTTGCTTACTTCAGAACCTTCCTCTGACACCCCTTTCTAAAGCTTCATCATAACATGGAGGTGACCTTTCCCAAAAGTTCCATCAGTGGAGCTCAAGTTCAAGACGGTGTGACTGAGGACCAGCTGGATGAATCAGGGAATCAGTAGAAGTATATTAAAGTACCTACTATATGCCAGACACTGGGGACACAAATAAGAAAGAAAAGAATCCCTACCCTAGACAAGCTTCCAATCAACACACTGTCAAATCACAAAAGAAGCTAGAAAAGGGGCGGGGCACCAAAGGATGCGCTGTTTGTGGAATCTACTCGGAAAAGCAGCTGATATTCTGAATCCTTTATAAGGCAAGGCTTTTGGAAGAATTTAGGGCTCCACCCTCCAGCCCTCCAGTCAGACAGGAATCCACTGAGGGGACTCGGAAGTTGTTGAGCATGAAGCTGAATCCATTAGCATGATAATGAGCTTGGATTGGGGAAAAGCATGATGAGGATTCAGGGATCCCTCCCCCCACGGTTATCTCTGATGGACGGACTTTTTTTTTTTTTTTGGTAACCAAAGAAATGAAAAAAGATCTTGTATTACCATTTCCTCACACCAAAATCAGAACTCCTTCCCAGGAAGTTGTATGTCAAGGGATCTCAGTTCTCGTCTTGCCTCTGCTACTGGCTGAGTAGGCTTGGGCAAACCACTTACCCTTCCGAAGCCTCACTTTATTCATCTGTAAAATCGGGGAAAATAATGCTTATGCTACCGACATCATAGAATTATTGCAAAGAAAGTGCTTTGTAGATTGTAAAGCATTTCCCACGTGTGAAATATGTTACTACACGGGCAAATTATAATTTTGATTTACTCTTAAAGGTGTTAAATGATCCAATCATCTCTAATGTGGTTTTGAGGGGAATATTTATATCACTTGTTTCTCCAGAATTTTTACCCTTTTTTTGGTTAGTGTCCTTAACAACTAAAGCAATGGGCACATTCTAGAGCTCCGCACCTTGTGCAGGAAGATTGCAATTCTAGTGAGCTGATTAAAAGCACTTACCTCCCAGGACAGCTGTGAGGAGAGGTGAAATAATATTTGTAAAGTACTCTGCAAACATTCACATTCTCTCCAAATTCTAGCTACTAACAATGATGACAAACATGATCATCTTGAAGTCTGACTTGATGGGAATAACACATTTAAAGTAATTAACATCTATACAGCACTGGTAATTACATACTTTTGAAACTGTAACATGTATCATATCCTATTTGGAAAGTACTAAAAACACACTTGCTGTTAAGAAAACACAGGACCCATTCTGACCTGAAGGTGGCCAGAGAATGAAGTACATTTCCTTGCTAAAAAGTAGAAGAGACTGCTAGACATTCTCAGAGTATATAATAAAGAGGTTATTCCTCATCTTCTTCATTATCATAATAATGATAATAAATAATGGCCCACAATCATTTAAGAACAACATTTTAATAGATGTTGCCACAATATACTTGCTAAGGTAAAGGCAGAGAGGAGAAAAGCTTTTCCAATATCAAGAGCTAGCAGCAGGAACCCAAATCACATGGGAACAGAATGAGGTGCATGCCATCCCCATTGCCCTGCTATGGCAGTTGCACCAAGGATGCTCTCTGGGCTGACATCTTCAGACTTTCCTTCTCTGGTATAAAGCCATTATACATACCTGAATAAGAATCTGAAGAACATGAAATGGAAAAAAATAAAAGCAGGACAGAGACATTTCTACCCAGTCCTTATCCAACCAGATGAAGAGAATGAGATCCCTGCCAACCTTGCAATCTGTAACTTACACAGCTTGGCAACTCGATGGCATGCATAGAAACAGAGAACAAACCTTAGAATCCAGAAGACTTTTGTTATAACCTACCTTTATCAACTCATATCCACATGAAAGAGACAGACAGAGACAGAGACAGACACAGAGTAAAAGAGACAGACAGAGAGAGAGGGAGAGAGAGAGAGAGACAGAGACAGAGACAGAGACACAGAGAGACAGAGAAAGAGAAATTCCATAGACTTGGTTCAGTTTGAGGCTGTCTGTCCAGAGGTTCCCCTTTGTCCTTTCTCCTCAGGTCATAGTCCACTTCTTTATAACAATACTTGATAACAAAATGTAAAAATCAATTTATCTTTATCTGGAGAAAAATCCATTATAAAAGTACAGCTTCAAACTAAAAACTATGTAAGACTGTAAATTGGCCAAGCAACAATGTGTCAAGGAAGAAGAAAGAAATATAGTGGGGGATAAATTCAGCTGGTCTCATGATAGTGAAAAATCCTGGCCTAATTGGTCATATCTTAATGAAGTCATTGAGACAGACAAGGGTCAAACCGCAAGTGTTTATTTTCACTTTGGGGAGGCAGCAGTCTTCTCTTGTAATGTACCACTAATCTCGATTGTGTCCATTCCTGAGGACTGCACGTGTCCAGTCTCATGCCTCTTCTGCCTTTCCATTAGACTTCTTACAATAAAAGGCTATGCCTACATCCATATCATTTTAAATTTTGCAAAACTTTTTAAATAGGCTATTTCATCTGGACCCCACAAAGCTATGCAGTAGATACTTCAGGTATTATTGTCTTCATCTTATAGGTAAACTGAGATTCAGAGGGGTTCAATGACTTCCCATCCTAGTTGTGTTAGAAACACAATTTGTACCAAAGTCACTCAGCTCCAAATTGATAGCTCTCTCAGCTAGAACAAGGATCTCTCTGTGACTTACAATAATATATCACAAACTATCCAAGAAGTTTCAATATTAAATTAAATTTGTTATTGACATTTAATTAATTAAAAATTAAACCCAGCATATAGTATAGTACTTGTAAGTGTTTAGTATGAAAACATCACAAATCATTTAGTGGTTCAAATGGGAAGAGTTCTTGCCAAAATTATTTTAAAACTTTCACGTTTTCTAAGGTAATCTAATCCCTTAGTAGAATCCCAGACAGACTGTGTGTGTGTGGTGTGTGTGTGTGTGTGTGTGTGTGTGTGTGTGTGTGTGTGTGTGTGTGTGTGTGTACAGATAAGTGCCAGGCAGTTCATTCCTTCCTGGTCCATTGGCTATTTTGTTTTTCAAGAAGGATGGAGTCCAAGCTTTTCTTTGAAAATTTGATTAAAAATGATAATTAGGTGATTGAAATTTTCAACCCCATTTAAACTTGCTTTTGAAAAGGTGACCCTGGTTATAATTCCATTTTAATTAGGATGTTTTCCCACTTACAATACCTTCTTAATATTTATTTGTCCTTTAATTTATTTTAAACTTTAACTTATATCCTGATGTAGGGGACATAGGATTTCGTTCCCCAAACACATGGTGCAGTATTGGTATCATTCATTGAGAGAAGTTCACTAGACTTAATCTGAACAAGCATGAACCCAGAAGTTGGTGAAGCCCCCAGGAAAGGACACCATTTGGTGGGTGTTAGTTTTCTACAAGATCCAGGGTTTAAGAGTCACCTGGGTGGATGTGAATAAGAGCGGCGTTGGACATGGGATCAGCCAAGCTGAGTCAGGAGTAGGATAATGAGAATATGAAGTCCTGCACAGCTGTGTTTGGAGTGTGAGGACAGAGGAGTCCATGGGGCAGAGCTGAGGCCAGATCAATATGACTCCAGAGTCCAAGAAGGTCTTTTGAGAACTGAATTGTAAGAGGCAGATGCCACTGAACCCTCTTTACTTTGGGGTCTGTGAGTTCTGAAGTGACTAGGACCCACTCCTTCCCACCCACTGACTAAACCTTCCATCCTCTCTCTGCTGAGAAATTAGCAGGGCTTGAGTGAAAGAAGCAGAACCAGGAGAACTTTGTGCACAGCAATGACCACAGTGTGCGAGAGTTTCTGATAGACTTGGAAATTCGTAATAACGCAAGAACTTATTTAAAAAAAAATCCCGATGGTGGTTTTCTGAGGCAAAATGCCTTCCACACTCAGAGAAAGAAATATGGAAGTCATTCGCAGAACGTAGCAGATCCTGTGTGTGTGTGTGTGTGTTTTTGTGTATCATGTTCTGATTTGTTATATGATTTCTTCCATTTAGTTAAGTTTGACTACATAGCATGACTATAGTGAAAATGTACTCAATAGGAAAGTATATGTAGAACCTATACAGAATTGTATGTAGTCGTGGGGAGGGAGGGGGGTAGTGGGAGGTAGGTGTGGGGGGGATAAAATCTTAATTTTATGGCAGTGATTGTAAAACATTAAAAAATAATAATAATAAAATTAAATTAAAATAAATAAAAAATAAAAGTTGATGGCATTTGAGAATGTGAGGCAAGGAAGGGTAATGAAAAGTCAGTGATAACTCCAATGGGCAACCTGAGCACCTAGGATCGGGGGGAGAGGGTATCCTATCACTTCTCAGACTATTCAGGCAAAAGTTGAAGAATGATGGTACTCTTAATGGAAGTAACAAAGTTTGAAGCCTGCATAGATTTGGGGGCAAAATATAATGACTTCTACTTTGGAAAAGTTGCATTCTGATATCAACTAATCTAAAAAGACATTCTGTCTTTTTTTTTATTATTTCACTTTTAACATTCATTTTCGCAGAAGTTTTGGGCTCCAAATTTTCTCCCCCCTTGTCCCCTCCCCCCACCCCAAAACACAGAGCATTCTAATTGCCCCCATCTCCACTCCACTCTCTTCTCCATCATTCCTCTCTGCCCTTGTCTCCATCCTCTCCTCTGTCCTGTTGGACCAAATAACTTTCTATACTCCTTTACCTGTATTTCTTATTTCCTAGCAGCAAGAACAGTACTTGACAGTTATTCCTAAAACTTTGAGTTGCAACTTCTTTTCCTCCCTCCCTCCCCTCCCCCTCCCTTTGGAAGGCAAGCAATTCAATATTGGCCAAATCTGTGTAGTTTTGCAAATGACTTCCATAATAGTCGTGTTATATAAGACTAATTATATTTCCCTCCATCCTATACTGCTTCCAATTACTTCTATTCTCTCTTTTGATCCTGTCCCTCCCTGTGAGTGTCAACCTCAAATTGTACCCTCCTCCCCATGCCCTCCCTTCCATCGTCCCCCCCACCCTGTTTATCCCCTTGTCCCCCACCTTCCTGTATTGTAAGATAGGTTTTCATACCAAAATGAGTGTGCATTTTATTCCTTCCTTTAGTGGAATGTGATGAGAGTAAGCTTCATGTTTTTCTCTCACCTCCCCTCTTTTTCCCCAAACTAAAAAAAAAATCTTTTGCTTGCCTCTTTTATGAGAGATAATTTGCCCCATTCCATTTCTCTCTTTCTCCTCTCATATATTTCTCTCTCACTGCTTGATTTCATTTTTTTTTTAAGATATGATCCCATCCTATTCAATTCACTCTGCGCACTCTGTCTGTATGAGTGTGTGCGTGTGCGTGTGTGTGTGTGTGTGTAATCCCACCAAGTACCCAGATACTGAATAGTTTCAAGAGTTACTAATATTGTCTTTCCATGTAGGGATGTAAACAGTTCAACTTTTATAAGTCCCTTATGACTTCTCTTTACTGTTTACCTTTTCATGCTTCTCTTCATTCTTGTGTTTGAAAGTCAAATTTTCTTTTCAGCTCTGGTCTTTTCATCAAGAATGCTTGAAAGTCCTCTATTTCATTGAAAGACCATTTTTTTCCCCTGAAGTATTATACTCAGTTTTGCTGGGTAGGTGATTCTTGGTTTTAGTCCTAATTCCTTTGACTTCTGGAATATCCTATTCCATGCCCTTCGATCCCTTAATGTAGAAGCTGCTAGATCTTGTGTTATCCTGATTGTATTTCCACAGCACTTGAATTGTTTCTTTCTAGCTGCTTGAAATATTTTCTCCTTGACCTGGGAATTCTGGAATTTGGCCACAATATTCCTAGGAGTTTCTCTTTTTGGATCTCTTTCAGGTGGTGATCGGTGGATTCTTTCAATATTTATTTTGCCTTCTGGTTCTAGAATATCAGGGCAGTTTTCCTTGATAATTTCATGAAAGATGATGTCTAGGCTCTTTTTTTGATCATGGCTTTCAGGTAGGCCCATAATTTTTAAATTGTCTCTCCTGGATCTATTTTCCAGGTCAGTTGTTTTTCCAATGAGATATTCCACATTATCTTCCATTTTTTCACTCTTTTGGTTTTGTTTTGTGATTTCTTGGTTTCTCATAAAGTCATTAGCCTCCATCTGTTCCATTCTAATTTTTAAAGAACTATTTTCTTCAGTGAGCTTTTGAACCTCCTTTTCCATTTGGCTAATTCTGCTTTTGAAAGCATTCTTCTCCTCATTGGCTTCTTGAACCTCCTTTGCCAATTGAGTTGGCCTATTTTTCAGGGTGTTATTTTCTTCTGCATTTTTTTGGGTCTCCTTTAGCAGGGTGCTGATTTGTTGTTCATACTTTGCTTGCAAGTCTTTTATTATTCTTCCCAGTTTTCCCTCCACCTCTCTATCATGATTTTGAAAATCGTTTGGGCTCTTTAAGACCTTTTCCCAGAACTGATCCCATTGAGTGGGCTGGGATGTAGAAGCACTGACTTCCATTTCTTTCCCTGATGGTGAGCACCACTCTTCCTCATCAGAAAGGAGGGGAGGAGAAACCTGCTCACCAAGAAAGTAACCCTCAATAGTCTTGGTTTTTTTTCCCTTTTCTGGGCATTTTCCCAGCCAGTGACTTGAGCTCTGAATATTCTCCTCACACCCACCTCGCCTCCTGATCCTCCCAGCCCGCGCTTGGGGTCTGAGAATCAAATGCTGCTTCCCAGCCTCAGTGCTTTGGGCGGGGGCAGGGCTGCTATTCAGTGTGAGATTAAGTTCAGGTGCTCAGGTGGGGGCAGGGACGCCTCATGGGCTCAGTTCCCTCAGGGGGTTTATGAGGAGACCTTCAACAATGGATCCAGGCCTGCTTGGGGAGCCCCGGTCTGCTCCCGCCTCCGCTGTTGCCTTCCGAGGGGGCCTGAGTATGGGGGCACCCCACTCCCCTCTTGACCCACCAAAGAGACCTTCTCACCGACCCCCGTCACCTGTGAGTGGAGGGACCTGCGCGGCCGCTGGAGATCCCGTCCCTGAAGTCTGCTCGGATCTGTTCCTCTCGTTGCTGGAGCCGGTGCAGGGCTGGGCTGGGCTCTGCGTCCGCAGTGCAACGGATCTTTTGCAAGAGGTTTGCAGGTCCCTCTGGAACAGAAATCTTATTCGCTCCGCTATTATGTGGCTTCTCCTGCTCCCGAATTTATTGGCGGCTCTTTACTATGGATATTTCATGGGCTGTGGGTTCGGAGCTAGCGTATTTGTGTGTTTCTACTCCGCCATCTTGGCTCCGCCCCCCCATTCTGTCTCTTAAAGTGTCTGCTTTTATAAGGAAACCTCAGGCTCCAAAGTTATTCCATACCTGTAGTGTAACAAATTTAGGTAATAAAGAAAAATAATACAACATAACTATGGGCGGATTATGATTTACTACCAAATACTGATACACTTAAGTTGGATTCTCCAAGAGTGTTTTTTCAATTTCCATTAAACATTGAGGAATGTGAAAAAAAAAAAAAGAAATTAACATGGCTATGATTATAAATCTCACTTGCCTATGAGTGCAGAGAATACTTTGCTACCCGATTGCTTCCTTGTTATATATGTTGTTTCATGTCTTAATTAGATGATTTTGTTACTGAAGTGTCTCTGGCATGATCTATGATAGAGAATGAGTTAGATGCAGTCTGGGAACATGAGGTGAATTGTTGATTACCCTCAACCAGCCTCACTGAGCCCAGGAAAAGCTAAGCATGCCACATTTGATATTTACACTCTGCCAAGACTTTCTAATTGGATAAAGAGCTTATAGTGAAAGAATTTCACATTATTAACTACTTAGTGTTGGAAGATCTCCTCTCCACTTTGCATATTTCAGGAAGAACTGTAGTTCACAGAATCATATTCAGCAGGACTGACATTTTTCCCCTCTCCCTGATTCATAACAATGTCAGGGAAATACTTGGCTTCTTCCCCTCCAAGCAGTTCCATTCATGCCTACCAATCCTGTGAAACTCTTGCCAACTTGCTCCCATAAGTCCATCATGAGGTTTACCAGACCCATCAGAAACCTTCCTCATTTTCTTGTGACATCAGCAAGCTCCCAGTGGGGCACTGCCATATTCAGTCTTGCCATGCAACCAGCCCATCTTCTCTGCTAATCATAGAATTCCCAAGTCTTTTGCTCTTTTTCAGATTTGGAGTTCTTCCTAGGTTAGGTGATTTAGTTTACTTACCCACTCTATGCGTCCCTACTTCCTTCTATAGGATATTTAGTACTTTGGAGGAAGTGCTGCTCTCTGTCTCACTGCCCTGGTAGACTATCATGGCTCAAAAGCTGGGTCTTTGCTTTTATTGGAAATGTGGAGTTAGTAATACAGCTTTCCAACTTCTTGAAGTGACTTTTCCCTTTCAAGTCTGTGCCCAATTCTTGCCTGTCTGTACCCTGTGCCAGGTATTCATATTGATGGTGTCTTTCCAAAGGCATGTCAAAAACTCAACAATAGGTATTGTTCATCCACTTGATCTTTCTTGTGTGAATGATCACGTCAAACTAGACCTTCTAGGCAGCTCTAAAATTTTCTGAGTGCTTGAATAAATCAGTTCCATATCATCTATCAATAAGGGAACCTGGAGGACCTCACCCTACACAGGGAATCCCCACTTGACCTGGGCTGTGTGCTGGATTCCTCACAGTGGTGAACAAGCTTCCATCTCCTGGACTTGTATTATCATATGGGTGTTAAAGAGGTTTATTTCCATTGTTATGGCTTCTGAAGAATCTGGAATGGTTTTTGTGAAGGCATAAGAGGCACCTTGTAGTAAAAGAGCTCGCAAGTCAGGATTTTGTTCTCTGTGACCAATTGTTTTCTGTTTTAGTTTTTTCCCTTGGTCAACACAGAGTAAGTATGATAAGATCTTATGTTCTCTACATCTCTCAGTTGATTGTGAAAATGGTAAAAATGTTGGCCAAGCAGAATGAGTTCAACTCTTTTTCCTCAAGAAAGCCTCTCAGATGCCTCCATGAAGGCACTCAGATGCAATCCAGCTCAGACTGTCTAGCTGGGATTGTGTCTGGCCCGCTTGTGAATACAAGCGTTACAAATACTTAGGCTCCTTAAGAGGCAACCCAATTAGGCGAATCCTTAATAAACTTTGTTTTCTTTGGCTTTAAAAAAAAAGCCTCTCAGATACTCAAAAACACAAATCATTTTTCTCTCAGTCTTCTCTTCTCTAGGCTATATATCCTCAGCTCCTTCAGCTGAGCATCATGTGACAGAATCTCCAGAGCCATCATCAACTTGCTACCTCCCTTTGGATGCTCTCTAGATTACCAATGTCTTTCTTAAAGTATGTCACCCGGAACTGAGCCCAGTGTCCAGTGGTGGTCTGACCATGACTGTTTACCACAGGCCGACCCATCCCTTTGTCATGAATGCTGTGCCACTCACCGCACTCTGTGATTGAAGCAGGTTTCTTGGTCACCATATTTCACTTATGAGAGAACGGACCTACCACTTGCATTGGTGGAGGAAGTCAGGGACCCACCAAAGTCTCCAATATATGTTAACATCTGAGCTCTAATCAGCTTAACAAATTAATCAGAGAGCTATTGGAGTGACTTGGAGGGAAGAGGCCTCAGATTGGATCAGTTCTGAAGCTGGGAAGGTGTTTGGGGAAGCAGGAATGAGTGGAGAGAAAGGTAGCTGGGGGCTTCCCTAAGGCCTCAGTGCCTACAGCATGTGGGGGGAGAGATGATAGAATTGAAGAGGGGAGTCCTGAAAGGAGAATGAAAGGGCATCAAATATTCATAGTACTGGGATCCATGGAGGGGAAGATCCTCTCCTAGAGAATTCAGTGACTCCTATTGCCCTAAAGACAAAATACAAAAGTCCTCTATCTGGCACTGAAAGCCTTCACACTCTTCCTTGGGATGCTCCCTCCCTCTCTCCTCCAGTCACAGTACTCTTCTCTCCTTCCTACTAATCAGACATCACATGGCTGTAGCACTTTAAGGCTAACAGTGTCTGACATGTGTTATGCCATTTGATCCTCACAACAACCCATGACATTTATACATTATTATCCTCATTTTGCAGATGACGAAATAAGACTGATGGAGGTGAAGCGATTTGCCGTGGGTCCTACAGCTAGCGAGTGTTCAAGGTAGGATCCAAACTCAGGTCTTGCTGACTCCAAATGTCTCACTGCTTAACCTATGACATTGCATGGAAACTCATGGGTTCGTGAATGCTCTTGCCTGCTTTTCTCTGTGCCTTTTCATGTGCCTGAAATGCTTTCTTTCCTCACCTGTACCTCATAGAATCTCCAAGTTCCTTTTGTGTGTCAGGCATTGTGCTAAATACGGGGGATGAAAAAAAGACAAAACAGGTCCCTGCCTTCAAGGAACTCCCAGTCTAACACAGGAGACAACATATAGGTCATTATGTACATACACGACAGTCTCTAAGAAGGCATGAAGAGGGACCAGGAAAAGATTCTTGCAGGCAGATTTTAGCCATGACTTAAAGGAAGTCAAGTAATAGAGATGAGGAGGGAGAACACTGGAGGCATAGGTAACCACCAGTGAAAATACAAGGAGTCTGGAGATGGGTACTTTGTGCTAGGACCAGCAGGAGGCTGTGTTGCTGGACCCCTGCATATTGGGGTGGGGAGAGGAGGGGGAAGGTGTAAGAAGCCTGGGAAGGAAGGAGGTGGCAAGGTTATAAAAGGCTTTGAATGCCAAAGAGAGCACTTGCTATTTGCTCCTGGAGGCCACAGTGAGCCTTGGAGTTTATGGAGGAAGGATGTGGCATGATCTGACTTACTTGCACTTTAGGAAAATTACTTTGAGAGCTGATGAAAGATGGACTGCAGGAGGGAGGGCCTTGAGACAGACAGACCCACCTGCAGCGACTTCAACAGTATAGGACTGAGGGGAGGACGGTCTGCACCAGGAAGGGGGCAGTAGCAGAGGAGAAAGCAGAGGGTAATTGACAAGGCATGCTACAGAGGTGAAATAGACAAGCCTTGGCACCATACCGCATATGGGCAGTGGGGTGAGTGCCAGTGAGAATCCAGGATGGCTTCTAGGTTGTGAGCCTGGGGATTGGGGAGGATGGTGTTTGTTTCTAGTTGGTTAGCTGTTGTCCTTCATTCTCAAAGAGGACCAAAATGACATCGCCATGATAAACTCAAGTTTGAATGTGTCCAACTATGGCTGATCAGACCAATATAAGCTCAGAATGTTCTACTACAGATTGGGAATAGATAGTCCATGTGAACATTTGGGGTGAATACTCCAAATTTGTATGTTTCCTTTGTGCTGTCTCAATTCCGTTTTGCTCATAGAGCACAGCTCCCTTTCTGATGGGGGCACACCATGCTGAGTGGTCCTGTGACCAGCGTCTCCCATGTCACATAATTAAATCCAAAGTTCTTGAGAGAAACCCTGAGAGTGTCCTTATATCGCTTCTTCTGACCACCATGTGATTGCCTGCCCCATGAAAGTTCTCCATATAATAGTCTTTTTGGCAAGCGTACATTTTGCATTCGAGCAACCTGGCCAGACCATTGAACAATGTGGCCAGCTCATCCGAGTTGCACTCTCTGAAGCATAGTTTGAATGCTTAGCAGTTTAGTTCAAGCAAGGACCTCAGTGTCTGGTATCTTATCCTGCCAGGTGATCCTCAGAATCTTCCTAAGACAGTTCAAATGAAAGCAACTCAGTTTCCTGGCATGGCACTGGTAGACTGTCATATAACCATACAACAATGAGATCAGCACAATGGCTCTGTAGACCTTCAGTGTGGTAGTCAGTCTAATACCTCTTCTCTCTCAAACTTTTCTTCGGAGCCTCCCAAACACTGAGCTAGCTCTGGCAGTGCATGCTACAACCTCATTGTCAATGTGTACATCCCTGGAAAGTGCACTACCAAGGTAAGTGAACTTGTCCACAGCATTCAAAACTTCTCCATTTGTTGTAATTGATGGTTCCACATATGGATGGTGTGGTGGTAGCTGATGGAGAACCTATGTTTTCTTGGTTTTAATCACTAGGCCACAATTCGCACAGGCAGCAGAGGATTGATCTATACTTTGTTGCATCTCAGATTCAGAGGCACAACTATCTGCAAACAGAAAATCATGAACCAACACTCCCCGCACTTTGGTCTTGGCTTGGAGCCTTTTCAAACTGAAGAATTTAAGATGTGTGTGGTAGCTGACTTGATGCTGTGTTCATTCTCGTTGAGAGCATTTGACAACATGGCCAAAACATCATGCTAAAAGGCATAGGAGCAAGCACACAGCCTTATTTCACTTCATTGGTGACTGGGAAGGCACGAGAGCGTTGTCCGCTATCCAGAACCTGTCCACTATCCAAACGTGCTGTCAGGAAATTGATATACAATACTGAGGAACTTTTCTGGAAAACAAAATTTTGACATAGTTTCCTATAAACCTTCATGACTAACAGTATCAAAGACCTTGGTCAGATCTACAAACACTGTGTGACCTCTGTTCTGCTCCTGGCATTTCTGTTGCCCTCTACAGTAATAGAAAAGGTATGGGGGATGGGGGCATCACACAGCTACAGTGTGTGTGATACAGAACTCAGACATTCCTCACTCCTAGTCCAGTGCTCTATTTACTGGGCCAGCTCTATTTTATTTTGTAACGGTTACATTTACTTATTTGAATTATTTTCCCCAACATAAAATCTCTCATGTTTTTTGCACATGATTGTGTCCCTGGAGTCCTGTGCCTAGTAATCACTGAATAAAGGTTTGCTGGTTTTAATTCAATTGTCCACAGTCTTCTCAAATTAACAAACATATTATGACCATGCAGATCTAGCTTACGGTTAGTTCCAGGTCCTTGAGGAGGAGACTGAGGTTCTCCCTCTCCCTCACACTTCTCCCTTCTGTAGCTAACCAATTCCCAAGCCTTGTTAATGTTACTGTCTTGCCACAGATTCTTCTCACAGCTGTCTCCACTCAGCATCTCACCATTTCAGGTCCTCATCAAGAATCCCACCTGGGTTACTACATAAGCCTCCTAATGCCTCCCTGCATACCGCCCCTCCCCTTCCCTTCTCCTCCCTCCCTCTCTCCTTCCCTCTCCCTCTCTCCCACTCTCCCGCTCTCCCTCTCTCTCCATCTCTTTCACTGATCTAGCCACCGCACAGATGCCTCAATAAAGTGGCTTCCATTGGTTCAGCTCTGGTCTTACCCCTGCACATAGACCTAGGGCATTGCTTACCTTTGTTGTTCGTGATCCATACACATCTCCATGTTGTTGGGAGGATTTATGAATTAATGCCTGAAAGTACTAAGAGGATCTTAACAGTCAGAAGGTTTCTTGATAAGAAAAGTCGTCTTTAATAAACTACTGCATGGCCTCACTTTCCCTGAATTATTGGGAAGCTGTTTTTCAAGAGTTTCTCCTTTTGTCAAATCCATTTCTTAGAATCTTTTATCTAAAACATTGCCACAAAAACCTGCGGGTTCTGTAGCCTTGCTCTCCAGGTGCAGCCTGTAGAAAGGAACAAACCTTGACCTGGAAAGGGGGATCTAAAAAAAGGAATCAGCAGCCTGAAGTGGGTGGGTGGGGGGTGTTCTGAAGGTCTGTGGGCATATAGGGATCCTGGCTGGCGATGCTAACAAGTGGGGTCTTATTTTCTGCTAAAAGTGTGAAGTACTTGGTGCCCATGTGCCCTTTAAGGAGTCACTTCCTTTCACTGGGACTTAATTTCCTTAGCTGTAAAATGAAGAGATTGGACCAGATGACCTCTTAAGGGCCCTCCTATCTCTAATTCCTGTGTTCCTTCCTCTTGGGCATGCAACCTCCCTGCCACTGCCCCTCGCTCTATAGAGAGAATGGCGGGGATGAGTTTTGCTTGGCGATATATAGTTGTAACTGAGATTTTCTTCTTCTAGCTTTTACTAGTGAAAGGAGGGAAGAGGCAAAAGTTAGATTTTCATTGATTGATGAAATTTGATTTAAAAGAAAAAAGAATTAGTGTTGACTCAGCTATGCCACTGCTAGGCCTGTGCCACAAAGAGAACAAAGAGGAAAAGGACCTTTGTGTGCAAAGATATTTCTGGCAGTTCTTTTCATTGCAGCAACGGAATGGGAAAAGGGGGTTCCCACCAATTACAGAATGATGGAACAAATTGTTGCTTGTAAATGTAGTGGAATGTGATTGTGATTTAAGAAAAGAGAAAAAACATTTCAGATCAACGTAGAAAGACTTGTATGAACTGATGCAGAGTGAAGTGTGCAGAACCAGAAGAATAACTGGTGCTATAACATCAGCATTGAGGGGGAAAACATCCATTTGAAAATCTTAAGAACTGATTGATGTAACAACCATCAATGATTCCAATAAACCACAGATGATGAGAACTGTCCATCTGCTGACAAAGAGGTGACGAATTCAGGATACAGAATGAGACATACATTGTTTGGATACAGCTAGTGAAGGAATTTGTTTTGCTTGACTAACCATATTTGTTACAAGGGTTTTTTTTTTTTTTTGTTTTTTTTTACCCCAAAGGGTAGATGAGAGGAAGAAAAAAATAGATTTCTTTTAATTTTTTTAACAATTAAAAAATATTTTCTCTAGGGAGAATGTAATGATGAAAAAGGCAGGGAAAAATGTTTTGTATAAAGGAAGTGATGCAATTATTTGTCAAGGGACTTAAAATAGTGCTATAGTTATGAATATTTTGATATCTAATATAAGTAGGAAAATAATTTTATCTTAATATACAGTGCTAAAGGGTATATGAAGAAACTTTCAGATGGAATCTTGCACAGTTTGGGAGAGAACGTGGTTTGTGACACATTTGAGGATTTAGATCTCTGTTAAGAACATGGAGTGATGTCTTGCTTATGTGGGGAAAGTTTGAGAAAAAAAAGAAACATCTTTATTTAAAAAAAAAAAATACTAGAGAATGTGATCTTAAATAAACAGTTTTTATAGCGCTGAAGAGATGGCACCTCCCCTAATTAGCAGACCCAAAGAAAATGAAAAATCACATAAGCGTTTGGAGATAGGAGAGATTTAAACGAACTGTCCATTTAAAAGCAGAAATGTAGGAGCTTGGAACAGACTCTAAAGGTTCTCTTTGATGTTACTGAACCATTACCAGTGCAGAAGGGCCAGAGACAACTGCAGCAACAACCCTAGGAGGAAAAGTGATGTTGAAGAACAGAGGCTTAGTTGGAATTGTGCCATAGAGAAACGACGTCATTGGCCAAGAGCTCCAGGGGCAGGTATTGGCCTCTGAGCTCCCTGGATTGGAGAAAGGTGATGGTTTCCATAAAGGCTTGCTGCTCTCTGCTGCCGCCTCTGGCTTGAGAAGGAAAAGCAGCAGGGACTTGCTGCTTTGACAGCCTGGACACTCTGAGTAGTCAAAACCCAGAGGATGACCAAGTGAGTCTTGGCCTGGGATATCTTATTGAGGTCTCATTGCCAATCAATGAGAGCTGGAGGGATTTGGGTTTAAGACACGGTTAAGTAGCTCCATTTGAATCCCAGTGGACTTTATCAAAGACTGGTTTCCAGAGTTCAATTTCAAGAAATCATAAGTGAAACTGGCTGGGACCAAAGAGTTATTTATCCTACTTTGTTGTTCTTTTATGATAGAATAAATAAGTAGAGAAGATAACAAAATAAAAATGAAAAATCTTGACACCCCCCCCCTCCCCCCCAGCGCCATGATATCTTGTCAGGCTTCAATGATGAAAATGCTTTTGGGCAGAACACCCACATGTAAAAGGTACAATTCCCCACGTGGACAGCGAGAGGAGAGGGAAGGAGGGACAGAGGGAGGGGAGGAAGCAAGGGAGCATTGTCCAACTGGAATTGGCCAGTTGGGTCCCCTACTACTCATAGATGGTTATTTGTCCTTAATTCTTGAAGAGGACCAAAGACATAAGGAGGGTGATGCCTTGACTTGAAAAAGAATTGGATTTGGGTGAGGCAGGGCTGTGCAAAATCACCAGCCTAACTCTCTCCTTCATGGTTTTATCTTACTCTTAATCCAATTTTACCTCATTATAACATTTGACATGTTTGATCACCATCTTCACCTGAATACACTCATCTCTCTCTCTCTCATTCTCTCTCTCTCTCTCTCTCTCTCTCTCTCTCTCTCTCTCTCTCTCTCTCTCTCTCTCTCTCTCGTCTCTTTCTCTGTCACCTCTTCTCCTCCTCCTCCTCCTCCTCCTCCTATTGGTCTAAGAACTCTTTCTTTCTCCTTTGGTGATTCTTCATCTGGTTCACCCGAGTTCTGTCCTGGGTCCCCTTCTCTGTTGATGATCTCACCAACACATATGGGTTTAATTTTTATCTCTATTCAGATGATTCCCAGACCTTTATAGTCAGCCCTAATCTCTCTCCTGATCTACAATCCTACTTCACCAATTATCTTTTGGACCTCTTGATCTGCGTGCCAAATAGACCTCTCAAACTCAACATATTCAAAACAGAACCTAATATTTTTCCATCCCCCTCCAAATAAAAACCTTTACCCCTCCCCAATTTCCTTTTTACTCTCAAGTGTACCACTCTCACTCAAAATAAAGTGCAAGTTATGTCATCATTTCTCTGATGTCATGGTCTTCTTCAAAAACGAAGGACGAACAGACAGTGTACCACCACACTCCTAGTCATCTAGACCTGAAAATGTAGTGTCAGTCTTGACCTCTTATTCTCAGCCTCCAAATACAATCTATCAATTAATCTTGGCAATTTTACCTTCAAAACCCCTCTTATATACAATGCCTTTTCTCTCCTCTTACAACAATAATCCTAGTTTAGCGCCTTATCACCTCTCACCTGGACTAATACAGTAGGATTATAACTGATCTCCTCTCTCCAATCTGTGCTCCACCTAGTGCATCTTTGACCATGTCACTATCATATTGGACATGCAGAGTTTGAGATGTCTGTTGGGCATGTCCTTGAGGAACTCCAATTTAAGCAGAAACCTTAGATACATATATAAGTGATAACTAGAAACTGCTCAGCATTGGAGCTAGGGGCAATTCAGCATCACATTCACATTTTCCTGAAGAGAAAAAGTTGTTACCTTAGACATCTTGCCTGAAAATCAAATAAACAAAGACACTGAATGACTTGGCACAGTGGAATTATGATTGAATGAAGAAAACAAAAAATAAAATAAAAACAAAAATCAAACATGGAAACATCTTGTTGGGAAAGAAATCTTGTAGCTTGTTACTAGAAAGCTTCCAGAGAACATGATTGAGTTTCTCAAAAGGAAAAAAAAAGAAGAAAGTAAAGGAAGATGAGAGATTTAAAGGGGAAAGGGGGATTCTTACTGAAGTATCTTGGCACTCCTGCTGTAATCAGAGAAAGTCCAAGTGTGGTCTGGTACCCAAAAGTCTCTCTCCAAGCCCATCCTCATCCCTCCCTCCCTGTATTACTTGATTAGGACCTGTAGAGAAAGGACCATGTTGCATATGTAACCTCCATGCTCCATCAGTCCTGGTTCCAGGTCACGTTTCAAGGAGGTGATGGCTACCTTTGAATGACCACACCTCTCCTCCCCCAAACTCACACCACCTTGGGCCCCACATCTGTTCTTAGTACCCTCAAGTGAGTGCCCTTCATGTTCTGACACCTGCCTGCCCTCCACATCTGCCCTTCCCTCCCTCTCCATCCCCCCCTCCTTTCCAATCCAAACTTACCTAGTTCATGTTTCCCTTTACCTAGTCTTGGTTCTCTTTCACTGGGGCCCTCTGCTCTGTTCTCTAAGATAAGAACCAAATAATCGAAGCTAATGTGCTCTTAGAGAGGTTTTCCTTCTTCATTCCTTCCTCTTTTTGAGGATAATATAAAGGGCATTCTCCTAGTGATCCTCTGGAGACAACTACTAGTCACAAGAATTCCCCCAATAGCAGAAGGATTATTTGGGGGAATCTAAGGGGTCTCACTTTGAAGATTCAACCTCGCTCCTACTTACCCTTTCAGCTTTGCTTCATATCCTCCCCCATCACACACAGTCCTGCTTAGCTACCCACCTATCACCCCTGGGCCTTTCTTCCTGTGGATTCCAATGTCCAGTAGTTCTCCCCACTCCACTTTGCTTCATAAAACCCTTCCTTTCCTCTCAAGCACAGTGTGGTGTCTACCTCTTCCATGAAGCTTTGTTTACCCCACCCCTAGGAGGGGAGATTATCCCTCTCCCTCCTTAAATAACTTCATATTTCTTTGTATTTACAATCTAATATGCATGCTACATCTTCCATCCATATTCCCCTCCCCCACCTTAGAAGGTCTTTAACTGTTTAACTGCAAGGCTAATATTTTTCTTTTGTCCTCAACCCTTTTCAAGCACCCAGCACAGTGACTAGGAAGGCCCTTCTTAATGTTGGTGGAATAGATAATGGATTTGTTGTTCGCTCTCACTGCCCTGTGTCCAGAAACTCCTGTGTTTTTATAATTCAGTGGTATATGATCATTATATTCAATGGAAGAAAAGATTTCTGATCAAAGGAAAATCTCATCTGGCTGACTGAAATCAGTTTTCATGAATATGAAGAAAACTTCTTTCTCAAGCAATTTGCCTTCATTTCACAGTGAAATCGAGCCCTTCTTATGACTGCAAGGACCACAGGGGGGAGGAGATGAACTTCTCTAACCAAGTTAATGGGCTTTTGGTTGTTGTAAATGTGGATTTAAAAGAGGCTTCATTGTGTGTGTTTCCTTTTGGAATGCAGTCAGGTCTGCCTGTCCAGAGTTGATTAGCTAGCCTGAATTATCACCCTAACGTGGGTTATCATCTATATACTTCCCACACCCCCATTCCCTGTTAAATACTGCTAATTAAGCAATGTGACTGATATACAAATATATACAAATATAAAGACTTTGTTCCTGCTTTCCACCAAATGCTGGTTACACAAAGGACCCCCAAAACAGGAAACATTGAGTGAACCCACTTCTCTAAAAAAAAAAAAAAGATAGAAATCAGAGAAGTTATAGGTATTAGAATATGCCAGAAAATATACAAAGGGAATGAGTTCCAACCATGAGCAGGATGCTTGAGGTCAGCCAAGAGAGAGGCCTTGATCTTATCCAAGGGGAAATTTCCTAAAGTGTCTCAGGAAGCAAGCTGGGAATTAGAGATATGTTGATGAACTTCCCTTTCATGTCTGCAAGATTATCTTTATCTCCTCCATGGAGTCGTTCTTAAAGAGAATGTGGAATCATGAGTGAGTCTGGAGAAGAGTGAAGAAGGTCTCTCCAAAGCTCTCACATCAACTCCACCCACCGTACAGGACACCCCAACAGATTCGCATTTTCTTCACCACCTGGGAAGATCAGATATAGAATGTTCCTGGCTTGGAAACTCAACTTCCTTAGAAATATAGTGATCACATTGTCCCCAGAGACCTCTCTTTTAAGGCTAAGTAATCATAGTTCTTTCATACTCATAGGACCCCAGCTCAAAGACTCCACCACTTTAGTTGCCCTCCCCTGGACCATCACCAGAACATCAATGCTCTTGCTGATCTTCACCAAAAAACTCTTCCTAGAGGTCCAGATGGGATCTGACAAGTATAGTGGGACCATCCCTACCCCCCCCTTTATTTCCTCCATCAGAAACAAGTTCTCTGGATTCTACATGAAGCTTACACACTTGGCTGGTCCCAGCAGGTGCCAGGAGCTTCCTTCTATGGGGCCAGGGCCAGGACGATCCCTTTGGGTATACTACCACCATCTATTGAGTGTGCTCCCTCCTAGAATCCTAGGAAGGTCTACTGGGGCTTCACTGAGCAGGTAACCCTGAAAACCCATCCTCTGATCCTTGGGCTCCTACCCCAAGTATAATTAGGACACTTTTCTTTACCTGGATATGCTTCATTCACTAAACAAAAATGAGCCCCTCCCAAGACCCAGTCCGCTCCTAGAACCTCTTGGGTATCATTTCTACCCAGTTTCACTACCCTGAATATATGCCAGTATGGGAGGGGACCCCTGAAGCAGGAAGGCAGAATGAAGGACCAAGGAGCATCCCCCAGTTCTGACTGGCCCTCCTTGGTCTTGCCCTAAGGGACAATGTGGTCACCTGGGGCATTCTGGAAAGAACCTTGTCACTCTAACTCTGTGCAGGAAATACTCACAAATAAAAAAGATGTTATAAGTACCAGGCATTGTGGGGCAGTGGATAGAGTCCTGAACTTGCTAGAGGTAGGAAGGCCTGGGGATGAGCTTCCTAAGCTCACACATGTTTGTGGAAGCCAGGCAGCACTGACTCCTCACGGAGGAGCTGTCCTAGCAAGGATGAGTGAAGTAACCACCCTATGGTCCCACAGTCAGAAACAGTCAGAACCTGGGCTTGAAATAAATTCTTCCTGTCTCTCAGTCAGTCAGCATCTTAAGTTCCTACTGTGTGCTGGACTCTGTGCTGAGTGCTTTACGAACATCCTCTCCTAAACTGTGCACTCCTCAGGGATGGGGACTGTCTTTTGACTCTTTGTATCCCCCACACATGTCTCAGTGCCTAGCACATAGGAGGCATTCCATATGTATTGATTAAATGATTAGATCTGATCCTCACAATAACCTTAAAAGATCGGTGCTATGATTATCTTCATTTACAGTTGAGGAAACTGAGGCAAACAAGGCGAAACGACATGCTCAAGGTTCCATAGAAGGTAAGTGTCTGGAGGAGAATACAAATACCTGGGCTGTTGGGGGCCAAGAAGCAAAGGAGCAGATGAGGGGGCAGAGTGTTCCAGATGACTTTGCCAGGAGGTGGATTGATCCCTAAACCCAAGAGCCACTTTGTAAATTTGACTGAGTCATTGAGACCTCAGGGAACCTCCTTACCAATTGTTTATCTTCTTATTGCTGGTGGCTTTTACTAGTTTTCACTGCCTGGGAGATCATTTTCACCTGGGGCTTGTAGGACCTGCTATTCATTAAAGGCATCGTTTTTCGGAATCTCTCAGGCTCTGAGTAACCCATGGCTCTAATCTTGGGGAGGAGAGTGACTGAAGGCAGGGAGATCAATTAGGAGGGATAGGAAGGTGTTACATGTTATTGAGTAGGAGAGTGACTCCTCCAGACCTCACATCAGTCTTGTGTATAAAGGTTTGGCAAGCTTTCATGAAGTGTATAAGAATCTTGAAGGCTGGTTGATCCAACTTAGCCCCTTAGTGTGGTCAGAATGAGTCACAAACCTTATTTTACAGCAGAAGTAACACTTCCTGGAGAGGTGGGGTGTGGTCTGTCCTTTGTTCTCAAAGAGGACCAGTGACAACCGGAAGGTGATGTCTGGAGTAGCAAGTGAATTGGATTTAAGTGAGGCCAGGTTGTGCAAAGACTTCTGCCTCACTGGGAGAGGAGGGGTGCTTACTGTGAACTCAAAAGATTTAGAAATAAATCCTAGAGCAAGGATTTGGGCCAAGAGGAGCTGGATAAGCCAGGGTAGTGCTGAGGGTAACTGAATCAACCTCGTAATTGCTCGGTTTGGTTAAGAAACAGGATTATCATCAGATATTTGTAAATGCAATTGAATTGGTGCTTTCCTTGGGCTCCATTTCCTTGAGAAGAAAAAAGAAAACAGAGTTGTCCTACTTACAAATCCATTTCCTAAGGAAATCCTTCCTCATTAGTTCCTGGAGGGCTGAATTTTGCTTCTAAATGGAAACTGAATTCATTTTCCTGACAATTGGAGTGGATGGCAAGCAATTGAGGACAGTTGTGAATGGAAGCCCATTTCTTTTATCTACCTTCAGAGTGAGCCAGCCATGTGTGTGTGTGTGTGTGTGTGTGTGTGTGTGTGTGTGTGTGAGAGAGAGAGAGAGAGAGAGAGAGAGAGAGAGAGAGAGAGAGAGAGAGAGAGAGAGAGAGAGAGAGAGAGAGAACCAGGCTATTGGATGGCTGCCTCTTAGTGCCTATTTCCATCAGGAAAATATCAAAGAAGTGCACGGGGGCCAACACTCTTACTTATTAATAATAACAGAAAAGAACTGTCCTTTGGCTGCTGCCGACCACAGTCTTTCATGAGCCACCATGACCTAATTTCCAAATAGACAACTTTAAATGCATGCAAACACTCCCAAAGCAAATATGACCAAGAATGAAGGACAGCTTTCTCAGTGTGTACAAGCAGGATCAAAGACCCATCCTTTCTATAACCTAGGTGGCAGGCAGCCACTGCCTGTGGGGGTTCTGAACCCATTCTGGCACAGCTCTGAATAGAGTTTTTTCTCCTCTCTAGGTTGACCTCTTCCTCTACTTTCTCCGCACATCACCCCTACTTTTGTCCTCTGGGGAGAAGCAGAACATGCCTGAATCCTCATTGGCATGAAAGACTTTCAAATGTGGGAAGAAAGTTGCCATATCCCGCCCTTCCCCCACTAAGTTGCTAAGTTAAACAACCTCAGTTCCTCTCAGAATGATCAGAGTAAGATGCTTTTAGCTTCACATCAATCCCTTCAGTGTTTGTCTACTTTACAAACTGAGATTTTTGTCTATCAATCAGCACCTGCTTGTAGGACACTTCTGCACTGAAAAGGAAAAGAAACTTTGATAACATTTTTTTTGTAACACAACTACTTTTCTCAATATTCTCCTTCCCCTCCACCCACTTAAAGATCCATCTCTCACTAAAAAAGAATAATAAAAAGGGAAAAAGTTCAGCAAATCTAATCCACCCGTGAAAAATATGGCCTGGCATTCCGTGCTCCACACCTAGAATCCTCTACCTTTGCAAACATGGAGATCTCATCTTCTCACATCACTTCTTTGAATCAGGGATTGGCTGTTTCAGTTTTGTAGATTCGGTTTTGATTTTTCCATTACTGCTAATGGATGTTGACAATGTTTGTATTGAGATAGTGAGAGATGGCTGGAAGGCAGTCCTCTCCCGTAACATGGAAAGGCACTATTGCTCACAGAGTAAGCATATTTCAACTCCAAAGATTAAAGTCATGCAGAGAATGTGGCCAGGGGATCACTGGCTTCTCCATGAGAGATGCCTCTCATTGACTTCTCACTTTCTCTAAAGGAAGCTGCCATACTCCCAGGAACCCAGAAGAATCTCTGTGTCTGTACCTGAGACACCTCAGTGTCCTCCTCAACTCCTCCCTGCCTCTCAGCCCACTTGTACAGTCATTTGCCCCATCACTGCTTTGGCTTCCATAATCTCTCTCCAAACTGACACTTCCTCACAGCATCCCACCTAACACGACCCTCAACACCCTAGCCTCAACAATTCACTTCCCTTCTAAGCAATTTCCCTTCCTCAGATACCTATCATCTCCCATCCAGGCTCACAAATCACAAATAACTCACTATTATCTTTGGATAAAGTGTAAACCTTCTAGCCTAGCATTTAATCTGACTTTCACTACCTTTCTAGACTTTCATTATCTACTCACTTGTGCATGATCTGAGTGCCATATGCCAGATCTGAGAGCTGCTCTTCTCTGAAGGCTCATTCCAGTGGATTTCCCTTGGGGCCCTGTTTTTTGCAGGTTCATATCTGGATCTTGTAGTTTATGAGTGACCCCAATACAGTCCGTATAACAGATGGCATCTGGAAAGAATTTACAGCAACATTAGTTCTTGTCTTTTTGTGTTTATTTTTTTTGTTTTTGTTTTTGTCAAGGTTGATTATAAATACCAAAGAAATGTCCCAGTAATGAATACATAGCACAACACAAAGAGAGTTTGAGAATGAGAAATCAATATTTTGAAAAATAAAAATTACTGTGTTTGAATGAGTAGCATCCTTTAAATGTTGAAATGATCCCTTTTCTCTTTTCGTTGAGATTTAATGAAACAGAAGAAAACACATATGTTTCAGGGTCTCCCAACCACCAACTGCTGGGGTCTTAAATTGTTTGGCACAGGAACATTCAGGAGTCTAAGGAAGAGGCTGGGGTCCTTCTGATTTCTCTGACATTCTAACATGAAGTTCATATAGCCCCTTCCTTAGCGTATTTTGTATCCAAGACTTGCACACGAGAGTACTATTCAGCACACCTCACTTTTCCCAAGTCACCTGTAAGTCAGGAGAATACAAATACTGGCACAAGAAAGATCCCCCCAGGTCAACAGACTCTGGAATCTGGTTGTTTGTTCACAAGGAAACTAATTTTGTTTCTAGCTCTCCTTTTCCTTCCTTTCAGCAGGCATTGCATAGCCCATTCTAGAGGAATAGTCCATTCAAGCTTTTATATGCCATCTACAGCAACCTTGGAGTGGGAGTGGGGCAGGTGGTCCCTCAGCCTGCTCAGCCTTGGTTCCCTGCCTCTTGGATTGTAATAGGACCTTCACCTTTTGGGCAGCATTCCAAAAAGGGGTTTCTGAACTTATTTTCATAGACCATGTCTGATTTCTCCACAGGTACCGAACATAAGACTTTTTCAAGGGGGAAACAACAATTTCTACCTTGCTCTGTTCTGAAATTACAAAATTTCCTCAGTCACTGTGACTGCACCAATTAAAGTTTATATGAACATCTGGCACTCACTAATTATTACACATCTATTATCCTCTCTGGCCAAACATCCCTAGAGAGAAATTGTCCTGGATGCGAGTGACAGTTTTGTGGAAATGAGCAGGGGTCATTCATAGACAATTTGATGGCCCATTCTTCCATCCCACTAGGGAAGTGAAGCTTCTTCTATGAATTTTAATCAGATCTTGAGCACCTCAGGTAATTTTCATAGTTACAGGTAGAATGGGTGAGAGTTAATCTGTGTGATGCTGAAAGACTAAGGTCCTAAGAGCACAATCCAGGAGGCAGAAAGACTGAGATGCATTAGCCAAGAGAAAGCAGTGACTTTTGATGGCCTGCAAAGAACATCTGCCTCACTCCCACCCTGAGGATGCCTGGAGACTGACTATGAAAGTGGGGATGGTTCAGGCCTCTGGGATGGTGGGTCATCCACTGGGCTTTATACTGTCTGGTTTTCTATTATTGCTCCAGGACTCACCAGTCAAGAATGCCAGTGAGTGGGGACATTGTCTAGAAAATCCTATGCTTTTGGTGCTAGAGCAGTGGGGATATCATGGGAGCAGAAAGGTGTGGCAAGTGAACCGACCCACTGCAGAGAAGGCCACCACCTTCCCAATGGCAAAGCAGCTCTCTGGGACTTCTCCCAGGAGAACAAACAGCCCGTATAGCTGATGTCTGCTACTCCCCTTTGCCAAGCCTGTACCCCAGGCTGACTCTCTGGCTCCCAGACAGGAACTGAAAGTTCTCACTCCAAACTACTCAATCCAGAGTGCATTTATTAAACACCTACCCTATATGAGGCACTGCCCTAGGTACTGGGGGTGTAAAGCAAAAAAGAAAGTGGAATCCAAAGAACTAACATTCTGTTGGAACATACACTGTTCCCCTGAAGTGATGATGATGAAGTAATATCCGAAAGGAGGGAGTGAGAGTGACTGGAGTCTTCGGGAAAGGTTTCCCACTGTAAAGAGCAAGTGAATGGAGCTTTGAAGAAAGTTAAGAATTCTAAGAGGCAGAGGTGAGCAGGGAAGACATTGCATGGTACAACAGATAAAGAACTGGTACGGTGGTACAGAGATAAAAGAAAGAGTGCCCAGTTCAAGGAACAGCAGACAACCCAGTATGGCCAGAATGCAACAGATGGGGATGGAAATCACGTACAAAAAGCACAAGAGGAGCCTAGAAAGGTAAAGCAGACTTCAAATGCCAGGCTGAAAAATTTCCTCTAAACCTAGAAGTAATAGGGAGTCATTGAAGATTGTTGATCATGGAGGTAAGACTTGAAGAGCTAGTGAACAGACTTGTATTAATACCTCCTTACACCTTGGACATTTCAGCAGGACCTTCCTGGCAACAAGGAGGATGCACACAGTGGATCAAAGGTCCCTCACTGGCAAACCCAGGACAGAGCAAGCACTAGAATTCTCCCATCCTACTGAAGGCCAGCTCTGTTATGTTTATTTTGTGGCATGTTTTTGAGACATTATGGAAAAATTCTTCTCCTGTGGAAAGGAAAATCTCTGTGGGAACAGAAAACCGTACCTAAGTCATTCTGAAGTTATGGGCTATACAACAGTATAGTATGCTGCAGTAGCACATATAATGTACTAGAAGATAGTGTAATATGATATTACAGGTTAGAGTACAGTTTCCAAGTCATTGTCCTGTGGGGTTAGGATCATGTACAAGACTGAGAATGACATCCTGCATTACTGAGCCAGGCTTTGTGGTTTTTAAAACCATTCATCCACATATGGCTAAAGTCTGGATCATGACCAGTGGTGTTAAAGGTAGCTTGCTAATGGGGATGGTGTCCATATTCACGCTCAAGTCTGCCCTCTCTGTGAACCCAGCCAATTCCAGGGTTAGCCAGTTAAAGTCCGCATCAGTCATTTCAGCAATATTAATATTATTCATAAAATTATTAACCTAATATTTTGTTCAGTGTCATCTTCTGCTGTATAATACTAACATTACCCTTTGTTGGCTACCTAAATCTGTATGCAATATATTATTTTTAATTTTTTTCAAAAATATTTTATTTTTCTTCTCAATTATGTGTAAAACATTTTTTTTTTAATTTAGTGGGATTTTTTTAAGTTTTGAATTTCAAATTCTATGTCTCCTTCCCTCCCCTCCCTCCTCCCTGAGATGGCAAACAATCTGATATAGGTCATTTTGTGCAAGAAGACAAAAAAGAAAGTGAGAGAAAAAAGAAGGAAGGAGGGAAGGAAGGAAGGAAGGGAAAGAAGAAGAAAGAGAAAATAGCGTGCTTCAGTCTGTATTCAGAAATATCAGTTCTTTCTCTGGAAGCAGTTAGCATTTTTCATGAGTCCTTGGGTATTGTCTTGGATCATTGCATTGCTGGGAAGTGCTAAGTTATTCACAATTCTTCATTGTTACATTGTTACATTGCTGTTACAGTATACAATGTTCTCTCGGTTCTGTTTATTCCACTTTGTATCAGTTCAGGGTACCTTCCCATTCTGATGACAACAGAGCCAGCCAGTCACAGAGGACAATATCCAGCTCATGCCCACGTTCTCTGGCAAATACAGCCCCTTCTTTAAGAACCATCATCATCTCCATGTGTGACCCAAGCTGAAGCCATCCCATTAGCCCCAGTGCTTCTGTAAAACAAGCCTTGGCATCTGGGCATGAGAAAATGCCCATTTCTCAATAACATACTGTGGGGAGAGGGAGGAGAATGAATGGGAAAGTGACGACTAGGAGTGGTTGCTATACCTGGCTGAAAATTGAATTAGATCTCTGCATAACGAGGGGGGAAATGGGAAATAGAGGGAGAGGATTCTTAATACATACCCCTTTAGAGAAAAGAATGTTAGTACCTACAGGAATCAGGCACCTTCATCCCTCTAAACCCATTTGTCACTTTGGACACAAGCTTGAACCTTCAGTGTTAGGTATTTCTGCCTCCACTTCCTTCCTGAGTCCCACCAGAATAAAGAAATCACTAAACTCAAGAAGAATCTTTTCTGGTTTTGTTTGAGGGTGTTATTTTTTGTCATTGCTTATACCTTAATTTTCATTGTTGAATCAACATGAACCCCTGAAGAGGCACAAAGTGATAAGAATCTGGATCCGGACACAACTTGGGTTCAAATCCTGACTGATAACTAACAGCCCTGTGACACTGGACAACTCCATTTTCATCTCTGGACCTCAATTTCCTCATAGGGTAAGTGGAAATTGTGGTGCCCATCTCACAGGGATGAGTGAAGTGTTAAAGAGGTTGTGGTTGTGCAAGGCTCTGCCAGTCTTAAAGCACAATTGAAGTATTAGTGTTTATTATGAATCATGATGACTAGCTGGTTGTTGTCCTTCATGCTTGAAGAGAACAAGCTGACAACACTGTGTTGGGGCTGATCGTGGCTGATCAGACATATGAGCTCGGAAGGCTCTATCTCAGGTTGGGCACAAATAGTCCACATGAATACTCAGAGTGGGGATGGCTCTAAATTTGTGCATCTCATGTTTCTTTTGAGCTGCTGCAATTATGCTTCACTCATAGAGCACAGAGCTTCTCTGATATAGGTACACCATGCTGGACCAGTGTGTCCCATGACTCAAAATTAGGTTCAAAGTTCTTCAGAGGGACCTTGAGTGCCCTTGCTTCTTCTGACCTCCATATGAGAGCCTGCCTTGCATGACTTCTCTGTAAAACAGTCTTTTAGGCAAATACATATTTGGCATTAGAATGATGCGACCAGCCCATTGGAGTTGTGCTCTCTGCAGTAGAGTATGAATGCTTGGCAGGTGATCTTCCAAATCTTCCTCAGATAATTTCAGTGGAAGAAATTCAGTTTCCTAGCATGGTGCTGGTCTACTATCCAGGTTTCACAGCATGTAATATGAGGTCAGCACAATAGCTCTATAGACCTTCAGTTTGGTAGGCAGTCTTATACCTCTACTCTCCATTTCCTTTCTGAAGAGGAGGCTTTCCTTTGGAGCCTCCCAAACATTGAGCTAGCTCTGGTGATGTATAAATCAACACCATCATCTATGTGGACATCCTGGGAAAGTATACTGCCAAGGTAAGGGAACTTAGCCACAGCATTCAAAACTTCTCTGCTCTAATTGATGATTCCTGGATGAATGCTGTAGTGCTGGCTGGTGGAGAACCTGTGTTTTCTTGGTGTTAATTTTCAGGTCTAAAAATTCAATCCATACTCTGTTTCATCTCAACTTCAGAGGTTTCAGTGAGTGCACAATCATCTGCAAATAAAAAGTCACACACCAACTCTTCCTCCACTTGAGACTTGGCTTATAGCCTTTTCAAGTTGAATTATTTACTGTCAGTGCAGCATCTGAACTTGATGCCATTTTCATCCCCACTGAAAGCATCTGACAATGTTGCTGAAAACACCAAGCTAAAAAGTATCAGAGAAAGCACACAGCCCTGCTTCACTCCACTGGTGACTGGAAAAGTGCAAGAACGTGGTCCATTATCCAGAATATGGGCACACATGCCATTATGAAACTTACATAAAATGTCAATGAACTTCTCTGGGCAAACAAATTTTGCTTTGATCTTCCACAAGTCCTCACAACTAATAGTCTCAAAGGCCTTGGTCAGATCTACAAAAGTTGTATGCAGACCTCTGTTCTGCTCCTGGCATTTCTCCTGGAGTTGTTGGCAGAAAACACCATATTGACCATTTCTCAGACTTTTCTGAAGCTACATGGGCTCTCAGGCAGATGACCATCCTCCATGTGAAGCATCAGCCTATTAAGGAGGAATCTGGCAAGAATCTTGCCAGCAATGACTAAGAAAGAGAGAATCTCTCCCCCCCCCCCCCATAATTGTCACAAGACAATCTATTTTTTTTACTTTCTAGAGATGGACAATGGAGGCATCCTTGAACTCCTGGGGGACAAATTTCTCTTGCCATAGAGCCTGGAAGATTTTATTCAGCTTTTTATGACAATGGGCTCCCTGCCTTGTAAATCTCAGCTGGAATATAACCATCACCAGGTGCTTTGTCACATGAGAGGAATCTAACAACAAATGCAAAACCTCTTCTTCAGTTGAAATTTATCTAGAGAGAGACTGACTTCAACCCGAGGTAAATGGTCAATGGCTTAAGCATTGATTAATGATGGTCTGTTGAGAACACTATGGAAGTGTTCACCCCATATCTCCAGAATCATGTCCTTATCACTAATCAATGTGACTCCATCAGCACTGAGTAGCTGAGATGCACCATAAATCTTTGGCCCATAAATAGACTTCAGGGCATCATAAAAGTGCTTTGGATTGTTATTATCAGTGTAAAACTGAATTTCACCTGCCTTCTTATTGAGCCAAGAATCTTGCATCTCTCTAAGCATTGCTGGTACTTTACTTTTGATGGAATTCTCAGAGATGGATTAACTATTCTGCTGGTAAACTCCAGGGGATTCTCATTTTTCATTTAGCAGCTTCTGAATTTCCTCATCATTTTCATTAAACAAGTCTTGATGTTTGTGAGTATTCTGGCCCAGATGAGTAAATGTGGTGCTGTACGCCAAATCTCTGGAAGCTTCCCGTTCCTTTTCTGCTTCACAGTTGCAAACCATATGTTGGCTCAACTTTCCCTCCAAGTTAGCAAGAAACTGTTCGCACTTAGAGAAGCTTGCTCTAATCTGTTGACACTAAGTCTTCTGGTAGTTGTGCTGTCTTGGGGCTTCTGTTTTGGTTGAATATTTAGCTTGGAAAGGACAGGTCTGTGATCAGTCCAGCCCTCTGAGTCACACATTGCCTTCATCGTTCTCACATCTTATCTATCCCTTGTCCTTGCAATGACACAGTCTATTAAATGCCAGTGTTTGCTGTGAGGGTGCATTCATAAAGTTTTATTGCATTTCGGTAAATGGAAGACAGTGTTAGATGATAATAATGATGTGATCATAAGATGCATGAGTCTCCAATGGTAGATGACCACTGCTGTTGCTGTTTCCAGCTCCATTCCTCCCAAGGACTCCCTACCATGTCTGATAGTCTGTGCCTAGTCTGGCATTAGTTGCCCAGAGTTACAAGCTTGTTCTCTTTTGGTACATTGATCATGAGGGTCTTTAGGTCTTCATAACTTTTGTTTGACCCCATCAGAGTTTGTCATGATGGGAGCACAGGCACTGATGATGGTGGTGTGATGCTTTCCTACAAGTGGCAATCGCATTGTCATGAGCCTGTCATTCACTCCTTTTGGGAGGCATACAAGCTTGTTGACTAGATTGATTTTGACTGCAAAACCTACACCAGCTTCACATAGCTCCCTTTCACTGCAGCCACTCCAGAAAAATGTGTATCCAGCTCTGATTTCAGTAAACTGGCCTTCATTTGCCAGCCTTGTTTCACTTAGGAATGTTGTTTGGATGTGAAACCTGCTGAGTTCTCTTGCAACAAGAGCTGTTCATCTTTCAGATCTACTGGATTTCATGTTGTCCATTAATGTGCACACATTCCATGTTCCAATGATGAATGAATGAATGAACTTTGCAAAAGTTTTTGTACATGTTTTTGTGTCTTGACTGAAGGGTAAGATCCCCACCTGACACAGTAAGCAGGCCAAGATTAGTTTGGGTGAAGCAGACAATTTTTAGGGCACCTTTCCTAGCCCTTTCCTCAACCAGGAGATGAATAATACAATTATTTAAAGACTGCTCAGACACCCAAAGGGCTGCCAAATCCCACTGCTGCTTTCAGTGAGAAGATGACCCTATGGTTTGGGTGCCTATGTGCAGGGTTGTAACAACTACAGCTCCCAGTGTATTCTCACCTGCTGCTTCATCACTCAACTTCTGCCAGAGGACTTTGAGGTAGATAAAATGGTATGGGTGATGTCTTGTGCCTCTAGATATCATAAATTTGATTTAGGTGAGGTAGAATTGTGCACAATCCTCAGCCTCACTTTCTCTTCTAGAGTCATTAAAGTCCAATGGCAGGACAGAAATCTGTATGATTGGTTATGGCCTGGGATGCAGTGGGGTGTCTCCAATGTCTGACCAAGCTCTAACCTCTCCACAGGATCTGCTCCAGCTGCCTTTATAGCCATTGGAACAAATTGTCCTTATCTGCCTTAACTCACCAACATGTCTGAGACCCCTCAGTCACCCTCTGCTGAAATGGTTTATTGGGGTATGGCCATTGCACATGCTCTAGCTTCTTAGAGCCACAGGTAAGAGTTGGGTGGATCAGGTCATCACCAAAGGCGGAAAGCGACCCTGAAAAAGAGGTCAGCAGCCTTCACACCAGAAGTGCTAGTCTTCCATGAAGACCCATACACTCCATAATGACTAACAGAGAACATGCCAATGACAGGCCTATACATCACTACTTCTGTTACTCTGGTCATCGCTGAACAAACTTGCACTAACCTGACCAAGAGCCCAAGGCCTCCTGTGCAGTCCAAGTCTGAGCCAGAAGTAAGCTTCTGTCCACGAGGTCTTGTTCAGGCATAGGCTGAGGCAGGAGTTGTTCTCATGTGTCTGCAGAGGTTTACCAATAGATGATAAATAGACAGATAAATGAATACATACATATATGTCAAATATGTATATGATCTATATCATATATGTGATAGGTGATACGTGTGCACATACATGTATATGTATGTAAAACTCTGTCCCCTCAATGCCTCTCCTCTCTGTGACAGGTCACATTTCCTTTGGAGTCATGAATGGTCAGCACATTGATCTGTGCTCTTATTGCTTACTAAGTTGCTTTTTTAATGTGTTGTCATTATTTCCACTGTCCTTGTTCATTTCATTTTTCCTCAGATTATACAACTCCTCAAAATTGTTCATTTTTATAATATTGATGTTGTTGCGTAAGTTTTTCTCCTTGCTCTGTTCCCTTCCCTCAGTATCAGTTCCTATAAATAAGTCTCTCCATGTCTCTTTTGAAATAGCCCATTTCTTCATCTTTTGCAGTACACAGTATCCATCACCTTCATTGACCACAGTTTCTTCCGCCTTTCCTTAATTGATACATATCCTCTTAGCTCCTTACGGTCTGTTGGTTTGTTTTGCTACCATAAGAATTTTTGTACTATAAGAGTTATTTTTTTCTTTCTTTAATCTCTTTTGGGTAGAGACTTAGCAATGAGATACCTGGACCAGAGGGCACCCACTATTCAGAATGAGTTTACCAATTCACAAACTGGCCAAGAGTTCATCAATGTACCTGTTTTCCCACAATCCCTTAAACATTATCATTTTTCTTTTCTTTCTGTCATTTTCGCCTTTATGATAAGTATGAAATAAAATCTCAGAATCAGTTTGATTTGCCTTTCTCTAAATAGTAGGGAGTAGAATTTCTTTCTTTCTTTCTTTCTTTCTTTCTTTCTTTCTTTCTTTCTTTCTTCCTTCCTTCCTTCCTTCCTTCCTTCCTTCCTTCCTTCCTTCCTTCCTTCCTTCCTTCCTTCCTTTCCTTCCTTCCTTCCTTCCTTCCTTCCTTCCTTCCTTCCTTCCTTCCTTCCTTCCATCCTTCCTTCCTTCCTTCCTTTCTTTCTTTCCTTCCTTCCTTCCTTCCTTCTTTCCTTCCTTCCTTCCTTTCTTTCTTTCTTTCTTTCTTTCTATCTTTCTTTCTTTTTCTTTCTTTCTATCTTTCTTTCTTTCTTTCTTTCTTTCTTCCTTTCTTCCTTCCTTCCTTCCTTCCTTCCTTCCTTCCTTCCTTCCTTCCTTCCTTTCTTTCCTTCCTTCCTTTCCTTCCTTCCTTCCTTTCTTTCTTTCTTTTCTTTCTTTCTTTCTTTCTTTCTTTCTTTCTTTCTTTCTTTCTTTCTTTCTTTCTTTCTTTCTTTCTTCCTTTCTTTCTTTCTTTCTTCCTTCCTTCCTGCCTTCCTTCCTTCCTTCCTTCCTTCCTTCCTTCCTTCCTTCCTTTCTTTTTGGCTCTAGATAGCCTGATTTTTTCTCTTAAAAACAGTCTGTCATGAGACCATTTATCAATTGGAGAATGGCTCTTTTCCTTATGAATATGAATCAATTCCTTATATATCTTGGAAATGAGATACTCATCAGCAAAATTTGTTGCAAAGATTTTTCTCAGTTTCCTTTGAATCTTAGTTGATTAGGTTTGTTTATTCAGAAACATTTAATTTTATGTAATCAAAATTATGTATTATATCTTCTGTGACCCTCTTTATTCCTTGTTATTCATGAACATTTCTCCCACATATTGTTATGACAGGTATTTTTCCCTGTTTTTCTCTAATTTGTTTATGTGGTGACTGTTCACATCTAAGTTGGTATCTTAGAGCTTATCTTTTTTATAAAGTGCAAGGTATTGGCCTAAATCTCATTTATTTCACACTGCTATATATATTTTACACATGATTACTGGGAGAGATTGATAGCTGGGAAACTGATAACTAGAATATTTTGGCAACTATGGGACAATTGCATCATGTCCAATTGGGGCAGATGGGACAAAAATGTATATTTTGGCTTCTCAGCCTAAGATCGAAATGGATCATTTCAGGAAAGAAGACCATGTTTTGAGATAAGAAAGCTGCTGAACAAGCTGCCATGGAAACAGAATGGGGACAGGAGGAAAATAGAGCAGAGGAGAAGGGTTGAGATTGTCTCCTTTTGCTTGATGAGATGCCCACATGTCCAGCCCAGCTCAATGAGTGGCTCAGAGTTAAACATCAAACTGAGAGCTGAGAAGACTATAGAGGCTGCATCAGCCCCTCCTCCCCCAGTCCAAGCCAGGAAAGGAAAACTGCAAAAGAGATAACCTGATGGGACAAAAATGATTCATTTAGGAAGAAAGAAAGTTTGATTTGGGAGCTGATTGGAGGATTAGCTCCAGTAATCAGAGCAGAAGTGAGGCTGCTGGGATTGGATGTAAATAAGAGTCCTCTACTCTTTAACAGAACTGGCTGGGGAAGGAGAGACTTGGCAGGCCTGCCCTGTCCTGCCACACAACGTTTGAAAAAGGGGAAACCCCAGAGGTGTGTTTGTCTTGTCCTTCACTTCCCCCAGTGGCTGAAGAGGGGAAGCACCCCACAACCCAAACAGTAGTGTATACCTGAACAGCCTGGCAGATCCAAACTACTTTTCCTAAAACAGACTGACACAATAGAAGCCTCTAGGCCAGGAGTGGATGGAGAGGCATAGCCAAAAGTAACTCCTCTTACCTGGTGATTTGGGTGTAGACCATTCTCTGAGGAGTGCAATAATACATTATCCCACAGACCAGAGGTGCCTGGGAATATGGGTATCCCAACTCATGTGTCTCTCAGCAATGTTTCTTAGATCTAGACCACAGTGGTTGCCCAGAATAGGCACACAGCACTGAAACAGACTGGCCTGAGAGTCTGAACTTGGCCTTCATCTCCTCCCAAAGCAAAACTGAAGTTCCATTTGCCTCTTACATCTAGACAAGTTCCCTCAGTTGTGTTCAAAAGCAAGTGGGAATCAGACGTGAAGATACTCAAGGCGTCAGTGTGAGAGACATGCTTCCTCCACTATTTTTTTATTTAAATTTATTTATTTAAGGTTTCAACATTCATTTCCACAAAATTTTGGGTTCCAAATTTTCTCCCCATTTCCCTTCCCCCACCCCAAAACGCCGAGCATTCTAATTGTCCCTATTACCAGTCTGCCCTCCCTTCTAATATCCTTCCCATCCCTTATCCCCATCTTCTCTTTTGTCTTGTAGGGCAAGATAACTTTCTATACTCCATCACCTGTATTTTTTATTTCTTATTTGCAAGAACAATACTCAACAGTTGTTCCTAGAACTTTGAGTTCCAACATCTCTTCATCCCTCCCTCCCCACCCCTTCCCTTTGGAAGGCAAGCAATTCAATATAGGCATATATTAAATATATAAATATATACATATCTATGTAGTTTTGCAAATGACTTCCATAATAGTCATGTTGTGTAAGACTAACTATATTTCCCTCCATCCTATCCTGCCCCCCATTGCTTCTATTCTCTCTTTTGATCCTGTCCCTCCCCAAGAATGTTAACTTAAAATTGCTCCCTCCTCCCCATGCCCTCCCTTCCATCATCCCCCCCCACCCTGCTTATCCCCTTGTCCCCCACTTTCCTGTATTGTAAGATAGGTTTTCATACCAAAATGAATGTGCATTTTTGTGATGAGAATACACTTCATATTTTTTCTCTCACCTGCCCTCTTTTTCCCTCCACTGAAAAGTCTTATACTTGCCTCTTTTATGAGAGATAATTTGCCCCATTCCATTTCTCCCTTTCTCCTCCCAATATATTTCTCTCTCACTGCTTAATTTCATTTTTTTAAGATATGATCCCATCCTATTCAATTCACCCTGCTCTCTCTCTCTCTCTCTCTCTCTCTCTCTCTCTCTCTCTCTCTCTCTCTCTCTCTTTCTCTGTGTATGTGTGTGTGTGTGTGTGTGTGTGTGTGTGTGTGTGTAATCCCACCAACTACCCAGATACTGAAAAAAGTATCTCTTGTAAGAGTTACAAATATTGTCTTTCCATGTAGGAACGTAAATAGTTCAATTTTAGTAAGTCCCTTATGATTTCTCCTTGCTGTTTACCTTTTTATGCTTCTCTTCATTCTTGTGTTTGAAAGTCAAATTTTCTTTTCAGCTCTGATCTTTTCATCAAGAATGCTTGAAAGTCCTCTATTTCATTTAAAGACCATTTTTTCCCCCTGAAGTATTATACTCAGTTTTGCTGGGTAGGTGATTCTTGGTTTTAAGCTTAGTTCTTTTGACTTCTGGAATATAATATTCCACACCTTTTGATCCCTTAATGTAGAAGCTGCTAGATCTTGTGTTATCCTGATTGTATTTCCACAATACTTGAATTGTTTCTTTCTAGCTGCTTGCAATATTTTCTCCTTGACCTGGGAACTCTGGAATTTGGCCACAATGTTCCTAGGAGTTTCTCTTTTTGGATCTCTTTCAGGAGGTGATCAGTGGATTCTTTCAATATTTATTTTGCCCCCTGGTTCTAGAATCTCAGGGCAGTTTTCCTTGATAATTTCATGAAAGATGATGTCTAGGCTCTTTTTTTGATCATGGCTTTCAGGTAGTCCCATAATTTTTAACTTGTTTCTCCTGGATCTATTTTCCAGGTCAGCTGTTTTTCCAATGAGATATTTCACATTATCTTCCATTTTTTCATTCTTTTGGTTTTGCTTTGTGATTTCTTGGTTTCTCATAAAGTCATTAACCTCTGAGATATTTCACATTATCTTCCATTTTTTCATTCTTTTGGTTTTGTTTTGTGATTTCTTGGTTTCTCATAAAGTCATTAGCCTCCATCTGTTCCATTCTAATTTTGAAAGAACTATTTTCTTCAGTGAGCTTTTGAATCTCCTTTTCCATTTGGCTAATTCTGCTTTTGAAAGCATTCTTCTCCTCATTGGCTTTTTGAACCTTTTTTGCCAATTGAGTTAGCCTATTTTTCAAGGTGTTATTTTCTTCAGCATTTTTTGGGGTCTCCTTTAGCAAGGTGTTGACGTGCTTTTCATGCTTTGCTTGCATCTCTCTCATTTCTCTTCACAGTTTTTCCTCCACCTCTCTTACTTGATTTTCAAAATCCTTTTTGAGCTCTTCCATGGCCTGAGACTATTGGATATTTATTTTGGATGATACAGAAGCCTTGACTTTTATGTCTTTCCCTAATGGTAAGCTTTGTTCTTCCTCATTTGATAAGATGGGAAGAGATATCTGTTCACCAAGAAAGTAACCTTTTATGGTCTTAGTTTTTTCCCTTTTTTTGGGCATTTTCCCAACCAGTTACTTGACTTTTGGATCCTTTGTCAAGAGTAGGGTATACTCTGGGGATCTGTAAAATCTCAGTTCCTCCAAGGTGGCACAATCAAGCGTGTACACTGGTCTGGGAGCAGGAGAGATTTTTGTGCCCAGAATCTTAGCAGTTACCTCTCCACAGCCACCTGGCCTCCCTTTCCACCAAACCAGCACTGGGGGGCTGGGATTCAGTCAAGCTGTGGGGGCAAGGCCTCCATTCAGTGCAAGACAAAGACCAGATCCCTCAGGGCCTCTACACAGGGCTGAGGTAATAATTAGCTCCTCAGTGCCCCCAGGGGTTTTACGATCCAACAATGGATGTGGGCTGCTGTAGGGGCTGAGATGAGAATTGCTGCCACCTGCCATGGCCTCTGCAGCTGGCCACTGCCTGAGACTGGAGCTGTGGAAAGGCCCTTCTCCCTTCCTGACCAGCTGAAAAAACCCTGTCACTGACCTTTGGTGCCTGTGGGTTGAGGGATCTTCGAACCCACTGCTGCTGGGACTGGGGATTCTGTGACTGAAGATTCTACCCTGAGGGCTGTTCTTGAGCTGTGCACTGTGGCCAAGGCTGGGCTGGGCTCTGCTCCAAGTCTGGGCTCACTGTCTGGTGTAACCAAAGTTTCCCTTGGGCCTTTCAGGTCACCCTGGGCTGGAAATCTCCTCCACTCTGTTGTTCTCCACTTCTGCTGCTCCGAAATTTGTTGAGAGTCCCTCTCTACAGATATTTTATGGGCTATGTGGGGAGAGCCTACCTTTGTGTGTCTTTCTACTTCACCATCTTGGCTCTGCCCCCCACTATTTCAAAGATACGCAATTTCTCTAGTTTAGGTACTTCTTTCCTTGGTACAAGTTATGACCCTATTGGTCTTTCAGAAATGGTTTTGTGAGGTGTTGTGGCAAGAAAAGACTCTCCATCTGAGAGCCAGCCTCCTACAAAGGGAGGGAGGGAGTCCTCAGACAACAGACACATGCACCGTCACCATACCATGCCCTGAGACTCCCTTCCTTGGGGTGGAGGCTGCAAGGGCTTGGCCTTCTTGTTCAGGCTCTACCCACTCAGGGTCACCTCTATGCCACAATGGGGTGATAAGGTAGGATTTCAGAGGAAGAGCACTGGATTTAGTGTTGAAGGTCATTGGGTTCAAATCTCAGTCCTGCCTCCTATGACCTGTGTGACCATGAGCAAATCATTTAACCTCTCCGGGAGTGAGATTCTTTATTTGTAAAAAACAAAACAAAACAAAATAACAAGGGAATAGGACCGTCTGGTCTCTAAGGTCCTTCTAGCTCTAAATCTAATACTCTTATGATGCTGAGTAAAGGCTCTATGGCACTCTCTTCTCAGACACTATGTACATCAAAATTTTGTAAAATGTCAGTCAATATGCATTTCTTAGGCACTGCCTGTGTACCAGGCACTGTACTAAACTCTGAGGACATAAAGAACACAGAATTGTTCCTGCCCTCTAGGTGTTCATAGTTCATAGTCTAATGGACTAAAATACTTCTAATGAGGAAAAAAATATCCTTTAATATGTTGGCAGAAATGCCCAGCAACCAGGAGGAATTCACATTCTCGATGACAACAGCCTCAGCAACTGGCTCAAATCCTTGTGGTTTTTATCATTGTAGACACAAATATGACAGAATGGATCTCATCATTGTACATGAAACAACATCCAGCTCACCTTCCTTTCCACCCCCTGAAGTTCCCCTTAGAAGAGGGACAATGACTGGGGAGGAAATCCTATCAATGCTCATCCAAGTGAAAATAATCACTATTCCTCTGAGGGAAATGGTGTTATATGGCCAGATGTTTACTAATTATTTTCAAATGAAATTGACTAGGCCTGAGTTTTAAACAAAGATATCGGGAGTGAGAGAGGAATTCTTTTTCTTTGTTTTATTTCTGTAAGAAGAAATCATAAAACCATCTGGGTTATAAACAGCAGGCATCCACTGCCTCCCGTGGGACTGACTGCCAGAACCTGACCAATAGTTCTCTAGAATCTGTTTCATATTCATTTCATGACAACACCAAGAAAGGCATTGAGCTTCCCTACAAAGATTCATGGTGGCTTCCTATCAGACTGAAAGGAGGACATAATTTCTTTTTAGTAATCCCAGAAGTAGTCAATATCCATTAATAATTCTGATTTTCATGTGAAGATCATAGGTTGGTCAAGCAAATGATAGATAGCCTGTTTTTATTAAACTGACCTCAGAATTGTGCTTTGCAACTTCAGTTAAGCCATGAGTGCATCAGGGCTTCTTACTTCAAAGCATATCCCGAGCCCCCCCATTCCCTACTCAAGGGTTTAATGCGTTGTGGTGGCCAGATTCATCCCTGGGGGACAGCCTTCTCTTGATGTGCTTCACTGATCTGTGGCTATTAGACCAAATTTGCCTGTCCCTGGGCCTATGTTCAAAGTATTTTCAGTTTGGCAGAACCTTCAAGAAAGGATATTGAGAGTCCAGGGTCACCTCTGCTCCACAAAGAAGAAACAGAGTCAGTCTCTGGTAGAATTGAATTCAGCAATATAGACAGAGTGCTGAACTTGGAGTCAAGAAGACCTAAATTAAAATCTTGCTTCAGACACCTACCAGCTTTGTGACCCCGGGTAAGTTACTTAATCTCCTCCAGTCTCAATTTCCTTAAGTGTAAAATGGGAATAGCCTCTGCCTTCCAGGGCTGTGGTGAGGATTAAATGAGTTAGCTCAGATAAAGCACTTTGGAAACTTTAGAGAGCTATACAAGTGCTAGCTATTGTCATCATTGTCACCATCACCATAACTACTGCTATATATCAGGTGCCAGGGATACAAAAAAAAAAAAAATGAAAACTCCCTGCTCTAAGGGAGCTTACATTCAACATAGAGAGAAAACATATTGAACAAAATAGAAAAAAAGTCAAAGCAGTGTAATTCAAGAGGAGAAACAATGACAAAGAACCAAGGAAGTGGTCCTGTTGGTGGTGGCATATAAACTGTGTTGTGAAGGAAGCTTGGGATTCAACAGATAAAAGTGAAGGACAGATCAAATACAGGACTTTGCAATTCTAGAAGGTCCTACTTGAGAAACCTCAAGTTTTTTTTCATCTCGTCCTCATACTGAATACGTAGACAAAAGAGAGGAGATAGCTGAGTGGAGAGAGTCTCGAGATCACAACAACCTTGACAACATGACAAAGATGACTTTTATTTTTTCCCCACATGACAACCCTTCAAACACCTGAGAATAATTGTCATGTCTCCACTAAATTTTCTCCCCATTTGGACTAAAAATCTCCAGTTCCTTAAACTGATTATCTCACAGCATGATCTCAAAGCTCTTTGCTATCCTGACTGTCATCTTCTGGATACTATCCCACTTATATTGATGTCATTCCTAAAATGTGATGATACCCAGAGAGGAAAAGAAAAATAAAACAATTCCTCCAGAGGTGTTCTTGCTAGGGCAGAATACAGTACCACCATCACCTCGATACTTGGCTCCCACATACTCTGGTTAGCACTTCGATACAGAGAAAGGCAAAACTAGTCACCATCCTTAAAGATTCACATTCTACAGGAAGAAGATGACATGCAGAAAATTGAAACAAAGCAAACTGTGTTTACTGTGGAACTGGCATTAGAAAGAACACAGTAGAATGGATGGGGAGATCGAGAGTGGGGCATTTGGGGGATAGGTTTGAGGGGGGTGAGGAAAGGATAAAAAAGTGGAATTCTTGAATAATAGCTCAGAGTTCAGAATCACAGGAATGAGGAAAGTTTGAGGGGCTGGGAACAGGTTGTCTTTTGATGAAGGAGTCCAGGCAGAGTGTCAGTGACTGCAGTGGATAGCTTTCCTCCCAGACATAATCCCTCTTTCACAAGATAGCACTCCACATATTTGAGAATAACTAGCATGTCCTCTCTAAGTCTTCACCTCTCCTGCATAAACATGTCCAGTTCCTTCTATCAGTTCTCATCTACTATGATGACTCATTGAAGAGCCTTCTTCATCCTAGAACCTTTCCTCATGACCCTGTCTGGCTGAGCAAAGTCCTACCTCAAATGTGGTGCCCAGAAAGACCCATCACACTTCATATAACCAGGGCCTGGGAGAGAACACAGAGGATTTATCACTTCCTAACTTCTGGATGCTGTGAGTCTTTTACAGGTTAAAGAGAGGATTCATGAGTATGGAAGCAAATAGTAAAGTAGGGGATATGTAGAGTAAGAAGAGCCCTGATTTTTAAACCATATCTCCAGGACTCAAACTTTAGCCTGCTACTTTCTACTTGCATGATTTTTTCCACCTCCTTCTGACTCAGTAGGTTCATCTCTAAAATGGCAGTCTTAGAGAAGTTCTGTCCTTATCAAATGACCAGAAAGGAGAGAGCCCCAAGACATGTGGATTAGGCAGGAGAGAATTACCTTAATGTAGGCATAGCAGGATGAAAAAGTCTTGATGCAGATAGCAGCAGTGGCCATGGAGATGGAAGAATAGCCCAGGAGAGTAGAATAAGCTCCATTGGCAAAAGATCAAATAGGATAATGTTTGCAAAGTGCTTAGCAAGGTGCTTGACACATAGTAAGGGATCTGCAATGCTGACTCCCTCCCTTCCACGTTTCCTTCATCACCACCCTGGCCCCCGCAAAGTTAGAAGTTATCTCACAGTACTTATTATTATAACAATAATAAGTCACTGGATAAGCATCTTCACTATGTGTCAGGTCCTTGCCAACAAACATAAATTATAGGGGTATTTAGACTTTGAAAAATACTTGGTGATTTTAATTTTTAAAACCTTCATAAAATATATAGAGTTGAGGATTAGTGAATCACATCACTCAAGCTCCCTGTTTTGTCTTGCTATTAGCTGAACTCTGTGCACTCTCTCTCCTTGAGTTCTGCTATTACAACAGCAGAGAAGAAGCCTCCCCTAAGCGCTGATTAGGGGATTTTTCCAACAGAATCTTTCAGGAAGACTTGGTCTGAACATGATGTCCTTATACTGCACCCCTGGGCCCAGTCTGTAAGTGGTCAGGTTACTTAGCTGGCCTCACTGGACCAATTCTTCTATTTGGCTCTGCTCCTGCATTCAGGGCTGACTTCCTTCTCAACCTATGACATCAAAATCCTTAGAGCTCTCTCCTGTCTTGACTCCCTAGACCTTTTTCCTGATGATTGTGGTATCTCCTATTCCATAGCTGGTTACCTTTTCACCTACCAGAGCATCTTGCCCTAAACTCTATCTCCTGACTTGACTCGGTAAAGAGAAGGTGTTGTCTCACTTTTGAGAGGGCCACCAGAACAGTTGGCATTCCTTGGTCAATAACTAGCTTCTGGTATCAGTCCCTTCCATCATTTTTGACCAGAGAGCTTCACACCTTATAAAGAAAAACATAGCATATACCTTTCTTTACACTTCGTTCATGATCTCAAGATCTCATTCCTTCTGTTATCTTTTCTTTAGAGTCTATAATTCTTTCATCAACTAGGATCAGGGAAAATCAATTGGGCAAGAATGCCCTGATCCATATGCTTCAATCTATAAAATTCTTCATAAAACCTAAAACATAAAGAGATATTAGCTATTACCATTATTATATGCCATTATTATTATTATGTCTAATCATTCAACAGCATTTATTGTCTACTGGGTTCTGTTGGGGATGGAAGCTCAATTCCATGTGGACAGTCTCGGGCGGGTAAAGGTGGGAACTTCTAAATCTTAGAGTTCTCATGAGGCCCCCCATGAAACACCAGGGAATCGAGGAGTGAGACCGAGCTATCTCACGTATTTCCGCCTCTTCCCGTGAGAAACGTGATGGGAGGAGCATCCCCGCCCTCGAGACTGTCCCGGATCTGGGCACACCTATTGGTATCTAACAGGCACGGTATTCAGGTGCAAACTACACGGCCGGAGAGCTTAATTAGGGTCAGGAAAGCCTGAAGGCGCTCTTAGTGTGGGAGGGGCCCTTACAGGACAGAAGGCGCCTCTTCCCTCTTTCCTCTCTTTGCTCTCCCTTCCCCCTCTCTCCCCACTTCCACTTCTGCTTTCATTCCCTCACTGTAAGATCTTTGCCTCCTTGGGAGATTCCTCGCTCCCCAGGAAGAGTTCCCCCTGCACATGTAACCAGGACCCTGAATAAAGCCTAACCCTTGTTCGACTCTGGAAAGTCTCTTCTCTCTTACGTTTATCCGGTTTGGCCAACCGAAGACCTGGAACAGGTAAGGTAAGACTCGAGTAGCCCTCAGGCCTCTAGGCCTGGCAGGGTTCCACTTTGGACATGTTGAATTTGAGGTATTGGCAGGGTGTGTAGGTGGAGACCACTGGTAGATAAGTTCCAGACTCAGGGTAGAGGATGAGCTGAATTAGATTTGGGAGTCATTCACATGGAAGTGATAATTGAAGTCATGGGAATGAGTGATATCACCAAGCAAAGGAGTGTAGAGAGAAGAGGTCAAGGACAATCTTAGGGGATAACTACACTCATTGGAATGGAAATAGTTATGGGATGAATTAGAAAGATGATCTCCATAGAAATGATGTTTTCAAATTGTGGTGTTGGACAAGACTTTTGAGAGAGTCCCTTAGACAGCAAGGAGATCAAATCAGAAATTACTTAAGGAAATCAATTCAGACTCTTCACTGGAAGGTCAAATACAGAAGCTGAGGCTTAAATACTTTGGTCACATAATGAAAAGACAGCACTCATTGGAAAAGACCTTGATGTTGCAAAAGATTGAAGGCAAAAGGAAGAGGGGATGGCAGAGGATGAAATGAATAGATAGTGTCTCAGAAGCAGCAAACAGGAGCTTGGAAAGACTTCAGGAAATAAAAGGAAAAAAGGGCCTGGCATGCTGTTGTCCAAGGAGTCATTAAGAGTTGGACACAACTGAATAAATGAACAACAGATGGCCACTGAGATCCCTTCCAACCCCAATATTTTGTGATTCATGCTAATGTCACATGAGAATTGCCAGAAGGAATTGGAAATGTTTAGCTTGGAGAAGAAAAATTAAGGGAAAGGGTAATAGTCATCTTAAAAAAAATGGAAAGATTGTTACCTGGGAGAGAGATTAGAATTCTTCTGTCTACCCTCAGAGGATGGAACTAGGAACAATGGGTGAAAGTTACAAAGAGGCAAGTTTCAGACAATTGGAGCCATCCCAACATGGACTAGGCTACCTTGGGAGACAGCAGGTTTCTGATCCTTTGTAGGGCTTCCAGCAAAGGGTGGATGGTGACTTGTTGGTTATGTCATGAAGGTAATTCCCCCACCACCACCATCATTAGTTATTGGTTGGACTCCTTCCAGTTATGGAATTCTGTGATTCTAAGGCAAAAGAGAGAGAAAAAAATAGTCAAGAAGGTAGAAGGGAAAGTTTAATCACAAAGGATCACAATCACAATAGAAAGTTTAAGCACAATGGAAGCCATGAGATTAGAGGAGAAGGTAAATAATGACTTTGGAGAGAGAAGCTTCAACAGGGTGTTAGAGAAAGAGTCGCAATAAAAGGGTGGAGAAATTCACTGGTGGTGATGAAGAGGAAGCACTGAGGGTAGATGTCCCTTTCTTGAAATTTGGCAGAAGAAAGAAAAGATAACTTCCTCTCAGCTGAGGTTTTCATCTGAAGATGGGAAGGTTGGACTGGATCTGCTCTCTGGCCCTTTTATACTTAAAAGTACTGTGTTGCTTGATTCATTTATTTATTTTTATAACATTACTCCAAGGAAGCAGTGTCACACAATGACTACATTTCCAAGGGGAACTGAATGTTTCCTTGGCAATACAGTGACCTTCACCTAACCTCTGGTCTTTCTGGAAAAAATGTAATACTGATTTGTTGGACAGTATTCTACTTATCTAACAATATAAGGATCTGCTGGAGCCTTTTTCTATAGATTGATGAGAGAACCAGACTCTCATTCCAATGAGAATAAGAGGACATGGGCTATGTCTAGAATGACATGAAAGTGGCTCAGTGGGCCTTGTATTAAATCTACAGGGCCCTACTAGCATTCAAGGAGAAATATTCTCAGATGAGACATTTAGCACACAAAGAGCCCCCATCCCTCTCCCCCCCACTTCTAGTAAAAGGCAACAGTGGAAACATCCATCAAGTAAGCAAAGGGTGCTTAGAAAAAGCCCTTTCTTGGCTTCATCCATCAACCCTTCAGTGGCTGTCCAGTTAATGCATTTGGCACCACGGAGTATAACTCTAAAGACAGAAATGCATCAACTGCCACTGGGGAGAAGTCCATAGAACACTTGTGCCCTCCTCCGATGCCCAGCACAAGGAGCGCGCTGCTGCTTCTAACCCAAACCCTAAATGCACTTGCTGTCTTTGATCTCATGTGTTTATGAATGGTGCAGAGGCAGAAATAGTCAGCCCAGAATTTGTGCTCCAGAGTATTCACTATATCAGCAAATAAAAATGTCACTTTTCTAAGGAACCCCAAAAAGTGATTTGCAAAACTGTGACAGTAATAATCTCTTAACAGCGCTGTGGTTTGTTAGCTCTTCACATAGAGAGGGAAAGGAAATTAATTAGAAATACTGTAATAATCAGAAAGAAAGCTTCCTCATATTAATTTTTTAGTGTATCTAAGTGCTTAGAAGATGAAAAGTAAATGCCAAGTACTGTATCATTAAATGTTCTTAATTACAATATTAATACTTTAATAAGGAGAATTCTGCATGTTTCTGGAATGCTTTCCAGCCTTCCGAGCCCTTCCTTGTCCATTAACTCATTTGATCTCATTTACATAAGTTTTATAGAAGTTAAATATGTCCCTGTGATGTTTTCTGTTTTTGTTTTGGAATTGTAAAGAGTAGCAAGAGACCTCTCTCTTCCTGTTAAAACAGAAATTACTAGTGGTATGGATTTTGTTTGATCCCTCTGTCTCTGGGTACTCCAGTTCAACAGAGGGCATGGCACAGGGACAGAGGGAAAAAAAAAGAATCCCACCTCAAAATCTACTTGGCTCTAGAGGGCAGAACTGGGAGTTATGGGCAAAAGTTGGGAAGAAGTCAATTTAGGATGGATGTCAGGAGAAACTTTCTAGGAATCAGAACCATCCCTGAGTGGAGTGGGCTGCCTCAGAAGGGAGAAGCTCAGTGGAGGTGCCCAGCTGGTTGGGGGAAGGGCATTCTTGCCTAGTTACAAGCTTTACTAGATGGCCACCAGGTCTCTGCCAGTCCTAAGGCTCAGAGCCTACCTTTGGGTTCTAGACCAGAGCTCCCCATCCAACCTGACTTCTAGGAAAATAAAAAGAACCAACTCTTGCAGGAGTGGTCATGAGGTGGGGGCAGCAGGAAAGAATTGGTCCCTTCATTCACATCTTAGGAGTGTTTGCAAACATCACTTTGGGACTTTCCTCACCTGTCAGGAGTTCACTTGGCCATCTAAGATGGAGAGAAGAGTAGATGTTCCTTTAAATCCATCCCATGAACTGCACACTTCACTCAAACTACCTAAATATTTAGGATCCAGCAGAAAGACAAATCACCTCCCTTGACCCACCCATGAAGACACTGAGATGATAATAGTAGCTGTTATTCACGTAGCCCTTCAACGCTTGTAAAGTATGTTACAGATATCTCATTTTATCCTCAAAATAACCCTGGAGGGTAGGTACCATCATTCCATTTATACTTGAAGATACTGAGGCAGAAATTAGCTAAGTAACTTGTCCAGGATCACATAGCTAGTGAGCATCTGAAGGGAGATTTGAACTCAGGTCCTCTTGGCTCCAGGCTTGGCGCTCAATCCATTGAACCACCTGACTCTTTCTAAAGAATAAGCCATGCTTTAGAATGTGTCACTCTCAGTCTCCAAAAAAACTTTGGAAATAGGTTTTTATTTGCATGTTAATATATACTTCTCTCCCCCATTAGAATGTAAGTTCTTTGAGAACAGAGATTGGTTTAATGACTGTTTTGTATCCCTACTGCACCGCACAGCCCTTGGCATTTAGAAAGTTTTTAATCATTGCTTGGTGATTGATGGATTGACCAGAATCACATTTGAAGAATTTTCAGCTTGGGAGACTCTACTCAAGCTTGTGCTCTGATAATGTGATCCTCGGGAACCCAGCTCCCTCTGCATCAGAATGAGACATCTGAGTGGGATTCAGGTACCTCCTGTATGGGCGGGGTGAATGGGAGAGAATATGGAATGAACTAGGCTTGCTTGAGTTGGGATCATCACCAAGGAAGGAAGTACATAAAATATGTAAATACGAAGGAACTCATTACCTTAATCTGTGAAATGGAGACCATTATGCATGCACTACCCCATCCCAACCCCCACCAGAGTTGGGGGGAAAGGACTTTGTAAAAAAGAAAGCCTGATTTAAATAGGAGTTATTAGTGTATCACATGCTAATGTCACCTAGTCATTAATTCATTTAACATGTGGTTACTGAATTGTTGATAAATGAAAATGTCATCCTTTGAAAGAGAGGAAATTAATATGGGAGGATGTTCTCCTAGATCCAGTTCTTAGCAATAAAGACAAACTGATGGCTGAAGTAGATATTATTGGAACCCAGAGGGAAGTGATTATTCCCAAAGTAGAGAAATAATAAAAGTTAGAATCCATAGAATATGTTAAGGTTTGCAAAGCACTTAATAAATGTTATTTCATTTATCCTCACAATAATGGTAGGTACTATTATTATTTCTATTTTATAAATGATGAAACTGAGGCAGACAGAAGGTAACTTGTCCACAGTCAGGAAAAATTCGAGGCAGGCATTTCAGTTCTGGTCTGCCCTGATTCCAAGTCAGTACTCTAATCAGCAAGCCACCTAGCCTGCTCTGAGAGTGAGAAAAAGAAAAAAAAAACACTTCAAGAATGCCCAACATGCACCTAGTTCTGAGGAGCTCAGACTTCAGAGGATTTGGAGAAGGGAAAAGTAGGATTCTGTGGACTCTAATTCTTCAGGGAACATCACCCCAAATAGCTCAAGAATAAAATTCTGGAGTGGAGAAAATTGAGGCAAGGGAATTAACCTGTAGGTTATGATAAACACAATGATAAGCAAAAGACATGTGTGAACTCAGAGATCTCATGCCTAGACAAATACATAACACAGATTTTTTTTTAAATGAGGACAAAGGGGAAGTCCCATATAAACGAAAATATTTAAGGCACGATTTTTTTTATAAGTGAAGAACTGGAATCTAAATACATCTGAACTATTAAACTTAATTAAACTTAAACTATTGTCCATCAAGTGGAAAATGGCTAAACAAACTGAAACACGAATGTACTGGAATGTTACTGTATTGGAAGAAACAATGAATATGAAGTTGTCAAGTCAACAAGTATTTAGTACAAACTTACCATGTACATTGAAGTCACTGCACTAAGTTCAGGAGATATGAAAAAAGGTGAAAAAAAGGTCCTCTATTCTTAAGGACCCCCCATTATAATGGAGGAGACAATGTGGGAATAGAGGACATGTGCAGCTTAGGTGAAAGGTGATCTCAAAGGGAAGACTTTAGCAGTGGGACAGACTGGAAAGGCCTTCCAAAGAAGGTGGAATTCGAGCTGAGTCTTGGAGAAAGTGAGGGAAGCTAGGGGGCATTGTTGCTGTACTTCAGTCATTTAGTTGTATGTGACTCTTCTAGGGAACATAGCATGCCAGGCCATTTTATCTTTCACTCTCTGTGGGAGTCTGTCCAAGTTCATGTTCATGTTTCCATGACATTATCTCCCCATTTCATCCTCTGCTATCCCCTTCTCCTTTTGCCTTCAATCTTTCTCAACATCACGGTCTTTTCCAATGAGCCCCACCTTCTCCTGATGTGGGCAGAATCTTTATGCTTCAGCTTCAGTATCTGACCTCCCAGTGAATAGCCTGAATTGATCTCTTTAAGTATTGACTGATTTGATCTCTTTGCTGTCCAAGGGATTCTCCAGTCTTCTCCAGAACCACAATTTGAAGACATCGATTCTGCAGCACTCAGCTTTCCTTAGAGTTCACCTCTCACAGCCATACATGCCTACTGGAAAAACCACAGAGGTTCAACCATATGAACCTGTGTTTGCACGGTGATACCTGTTTTTTAGTATGCTAAAGTCAAAAGTAAATTGTGAATTTACTGTAAATTTTCTGTAAAGCTAAAGCCAAACATCTTTTAATTTCATGGCTGCAGTCACCATTTGCAGTGATCTTTAAGCCCAAGAATATAAAATCTGACACAGTTTCTATGTATTCTCCATCCATTTACCAGGAAGTGAGGGAACCAGTTGCTAAGATCTTAGGGTTGTTTTGTTTTTTTTTTTAAACCTTAGGTTTCAACCCAGCTTTTACAATCTCTCCTTTCACTCTCATCAAAAGGCTTAATTCTTCTTCTCTTTCTGCCGTCAAAGTGTTCATATCTGCATAACCTTAATTCTGACTTTTGATTCATCCAGCTTGGCATTTCACATGTTGCCATGGCTTTCCTTACAAGGAGCAAGTGTCTTTTAATTTCATGGCTGCAGTCACTGTCTGCAGTGATCTTTGAGCCAAAGAATATAAAATCTGGCACTGCTTTCATTTCTTCTCCTTCTATTCACCAGGAAATGATGAGACCAGTTGCAAGATCTATTTTTTTTAATGTTAAGCTTCAAGCCAGCTTTTATACTGTTCTCTTTCACCCTAATCAAAAGGTTTCTTAATTGCTCTTTGTTTTATGCCAGCAGAGTGGTATTGTTTGCATATATAAGATTGTTGATATTTCTCCCAAGCCATTCTGGCCTTCCATTTGTCCAGCCTGGTATGTCATATAATGTATTCTGCATATAAGTCAAATAAGATGACAATGTACAGTCTTGTCATACTCCTTCCCCAATATTAAACCATTGAGTTGTTCCACATTCAGTTTTAACTGTTGCTTCTTGGCCTGCATGCAGGCTCCTCAAGAGACAAGTAAGATGATCTGGTAGTCCAGTCTCTATGAGGACTTACCACATTTTGTTGTGATCCACACAGTTAAAGATTTTAGTATTGTCAATGAAACAGAAGTAGTTTGTTAGTTGTTAGTTTTTTTTTCCTTAACTCCCTTGCTTTCTTCATAATCCAGGAAATGCTGGCAATTTGGTCTCTAGTTCCTCTGCCTTTTCAAAAACTGGCCTGTTCTCATAAGTATCAGTTCGTGTATTACTGAAGCCTAGCTTGCAGAATTTTAAGCATAACCTGGCTGGTGTGTGAAAATGAGGTCAGTTGCTTGGTAATCTGAACACTCTTTGCCATTGCCTTTCTTTAGGATTAGGACGTAAACTGATCTTTTCCAATCCAGTGGCATTGTTGAGTTTTCCAAATTTGCTAGCATAATGAATGCGGCCAGGAGGCAGAAGAAGGGAAAATTCCAGGCATAAAAGACAGCCATGGAGAAGGTACAAAGGTAGGAGAGATGGAGTGTCCTGTGTGAGAAACAACAAGTACCCTAGAGTATGCAGTTAGCATTAGAACACTGCTAATAGAGAAAGTAGAGAGGCCAGACAAGGATCAATGAGTAGAAAATAAACAGAAGCATGTCTAGGCTTGATGCAAGATGGTTGAGAAATGGACTTCAGCTCTCCTAATAATTCGAGCTATCCAAAGTAAAGTGACGGCCTTGAGAAGTAGTGAGCTCCCCACTGGACTCTGTAAAGATCTTTAACACTGAACGGCCATTAGCTGAGATTGTTGAAGAGAGATCCTTTATTCATCTGTGAGTTGGATTAAAATGGCTTTTGGCTCCCTCTGAATGGTGAGATTTGATGGTTTGGCCAATTATGGGAGTTTTAGGATACCTGTGCTCAAAGCGAGGAAGTTTTTGAAATCCTCAGCTTCTGCCTCATTTGCTTGTCATGTTTCTGTGTTGGTTGTTTTCTACCACTCTTCTCATGCCTGCGAAGCAGGAGGATCCTTGAGAGAGCAAAGACAGGGACTGGGGTTTGACTTCCAAATCCACTCTTTTCCTTTAGGGAACTTTGGATTTGATGTTGCCCCGCTGTTTCCTTTTCTGTAAGAAGGACACTCGATAATTTAGACTTGAGGATTTCCATCTCCTTCCCTAAGCATTGAATTCACTAAGAATGGCACACACCCTAATCCAGTTCTACCTGATATATTTATGTTCGTGTTTCTAGACCTACAATAAAACAGACCTAATTGAAATTTTCTTTCAATTAGGATGTGTTTCTTTAACCTGTGACCTGCAACAGAAGACTTTTTGTTTACTAGAACTGGTTTTACTCTTGTGAGCTTATTATAAATCATTTTGGTTCATGTCTCTATCTTGACTTTCCCCTGGGAAACACTAGAACTTGACTCTTGTCTAAGTCTTTACAGAAATAACAACCAGTAGCCGTCAGCTCCTTGCAATAATCTAAGATAGTAAGCACTGAAGATAGAGCAGATTTTGTTTTTCCTGATGAAAACATCAAATATTGATTTTATATTTTATTCCATTTCATGATTGATTCTGTTTTGTAACAGCCTGAACCACATTTCTAAGTTCCAAAGTTCAACCTTCCTCTCTGAGCTAAGGTTGTTCCATATATCACCTTAATTCAAAGAAATATATTATCTCTACCTATCTTATTGCCTAAGCACAATTAGGGAAGGCCTGTTATCTTATGAACAAGCCTTGCATACCCATGTACAATTAAGCCTTGCGAGATGCAGGTGGACACCAGGAAGTCTGCCATCTCTGTAATGTTGGTTGTCCTTCAAGAATGTCTGGTCTGTTATCATTGTGACTCTATCCATGCATGTAGACAAGGCCAATGAGTTTTCCATAGCGACAAGAAGGGTTGCTGTCAGCCCCTGCATCCCAGACTTCCATCCAGTAATACTGTTCTTCCAGCATCTATGACACTTCAGACTCTGTACCCAATCATTTTCCATTTGTGATATGTCCTGTCCTTTATTCTGTGCTTCCCAGAAAAAAGCCATAAAAAGGCCAGCTCACTGCAGCTTATGGTCTTTCTGGCTGGCTGAGAAATCAAGAGACTCATTTTGTTTGTAATTGCTAGCTTTGCTAATAAATTGAACAGACTAGGAACTTTGTGCCTCAGTTTACTGTAATTTCAATTGGGAGACTTTCAAAGAATTCAGAACATGAAAGACTTGAGACGAATAAATAGTCATGACAACTTCTCTTTCTTTTCCAGGGCTAAACCTGCAAGGACTTACATGATTCTTCAGATTTGTAGTATTACTCTAGGGTTACTTCCCCCTCAAATGTACACATATATACACTGACAACACATACAAATACAGAAGTGGAAATCACTTGGTTTCATTAGAGAGTCATCTTTATTGGGAGAGTCACCTTCAAATTTGTAGTACTATATTGATTGAGAATTTCCTTATAGGGAAAGTATAGAAGATCATTAGAGTCAAGCCTCCAGTGATTCTAGCCTCCCCACAGACCTTCACAGCTCCTGTAACTCACAGTATCTGTATAGGCTAGGAGCCAAAAATGATCCTGCACCCTGTGGCTCTACTTGAATGCTACTTTCATTTGGTCATGGAACTCAGCTGTTCTTGTTCAAGGACCGCCTCAACAGAGTTTAGGATACGTGGTACAAAAAACACTTTACTCTCTGCTCCAGGAAATCCTTCACCAGTCTGACAACTACAAGAGAGTATGGTCATCTGACATTTTACAGTATAAATGAAATAATCAAGTGATTATCTCAATTCCTGGGATTTTTCTCTTCTTTCAAATTCTCTGATTGCCACATTTAACTTTATGGAACATAACTTCTGTGTCTGTGCATGAGTAGTTCACATGGAAAGGACCCAGTGGGTTTTGCAAACACAACAGTATAAGTCAATAGGGTGGTATGCCCACCAACAATGGTGATTTTTGCATTGAGAGGCAGAACCTCTAGAATCAGAGGGGAGCCAGCTGGTCCCACTGGATCTATTTCAGCTCAGGACACTTCTAGAGCACTGGGTTCAGCTGAGGATACCACACTTGAGAAAACACATTGTCAAACTGGAGTATTCCAGAAGACAGTGACTCAGATGGTGACTGAAGAGTACATTAGATGGAGAAGCCTCTGGGGAAACATGAGTGCTGCCTTCACATATTTGAAAGTCTATTAAAGGGGAAGGTTCCCACCTGGCCTCAGGGGCTAGGAGTAGGAAGGCAGATGTTGGCTTGAGATAAGAAAAAACCTTCAAATAAGCAGAGCTGTCTCAAAGTAAGGTAACCGCTTAATGGGTCTTTCATTCCTGGTGACTTTCAAGCTAAGATTCCATGTCCCCTTGTCAGAAGAGATATCTGTTCAAACCTTCTGTCTCAGTCTCATCTAAATCGTCAGTTCTTCTGGCCCTGAGGTCAATGAGGAAACTCTTCATCGCCACAAAAGACAAGCTCCAAGTCATCATGGCTGAAATCATCTTCCAGGATTTCATGGTTTGAATTGGAAAGAGGGAGAGAATATCTGTGCATGCTCTACATAACACAGCAGGAAAGGCAAGTCAGGTCATTCTCTAAGGACTAGGTCCTCATTGGCCAGCCTTCCCCATTACACCAACATCTCAGCAGTCACACCTGGCAGGAAGGCACTTGGTTTTCTGTGCGAGTTCAAACTGTTATTGGGAGTGGGGAATCTCCTTCCACCAAAATCAAAACTGTCACTAGGAACATCTTCACTAGGTGGGTGGTGAAGACTCTTGAGAACAGTGGTCCCACCCCATGCAATCTGGGCTAATATCCAGCTATGGCAGGGGAGAAAGCACATCCCTTCTCCCAGAATCCTGTGCTCCGTGGCAAAGCTCTATAAATATTAGTTATGGCTCTGCAGGTAAGATGCTGTCCTCAAGAATGTGCCTGTTTGCTATTGGAGATGGAGGTGGGGGTGAGGTGGGGAAGATTTCAGTACAGGAGCAGGATGGGCAAGGGCAGTTCAATGGTGTACCAGCAGAGGGAAGCCCATTGCTGGCTACATTTTAGTGGAGACTGGGCACTAATGACTCCTGCTGTCCCCATCAGCAGCAAAGCACAGAACCCCAGAATCTCAGAGGGGAAAGAGCCTTCAATTAAGCTCTCCACAACCTCTCTGCTCTTACTAGAGGGAACAGTGCTAATGACAGAGCATTACCCAGCTCTCTAAGCTCTTAGCTAACATGAAACAAACTCATATTAGCTCCAAAGCAGCCTCCTCTACTTTCCAGCCTCATTTACCCTCCTAATCAAGATGTTCTTTTCCTTTTCTGCCTGGTCAGAAGTCCCCACCCCCTCCTGCTGGACAGAAACTTCTGCAGACAGAAGTCTCCAGATCTTTCCACCAGGAGTGACTGTCCCAGTTAGTGGAGCCACCCCCATTCCCCCAACCCAAGCCACAGGCTTAACATGGATTTCAGACAGAGACCATTATAGGATGACATGATTTCACTGGACTTTTGAGTTGAGAACTTGCTGAGATTTCACCCCACACACAAGTGGTGAATTCTTAATGACCCCATGTTAGCCTACACATTACACATAGAAATATCTCTGGGTTATCAATCAAACTGAATTCAGTCCTTCTGATTCCCTGTGACCTTATTTAGGGTTTTTGGCAGAGATACTGCAAGGCTTTGCCTTTGTCTTCTCCAGCTCATTTTACAGGTGAAGAAACTGAGGCCAACAAGGTGAAGTGACTTGCACAGGGTCACACAGCTAGTCAGTGTCTGAGGCTGGGTTTGAACTCTCGGAGATGAGTTTCCTGACTCCAGACCCAACATTCTGTGCAGTGTGTAGCTGCCTTCAGAATCATAGAATCAACATTTAGAGACAGGAAGGCCTTTGTGGTTGATCTAGTACCCCTTACTTCACAGAAGAGAACACCAAGGATCGAGATTCACCCAAGGCTCACACCAAGGACTCACCACATAGTCAACTTCATGGGATTTGAACCCATGGCCTCTAACTTCAAGTCCAGTGCTCTCTCCACAATGGGAGAGAACTTCCTGGGCTCTTTCATTTTCACAATGCTCAGCTCAAGCGTTCCCTCATCCCCTGCCCCCTACACACTCACTCTCAAACACTCTCACACACATGCACCCAGACACAAATGCACACACACACACACACACACACACACACACTCAAACACTCCCAGCTTCATGGCATGCTTGTCTCCACCCATCCGTCCTCACCACATCCCCTCTCCACCCCCACAAGAGCAGTAGAACATCAGTTTCTTGAGGGAAGGACCAGGATAATTTTTGCTTTTTTCTCTCCAGCTCCCCAAGGGTGCCTTGCACACAGCAGGCAGTTAATCAATGCTGGCCGAGTTGTTCTTCCCCTCTCCTCTTCCCTCACCTTCAGCCTTGTGTGTTCCATTACGTGGCACATGTGGCTCCATCCCTTGGTGCCCTCCCTGGTGGCAGGCAATCATTTTCACATTCAGGCTTTGCTCCTCGCCCTGTCGAAGGAGCCCCCTTCTTCATTCAGGTGAAGCCTGAGGCTCTGCGAGTTTGGTCAATGTTCTGCATCAGGGGTGATGTGATCTCACTGGGGCTGAAAAGAACCTGTGGGTCTTTGGTCACAAGGTGGACAAGGGAGAGAGGGATGGGATAGAATTATTTCTTTCCACAGGGATCCTTTCTTCGTGTGCAATAGTCCCCTCACCATGCCCAGCCCTCCCCATCTCCCCACACCCTTAATCCAGAGCCACAATATGATACGATGCTTTCAGGCACAGACTGCAGTTTGAGGATGAAGACATTGTGGAAATGGGGGAAATACCAACTGTGTGTACCTGAACCAGGGAATGAAGGCCACCCATTAGAAAACAAAAATGTTCCTCAACGCAATAAATTCTGCCAACTACACATTCAAAAGTGTGGGAAGAAAATATTTGTCTTAACAGTCAATTAAACAAGCTAATTCCGAAGGATTAACAGGCATTTAAACTGTGCCGGGATAACAATGTTTTCCATTGTTTAAAAAAATCTCAACTTAACACCAAATAAAATAAACCTTTCTACACACAAAGGAAAAAAAAGATTATAGATGAAATTAAGAGTAACCCCACTTGTGACTTGTTCACTGTGTGAATGAATGGAGTCACAGTGCTCTGTCTCAGAAAAAAATCCAGCAGAGTCACATCATCTGACCAACTCTCCCATGTGTTGGGGCCCTGGTGGGCAACCCTAGCACTTCATCCAGTTGTCCCTCCATTCAAAGATTTAGTAATACATACCATGTACCACTCATGCTATGAGGGGCCAAAAGTCAGTCAAATAAACAGACAATGAGGAAGAGGACAGCTTTTTAAAAAAGATTATATCCTCAAATACCATGGACATAATCAGTACTTAATACAGGCTTGTAAGCTTGAAGGATACATTTTCAATGAAGCAAGATCTCTGTCCTCAGAGGGCTTATAAAAAAAGATGCCGACACAGAGAATCATGGAATAGGATATATAACACATAGTCAGTATATAACATGCATGCAAAGAAGTAAATGCAAAACAGATCTGTATGGGTGGAGAAGGAATCAAAAAACTCTGCCTCCGACTAGAACATGGGCTGGATTCTGAAAGCGGCAGAAGATTTGAGAAGGAGGAGCAATTCAGACTTGGGAGACTGCCTGTAGCAAAGATGTAGAGGTGAGAAATGCACATGGTCATGTACAGGGTGCAGCAAGCGAGCTACTTTGACTGAAGCATAGGACCCAGGGGGTGGGAGGGATGAGGCCAAAAGGAAGGCTGAGGCCAGGAAGGGAAAGTTTCAATGTGTATGACATTCAAGTGTGCCTTTCATCCTAGAGGGAAGAAGACACCAGTCCTCACCGACCAGAGGAGTCATCTGGTCCAATCTCCAAGACAAACACAGTTTTACAAAACACATCCTAGGACCCAGAGCAGGGAGAGGTGTTGGCCCTGGGAAATCATGGGAAAGAAGCAACCTACCCCCTGAGAGGCACTTTGACCTCTCACTTGGGAGTGTGACATTTCTCTAGCACAAAAAAAGTCTTCCATTCTCCCCTATTCCCACAAGGCCTGAGGTATCTTTCCTTTGCCCAGACCCAGATCCCAGTGCCAAGGGCACTTCATATGAAAGACTCAGAGGCCTCAGTGTTGGGGTCCTCCCCAAAGAAATGAAGAGACTTTCCAAAGAGGTCAAAGCCCTCAGCGGGATCTGAAAGGAAAATGGGGAGAAATACATTTTTAAAAAGACTATTAAGAACATGACTTGAAGCTGTTACAGAGGGATAGATTCAGCTATGATGATCCCTCTCCCTTGTCAAGCTCAGTATTGAGCCAGGAAGAAGGAGTCCTGCCTAGGCACCCTGGATTGTGGGGCAGAATGGAATACAGGAAAAGAGGTCACTACTCACTCTACCTATGTAAGAATTTACAAGTGATGTCAGTAGTTCTGGGCTATCCCAAGGTGGGCTCAGGGAAAACCCCAGCATGTTTACCTCCTTCCCCTACAAACATTTATGGACAGATGGCCTCAGGTTGAAAATCTATCCCAATGGCGATGTTGAAGGGGAAAGTCAGAAAGTGGAAGACTGTGAGCCTGTGAAGGCTTGAAGTCAACTGCACCTGCTTTGTATTGATGAGGTTGGGTGGTCTTATGGATCATATAATGCACCACTCTGTAGGGTCACCTCCTTAACCATTTCTTGGATGCCCCCAGGAGTTGTTCTAGAGACAACAGCTGCAAAGCACAAGCTTTCTAGGGTCACCCTGATCTGTATATGGCCACGAACTGAGATTACTGCACACGTGTTCAAGTATGTGATATTCACAGTATTGGAAAGAGACATATTTTTCATTTAAATATTTCCATGATTCTGGTCCAAGTCTCTTTTTATAGGTTTGAGCATGTGTGTGATGGCAGGGAGGTGGGGGATGGGGAGAAGAGGACATATTAATATGGGTTCCTGATTAGCATTGACACATCTGCACTTTAACCATGAGTTCTCTGAGAAGCAGTAGGTCTGGCCCTCTCTCTGTACTTGCCTGTTGGGGGATGCAGCTTGTTTATGCAGACAGGTAGTGATTATTCAGGAACTCTCGTTAGGGCTTGTGTATGCAAAGCCGGGGTTAACTCGCATCACACGTTGATCCATGATTGACACGGGGAAACCCACCTGTCTTTGAGGGACTTTGTTTCCTGTAGATGCGGAATTAGGAAGAAGGAAGGCATATAATTGAAAGAGAAAGTGTGGGTGGGAGGAGGTAGACTGGAGACTGAAAAGAATGGTTTAGAGGGAGAACAATAGGAAGCGAAAGGAAGCAAAAGTCCAGGAAACCCAAAGAAGGAGAGACTGCAAAGTAGCCAGGGAAGCCTCAGGAGCCCAGAACCGAGGGGTTAGAAGGAACTCCAGTGGATCGGTCAAATGGCAAGGGACAAGAACGCCCGCGCTGGCGTCTCCAGCTAACCGGAGTCACCCTTTCCTAGACCTCCAGCGGTGGAGAAACCATTGGCCTCACCGGGCTTATTCCACTTCTAGACAATGCTGGCGGTTAGAAAGTGAGGTTCTGTCCTACTCCCTAATTCATCTCTGCCACATCTTCCCATCGGTCTTTGTTCTTCCCCCTGAAGCCAGCGTCTAGCCCCTCTTCCCCTGGACAGCCCTGCGCAGATGGAAAGACAGGTCTCCTTCACTCTCTTCAGGAGTCGTCTCATGAAGGCGTCTGTCATAGGTCAAGGCAGAGGGAGCACAGACAGAAGAACAAGTGATTTCTGAGCTACTGTGTACGACGGAGGAGGCGCAATGGGGAAGAGCCCTGAACTCGGAGGGAGGAAGATCTCAGTTCAAATTCTGTCTCAGACATTTATTAGCTGTGTGATTGTGGGCAAGCTGTTCCACCTCGGTTTCCTCATCTGTAAATTGGGAATAATAATAGCGCCTACCTCAGAGGTGGGGAGGATCAAATGAGATAAACGTGTGCCAAGTGCTTTGCACACCTTCAGTTAGGTGGTATCTTGGACAGACTGCTGGACCTGCAGCGGACCTCATGTAAAACGCATGCTTTGACTGACCTGGAGTCAAAAAGACTTGAGTTTAAATCTGGCTTCGGAGAGTTACTAACCGATTGACCCTGGGCAAGTCATTTAACCTGTGCTTTTCTCAGTTTCTTCATCTGTAAAACAGGGATAACAACAGCACCTATCTCATGAGGTCATTGTGAGAATAAAATGCTATCTTTACAAAGCCCTTTGCAGGCCTTCAACGACTATCCAAACACTTGCTTTTATGATATAAATGCTAGATATTTTTATTATTCAAGTAAGTTTTTTGTTGTTTTATTTTCATCATATTGTAACTCATAAGTATTTTCAAACTCTGGGCTTTGTGATTTGTTATTAATGTGAAACCACAAAAATGCTGACATTTTATTTCCTTGTTTATCTATGTCTAATCTTCTGCATAATAGACTAGTGTGCCTCCTTCCCTAAGCAATCTTCTCTTTCGGCTCAGAACAACTTCTTTCTGACATTTTTAGGTAGCTATTCACCAAAGCCATCTTTACCACTTGGCAATCCATCAGAAGTCACAGAGAACGCTCTGCTAACTCTATACTGGTTATGACAAAGCATTTGATTGAATAAAACAAAATGCTGCCTTTAAAACTCTCTTTCAATGAGGCAAAATTCATCCCAACATCAAAATGTTTCAAGATTCTTTGAAGAAGATCATAGAAACAATCATGTAGGATGCTGCTGTGATCACAAAGATGAGGAGAAGAACACGACAGGGACATGTCTGCTGGTGACTAAGATGCTTACCGTGGTGATGGAAGAGATCCAGGAAGGCAGAGTCCTGGGTGAAGACCTTAACTCTGTTTCTCTCCTTCCTGTCAGATGTTGCTGTTTATGGATGACCCTGGTCCAACTGGACCAAACCCCAGAACGCCACATTGCCTCCAGAGACAGCCCTACTGAAAGCTGCTGAAAAGAGGTTGGCCTTGCCACTCATCTCTCATGGGAAAGGCCACGGAGGTTAAGAATGTCTCTTTCCCTGATTTCATTGTGTGTTCAGGCAGACAAACACTACATTAAGCAGGCCCATCAGTGTGTCTAACTGGGACAAGTATTACAGATGGTCACTGAGTTGGGCTTCAAAGTTAAAGAGAATGGGCTGGATTACCTTTAGGAGATTATAAAGCTCTTTGAATGACCTCAAGCCTATCCCAGAAGCAAAAACAAAAAACAACTGTTAAAAGTACCAGCATTCTACCAGTATTCCTGAAAAGACATGAAGCACAATCCTCATTTTATAGATGAGGTAACTGGGACTCAGAGAGATTAAGTGACTTTTGTACACAGTAAGTATGTGTCTGACTCAGAATTTGAACTCAGGTCTTCCTGACTCCAGGTCCCTCGCTCTATCCTCTGTACCACTTGTTTACCCCACATACACACAAAAGTCTCCCTAGAACTGACAGTTTATATCACAATGAAGTTAGTGGAAAAGAAATGCACCCTGGATAATCAGGCCTTGGCTCAAAACTGATGAGGGACAACAACAGGAGGCAACTGGCAATTGCTTCAGGAAGCTAATGGCTTCATAAGACACCTAGAAATAATAAACCAAAATTAAGAGAATGAAAAATAAAGAAGAGAATATGAAACATTTCGTTAAAGAGACAACTGATTTAGAGAACAGACTGAGAGAGAATATAAGAATTGTCAAAGTCCCAAGTTCAAGAAGAAAATATTAAAAGGAATTAGAAAAAAAAAATGACTTAAATGCTGTGGAGTTGTTGCAGTTAAGAGTGCTGGGAACCCCAAAATGCAGGGGGTCTGCCTCAGAAGAATTCGACCACACAAGCTTTCTTTAAAAATAGTGAGGTTTATTTGTGATGCCAATAGAAGTGGGCTAGTGAATCAGAGTGAATCTGAGCAATTCGTTGGGTGTCTGATTGGTTCTTATAGACCAGAAAAGAAAGTGAGAAGATCTGGATGAGATTAAGGATAGTAAATAGCCTGGGATGGCTTAGGGGCATCAGAGAAAGGATAGAGATGGGATTAAGTAGTGATAAATGTCCTGAGGCGGGCCAGGTTCAGACAATGAAAGAAGTGGTCTGGCCTGTGTGAAGAGTCAGAGTGAGAGAGCAGTTAAAAGGATTATTTGGTATTTAGGTAGGCTGGGATGGGCCGGATGCCTCAGGTGAAATGCCAATGTGGGAAAGTTCAGGTGCTGGGTTGCTTTCAGAGACATGGTCTTTTCCTTTTAGGGGTCCAAATCCTATCAGAGTCACAGTTGGAATAATAAAATTTAGCGGCTTCTACATTAAAAGACAGAAGGATATAGAACAATACATCCCAAAGAGCAAAGGAGCTGGGCTGACCACCAAGAATAACTTACCCAACAGAGCTGTGTATTATCCTGAATGGGGAAAAAAATGGATATTTAATGAACGCAAGGATTTTCAGGTATTTGTGAAGAAAAGATCAGAACTAAATGGAAAATTTGACCTATTATACTCAGGAGAAACATAAGAAGGCAAACTTTGTTTTTGATGGAATTAAATGCTGCCTTCTTAGAGGTGAATGAACGATCCTGCTGCTAGATCCTGTGGAGTTCTCATTTTTCATTTAGCAGCTTCTGAATTTCTCCATCATTTTCATCAAACCAGTCTTGATGTTTACGAGTATTCTGACCCAGATGAGCAAATGCAGTGCTGTACAACAAATCCTGAGAGCTGCCCACTCCTTTTCTGCTCCACTGTTGCCAACTGTGTGTTGGCTCAATTTCCCCTCCAAGTCAGCAGCAAACTGTTCATACTCAGAGAACAGCTCTAATTTGTTGACATTAATTCTTCTGATAGTCATTTTGCCTTGGGGGTGGCACTTTTGATGAATGCAAATAAGTAGCTTAGAAAGGATAAGTCTATGATCAGTCCAGCACTCTGCACCACACATTGCCTTTGTCACTCTCACATTTTGTCTGTCTCTTCTCCTTACAATCACATAATCTATTAGATGCCAGTGTTTGTTGCGAGGATGTATCCATGAAGTTCTATTGCTTTTAGCATGATGTTTTCAGCCATGTTGACAAATGCTTTCAATGAGGATGAGCACAGCATCATGGTCAACTATCATACTCATGGTAAGTTCTTCAATTTGAAAAGGTTACAAACCAAGACCAAAGTGGAGGGAGTGTTGGTGCCTGATTTTCTGTTTGCAGATGATTGTGCACTCAATGCAGCCTCTGAAGCTGAGATGCAACAAAATATGGATCAATTCTCTGCTGCCTGTGCTAATTTTGGCCTAATAATTAACACCAAAAAACACAGGTGCTCCATCAGCCACCACTATACCATCCATATGTGGAACCATTGGCTACAACAAATGGAGAAGTTCTGAATGCTATGGATAAGTTCACTTACCTTGGTAGTGCACTTTCCAGGGATGTACACATTGACAATGAGGTTGATGCATGCATTGCCAGAACTAGCTCAGTGTTTGGGAGGCTCTGAAGAAAGGTTTGGGAGAGAAGAGTATTAGACTGACTACCAAACTGAAGGTCTATAGAGCAGTTATGCTAACTGCATTGTTATAAACTTGTGAAACATGGATAGTCTACCAGTGCCATGCCAGGAAACTGAATCGCTTCCATTTGAACTGTCTTTAGGAAGATTCTGAGAATCACCTGGCAGAATAAGGTACTAGACACTGAAGTCCTTGCTCGAGCTGAACTTCCAAGTATTCAAACTATGCTTCAGAGTGCAACTTCGATGGGCTGGTCACATTGTTCGAATGAAAAATGTGCACTTGCCAAAAAGACTATTTTATGAAGAACTCGCAGGGGGCAGGCGATCACATGGTGGCCAGAAGAAACAATACAAGGACACTCTCAACGTCTCTTTCAAGAACCTTGGATTTGACTGCAACATGGGAGACACTGGCACAGGACCACTCAGTATGGCATGCCCACATCAGAAAGGGTGCTGTGCTTTTTGAGCAAAGCAGAATTGAGACAGCACAAAGTAAATGCAGGATGCACAAATTTGGGATATCCACCCCAAATATCTGTGCCCAACCTGTGGTAGAGCATTCTGAGCTCATATTGGTCTGATCAGCCACAGTGGGACACAATGAAATTTCACTTTACAATGGTGATGTCATTTTGGTCCTCTTCGAAGACAAAGGACAACAAACAAACAAACAAAATAAGAAGGTAAAAGTTAAAGACAACTTATATAGTACTTAATAAGGTCATCTTTATTTCTTATATAGGAAAATGGTATCCGTAACAATTAAGAATGTTATTATTACCTGAGAAGTTTGAACACACATTCATATAAAAGGCTGAGGGTTGAGTTGAGTATGATAGGATGATTCTAAAAAATGAAATTGGGTAGAAAGAGGTAAAATGGAGCAATGATATAAATGTGGTGTAAATAGAACTGCTATAGTGGAGGCAGGAGGGCTTGGATGCTGGTAGTGCTGGGACCTTATTCTCATCAGAACTGTATTAAAGAGGTAATAACATAAATTTAGATGGGTATAAAAGCCTCCTTAATTTCTTGAGAAATTGGAGGGTAAGGAGATAGGATAAGGGAAGGATTTTTAAAAGGCTGGGTAACTTAAGGAACAGGAAGATTAGGGGAGAGGATAAGAGAGAAATTCTTAAAAGGGGGAGAGAATAAACGAGGGACTCTTAGAAGGGGTGTGGATTAGGGAGGCAGTGATTAGAAGTCAATTAGATGTTTGAAGAAGAATAGAATAAAAAGAGGGAGAGAAAGATAAACAGCAACAAAAAATAAGATGGAGGAAAATGCATAGCTAATTATTATTACTTTGAATGTTAATGGGATGAACTCACTCATAAAACGGAAACAGTAAAAATGGATTGAAAAACAGAATCTGATAATATGTTGCTTTCAAGAAGCACATTTAAAATGAAAGGTATACACAAAGTAAAAATAAAGGGCTGGAGAAGAATTTATTATGCTTCAGCTAATGCAAAAAAAAAAGGTGGGGGTAGCCATCATGATTTTAGACAAAGTTAGAGCTAAAATAGATTTAATTAAAACAGGGAAACTGCACTATGATTAAAGGTACTATAGATAGCTAAGTAATACCAATAAGTATAACATGCATCCAAATTTTTAAAGGAAAAACCGAATGAATTACAGATAGAAATATAAAAGTCTCTCTCATTGCATAATGATATACTTGGAAAATCCTAGAGATTCAACTAAAAAGTTTATTGAAACAATAATTTTAGCAAAGTAGCAGGACATAAACAGGCAGAAATCATCAGCATTTCTGTATTTCACAAACAAAACCCCACAAGAAGATAGTAAGACATAGCTCATTTAAAATAACTTTAGATTGTATAAAATACCTGGGAGTATAAGACAAACCCAGGAAACAGACATAATTTTAAAACACTTTTGAATACAAATAAAGTCAGGCTTAAATAGTTGGAGAAATATTAATTGTTCATGGAACCAACATAATAAAAATGTAAATTTTTAAATATGTAACAAATAAAAATGACAATTTTCCATAAATTAATCTACTCATTAAATGTCATTCCAATTAAACTACCAAAAATTATTTTATTGATCTGGAAAAATAATAATAAATTTTATTTGGAATAACAAAAGTCAAGAGTATTAAAAGGAATTATTTTTTTAAATGTGAAGAAAGAAGGTTTAACAGTACCAGATCTTAAATTATATTGTAAGGCAGTAATTATCTAAACTATCTGGTACTAACTAAGAAATAGAAAAGTGCATCAGTGAAACAGAGTAGACATACAATATGCAGTAGTAAATGATTATTTTCACCTTGTGTTTGACAAATGTAAAGATTTAAGCTTTGGGGATAAAAACACACCATTTAGTAAAAATTGTTGGAGAAACTGGAAAGCAGTTTGACAGAAATTGGGTATAGATCAATATCTTACCCAGGGTAAGAAATCTATGGCCTTGAGGCCTTCTAGGTCCTTGGGTGCCCCCCTTTGACTAAATCCAAGTTTTACAGAACAAATTCTTTTATTAAGGGGGTTTGTTATGTCGTTTGAATTCAGTCAAAGGGCCACATATGAAGACCTAGAGGCCCACATGTGGTCTCTACACTGCAGCACCAATTACCAAGGTAAGGTCAAAATGAATACATGACCTAGATATAAAAGGAGATATAAGAAAACTAGAACATGGAATATTAGACTTATGGATAGGAAAAAAATTTATGAATAAACAAGAGACAGAGAGCACTGTGAGATGTAAAATAATTTTGATGATATTAAAAAGGTTTTGTACAAATAAAATCAAGGTTGGTTGGTTTGTTAGTTGGTTGTTGTCCTTCGTTCTTGAAGAGGACCAAAATGACGCCACCATGACAAAGTGAAATTTCAGTGTGTCTGACTGTGGCTGATCAAACCAATATGAGCTCAGAATGCTGTACCACAGATTAGACACAGATAGTCCATGTGAATATTTGGAGTGGTTACTCCAAATTTGCGCATCCTACATTTACTTTCTGCTATCTCAATTCTGCTTTGCTCATAGAGTACAGCACCTTTTCTGAAGTGGGCATGCCATGCTGAGAGGTCCTATGCCAATGTCTCCCACGTGCACAGTCAAATCCAAAGTTGTTGAGAGAGACCTTGAAAGTGTCCTTGTATCACTTCTTCTGACCACCATATGATTGCCTATCCCATGTGAGATCTCCATTAAAAAAAAGTGTACATTTTGCATTCGAACAACATGGCCAGCCCATTGGAGTTGCCCTCTCTGAAGCATAGTTTGAATGCTTGGCAGTTCAGCTCAAGCAAGGAATTCAGTGTCCGGTACCTTATCCTGCCAGGTGATCCTCAGAATCTTCCTAACACAGTTCAAATGGAAGCGATTTTGTTTCCTGGCATGGCGCTGGTAGACTATCCATACAAAAACATCTGCAAAGATGATTCCACTCACCATCAGTACATGAAATGTGTGCACGCTTATAGACAACACACAATTCAGTAGACCTGAATATATATATGTATATATACGTATATGTGTGTGTGTGTATATATATATATATATATATACATATAGAGAGACAAAGAGAGAGTTTCTCAGATAAACTCCTCATATCTTAAATACGTATATATATATATATATATATATATATATATATATATATATATATATATATATATATAATTTTGTTAAATTTATGAGAAAAAAAGTCATTCCCCAATCAATAAGTGGTCAAGGGATATGAACAGGCAGTTTTTCAATAAAGAAACCTAAATATGTGTGTGTGTGTGTGTGTGTGTGTATAGTTATATCATTTCAGAAAAACTTGGAGAGACTTGCATGAAATAATGAAAAGTGACATGAGCAGAACCAAGAGAAAGTTGTGCACAGTAATGACAATATTATTTGAGGAAAAATTGTGAAGAGCCAAGTCACTCTGAGCACTATAAATACTCAAATGAACTATCAAGGACCTGTCAAGGAAGGTGCTATCCACCTTCAAAGAAAAAAGGGATCAATAGAAGTATGAATAGTATAGTTTTACATATATTTATAAATCTGTGTCAAATGGTGACCTCTAGTGTGAGCTAGGGAGGGTGGAGATCGTTCAGGACTTAAAACGTAACCAAAACACAAATAAAGGATCCACATCTCCTTAGGGTTCACCTCCTCCTCAGTCTATCCCAGATTTATGTCCATTTTTTTGTTTTCATCTGTCGTATACCATGTGGTTGTTGAGGTCAGAGGCTACCTCATTTTGCAGTTTTTTGCCCCAAAAGCTTGCCCATGACTTGTATCCAGTAATGGCTTACCAAACGCTTGCTGAATGAAGGATGGTTTCCCCCTTCACTCCTTCTATGAATGCCTAAGTCCAGGTTATTCAGAGATTGTATTTTAAAATCAGGAGGGGTCAATCTATAAGCTTCTAAACCCTGATATAATAGGGAACAAGCCTGGAATGTGTGTTCTGGAGAGGAAAAGGATGATACTTAGTTCCTTTATCATGATGCCTCTACATGGAAATCAATCACCTTCCCAGAAAGCACCTGGCACCTGAGCACTCTGCCCAGCTGGAAACACTGGACCTGAGACTGTGTCCCCGGCCTCCATATCCTGAAATGTGGATTATGCCAAGCACTTTCCCTGCATCCCGGGTCACGATGTTCATGAAGCAGACTTGCATAACAAATGTACTGATCTGTTTTTCTCTGTTCTATTATTTATAAATTAGCAGAACCCAGGACACAGAGTGACGCTTGCTCATTTCTGACCACCACCTAACCATCATCAAAATAATGGTCAGTGAGGAAGAAACAGAGCCCAGATGCCTCTAGTCAAGGAATTCTAGTCAAGCTCCTTGCCCAGGCAGAGGAGTTCATTTAATGAACTAGCAATTGTAAAGAACCTACTTTGTGCCAGGTATTGGACGAACCTTTGTGGATACATAGAAAGGCAAAAGACAGTCCCTGACTTCAAGGAAGTCAAAGCCTATTAGATGAACAAAGCAAATATATTGGTCATGCAAATAGTCCATATGCCTCATGGATATTTTCATGATGTCAGAAGGCAATGAGAAAGATCCCCAGGGGGCTGTGTGATTCTTGGGTGATGAACTTTTGAGAAAACATGGATGAGAGAGACACATGACAGATAAGTGGTGAAGGGCTGTGACCTGCAGCACTGGAAGGAATATGTACCTGGAGAAGGTCAAAGATCTATCAGAGATCTAAGCAGAGATCACACTTTCCAGGTGAGGTTCCTCTGATGATTTTTCATGGTATCGAGGTGACTCCAACTTCTTGAAGGTGGGGCCATAAGAATTCAAACTCGGGCACATCTGACACTGAGGTAGAGACCTAGAAATTGGCTTGGTGACCGGCTGCATGCCTGTCTTCCAAGAGCCAAGAGAGTGAAATCTGGAGAAGATGGTTAAGATGTCCGCAGAGCAATGATATTTTTTTTGGTCATGACTTTTCATGAAGACCATCCACTAAAATCACCAGGTGGGCACTGTCTGGTTAAATGGATAAATGACCCACCCCAATGAAATAAAGATTCTTGAGGTCTTGGGGAGGAGCTCCTACTATATGTAGACAATTCTTTATCCAATTATCCAAACATGAACCATCTTTCACATAAAGGGAATTTCGTGATGTCTATAGAGTTATTGGGCAGCTGGGTGCCGCAGTGGATAGAATGTTGGCTCAGGAATTGGGAGGACCTGACTTCAAATCCAGTCTCAGATACTTACTAGCTGTGTGAGCCTGAGCAAGTCACATCACCTTGTTTATCTGTTTCCTCTTCTCTAGGAAGTAAAATAGGGCTAAATAAGTTGGAGAAGAAAATGGCAAACTACTCTACCTTCTTTGCCAAGAAAACCCCAAATGGGGTCACAAAGAGTCAGACACGACTAAAGCGTCCCATTTACAACAGCAAATAGAATCACTAGAAACCAAAATATTCTGTAGCATAATCTGGACCAATGCCCTCTGGCTGGCTAGTCAGGAGAAGGGATATACTCAAGAAGCCTGGGAAAAAAAGGCAGATAGAGGATCTCCAACCATGAGGTGGAAAGGTCCTCAGAGGACATCTATCTCCTAATTTACTAGATGAAGAAATGGGCTCCAGCAAGTGAATAGATCTGTCTTGAGTCACACAGGTGTGGATGGCAGAGCACCATGCTATAGCGCACTTACGATGTCATGTGTGAAGCTTAGAGAGGGCACGTGCCTTTGTGGTAATTCAGTAAATATTTAGGATGTGTTCACTGTGCAGAGGACACAGACTATGCCACTATCTTCAGGAAGTTTAGGATCTGGCATGCAATACAATCCACTTCAACAAGCATTTTTTAAAATAAATTTGGATATATTGTTTTTAAAATGCCTAAATTTCTCCCATGTCCTTCTCCCTTCCCTCTCCCAAAGAGCCATCCCATACATAAAGAATATTTTTAAAAATAAAGAATAAAGAGAAAAAATTTAGTAAATCCATTAATACATACAAAAAAACCCTGTCAAATATATGCCATGCCCCACATACACATATCTCCCGCTTGTGCAAAGGAATGGAGGCGGAAGAAGTGTTGTCTTCTATCTCTTCTTATCCTCTGACATTGTGCAGTCTTCACTTTGCATTGTTTTGTTATTTCCATTCCCATTGTTGGATTCATCCAGGCAGCTTTATTAAATATCTATTCCATAATAGGCACTGTGCTGGATAACAGAATTACACATATGTGCATGCGCATGCGCACACACACACACACATGCATGCACGCATGTGTGCACACAAGAAGACCTCAAGAATTTAGATTCTATTAAAGGATGATAATGATGTTTACTCAGATAAGTAGAATCCTGTTTGTGGAGCCAAATCCCCCTCCCTTTAATACAAAATAGCCCATTTCTAGGAAATAAATACTGGGCTCAATTTACTCTCTATTGTCCAACAAAGCGTACTAGCTCAGTTTCAAAATTGCAATGAAAATACTCTACTTTTGCCACAGTCTGGAGGAATGAATGCTCCTTTCTTCCTTTAGAGGAGTAAAATGGTCACATGGACATCAGGCAGTCAACAAGCATTTATTAAGCATCTACTATGTGCCAGGCACTAACTGATCCCAAAGTCAGTGCTCTGTGCAACACTACCTGCCATGGCTTTGGTCTGCCAAAGAGACAGCTCTTATTCTCTCTTTTCACCAGTGCCAGCAACGGAGGTCTCAGGCAGCCACAGGTCAACCCAGGACAGGTTCAAAACTAATGAAAGTCAGCACCCAGGAATGCACGGACCCTGCTGCAGACTGGGGCAGGCCACATTATTATCCTTGCTGCCCAACCCACCCACCCTCCCCCATACTCATTTCTCTCTCTCTCTCTCTCTCTCTCTCTCTCTCTCTCTCTCTCTCTCTCTCTCTCTCTCTCTCCACATACACACACACACACACACACACACACACACACACACACACACACAGCAGTCAGAGAATACAGAGCATCATCAGGAAATTCCAAAACATTTCTGGAAAAGTGTCAATCACTTGTGCTTTTTAGCATTCCCCTCCCTACCCAGGACACCCCACCACCACCACACACACCAAGAAATAGTGAAGAATTCAGGATAACTCCAAGATTGGGAGCCTGATGGACTGGGAGGATGGTGTTGCCTCTACAGAAATAGGGAAGGGAGCGGGGGGGGGGGGGGGGGGAGGGAAAGTTTAGAGGAAATGATGTGTCTCAAAGTCATGATTCCCACTATTGCCAGGACAAAGACCTGGGGCATAAGGCAAGTCTAGAAGGCTCTCTGTTGCTCCTCTGTAACATAAGGGATCTGGACTGAATGGTCTCTGATGTGTCTTCCATCTCTGACCCCAAGTCCTTTAACTCTTTGTGACATAAATACCTACTGGGACAAGATCTTTTATCACAATCAATCAATTGACAGATGACAGTCATTAAGAACCTTGGACTCTACCGTGGGCTCTCCAGTTCAGACAGGTAAGTTTTTACCTTGTCTTGCCCAGACACACTTTCACACCATTTTCTAGCCATCTTCTTGACACTCTCCAGGCAAAATTGAATCTCCCTTTCAACAAAAAGAGCATTTGCCACTTCCCAGCAGCCATGTCACCAGATCTCCATTTCCTCTGCTTTCCAGCCCTCCTTCATGCATTGACTTCCCCTATTGGGGTGTAAATTCCTTGCCTGGCATGAGGGTATACGCCTATAATCCCTACTACTAGAGGTGCTAAGGATGATAGGTCATGTGAACTCAGGAGTTCAGAGCTACACTTGGGTTCAAGCTGGCCTGGTATGTGTGTGTGTGGGGGGGCACCAATATGCCCCCAGGATCTGGGAGCTATCAGAATGTCTAAGGAGGAGTAAACCTACCCAGGTCATAGCCAGAGCAGATCAAAGTTTCTATACTTACATTGTTAATGCACAATGCTTAATAGCACAGGGTCCCATAAATGCTTCCTTGATCTTTGTCGATCTCCTATGTGTCAGTTGCTGGGTTGGGCACATACTGAGGATTCAAGTACAAAGAATCGCATTCACTGCTACTCACACAGACTGAACACTCAGACTGGTCCCTAGAAATGACCATGCCATGTACAGGTCTTTCTTCAATACCCTCCACACAGATCCCTTATTAATTTACTTCCTATGTGAGTATTTAATACAACAACAAGCCTCTCCTCCCCTCACAAACAAGAAAACACAAACAAGAAATCCAGTGTGGAAGAGTAAACCTTCTATGGCTATGTGTCCAGGAGGTGAGAATTGTTTCTACAAGATAAGAGAAAAGATGCTTCTGATCTGTCCCCTTCCTTCATCAGGCATGGGAGTCAGCTGTGGGCATGGTAACCATGGAGCTCTATCACCACACTGCTTTGGGAACTGAATTCTGGAATGCCTATTCCCTTAAGAAAGATGAACTCCCCTCCCAGCACTTCATGGGGTCTCGAGTTTGTATCCATTCATGGACTCACTGACCACAACTGCATCCTGGGTGACCAGAAAAAGGGCTGGATCTTAGGTTTGGAAAGACATTAAAAGTATTTGAGCCTGACCTTCCACCCAGTGTAAACAGGAATCAATTCAGTGGCATCCCTGATAGAGCCTATCTAGTCTCAGTCTGAAAACCCCTAGAGTTTTCTGAAAGGGCTGTCAACCCCAGCCAGGATGCAGCAAGCTTAGGGGACTCTCTAGGGACCAGGCTAGGGGGAAGGCACAGCAGCATGAAAGGCGTATGGTGACAGCAAAGAACTAAATACAATCAGCTAGGTTAATGTTGCCATGGTTACTAGAACACAGGCCAGAGGATGTTCTGTTAGCAAAACAGTCGAGGAACAATAGAACGGCAGAGAGCTGAGGGCCAGGCTGCAGGAGAGGTTATCCCAGCCACCAGCTATCAGGTCAGTCTGGGTTTGGGTGGATGGATGGATGGAAAGATGGCTAGATAGACAGACAGATGCAGACACGTTCATAGATACATAGATTAATAGTTACCTAGACGCAGATACATAGATACATAGAAGATACATCAGTAGATAGACATACAGACAGATAGGTAGATTAGTAGCAGAAGCAAGGGCTAAAATCAGATAATCCAATCTATGTAATGTTTCAGGCAGATAGGAATACCAAGATGATTTGCAGCCCCTACGGACCTCAGGAGAACCCCTCCACTAAAGCCCTTCTCTATTCTAATGCCTCATTTAGAACCTTGGACAGGGCTAACTCACATCTATGATGGTGATGACGATGGTGATGATGATGATGATGGTGATGATGGTGATGATGGTGATGATGGTGATGATGATGGTGATGGTGATGATGATGGTGATGATGGTGATGATGATGGTGATGATGATGGTGATGATGATGGTGATGATGATGATGATGATGATAGTAATATTTATATGGCACCTAAAGGTTTGCAAAGTACTTTACAAGTATTATCTCATTTGATCTTCAATAAAAGTCCTGGGAGGTAAGTGCTATTATCACCCCCATTTTGGAGATAAGGAAGCTGAAGCAAATAGCGATCAAATCATTTGCTCAGGGTCACACAGCTGGTTAGTGATTTGAAGCAGAATTTGAACCCAGGTCTTCTTGATTCTATCCACTTGCCATCTAGTAAGGATGACCTCAGGTGGCTGTTCCTCAGAGGCAGACACAGTAGCTATCATCAGGTCCTCTTTACCAGGCTGGATAGGGGATCATGACATTCTCAGCTATAGAAGCTGTGAAAGATCACCCAAGTAAATAAAGAAGTTCAGCATCTACCTGGGTAAAATGCCATGCTTAAAGATGTGAGGTTTTTTGACCAGGTTCCCCTAGACATAGAGCCTTTTTCTTTTGTATCTTCCTCATCTGCCTAGGGGCATTTGGTATTTGTATACAGTTAGGGCAGCATTCTCTTGAGAAAACTGAGACTTCCAATAAGGGTGGGACAATTCACGTTCCTTGGGTGCTCCAATGGGTTATTAGACCAGGAGATTCTGTTTTATCCAGAAAGACTAGTATAGCCTTGGATCCTTGGTCCTCAAATGGTGCCATTTGCCTCTGCAATAGGAAATTGGGCATCTCATCAGTGGGGATCCTGACAGCAATGGCAAACTTACTACATTTCACTGTTGATCAGCTCTGATTAGTCCAATTACTATTGCAAAAATTTCTCATGACGAGTCCCCAGTGCCTTTTCAGTTCTGGTTCTATGTTCAAGACCAACCTACTACACACACACCAACATCCACACCCATACTCTCACACACACACCTGTCTTTCCTTCCATATGACATTCCTCATATTTTTAAACTCTTGGCTGGTTCCCATTTGCATTTGCTTTTCCAGCTGCTGCTTATACAATGTGGTTTCTAGAACTGTCATCATGCTGGCGAAGAGCCCTAATCATGCTGGCCATCCCCCTCAGGAAGCCCTCTTGGTTGCCAACATACCTCTTTCAGAGATATTCATTCCTTTGGATCATAACTTTGAAACTCCCTCTTGCCCTCCTTATGACTCATCATTCATTTCTACCCACAGTGTAAATGAATTGAAGAATTCCTTTCAAAGAGCAGAACTGTATAGCAGGAAAGAAGAAAGATACTAGGCACTTGGGAAAAGAGCAAGGAAAGGGAGGAAAAGTTACTATGAGGCTGACTCTGAGGTTATGTTTACATATTTGTAACCTGAGATAAGAATACTTTTTATGAAAATGTGTTCACTTGACAATTCTATATTGGAATGTGGGAAAGAGTAACCAAGGACTTAAGCAGAAAAAAACATCCAGGAGTCAAAGAAAGAGAGGCTTGTGAAGAGTGTGTGTAGACTGGAAGGAGGCTGGGCTTTGGGGTCAACAATCTGGATCAAATCTCATTTTGCTACTTAAAACCTGAGTGGCTGGCACCAAGGCATATATCATCTATGTGAGCCTCAGTTTCCCCCTCTGTAAAATGAGGGAGTTAGACTAGAACCCTTTCAACTCTAGATCTCCGTGAATCCTGTGATTGAATCCATAAACTCACTCACTTAGAAAGGATTCAGAAAGAAGGAGAGTCCCAGAGGATCTGGAAGAGGAGGATATTAAAGGAGACCTTAGAATGGTGATGCTGAAAGGGACAGGGTAGGGGAAGGATGAGGAAGAAGCACCTTGGGCAAAGCATAGATCCTTGCAAGTAAATAGCTGCTAAAAACAGATTATAACTTGCAATTAAGTAGACAACCTATTGAGTTAGCCCATTAGTCCAGGTATCCAAGTCAGACTCTGAAGATGGGCCTAGATCTAGATTAGATGAGATGTAGCTAGCTACATTATCTCTAGGACATGCCAGTGCTCCCAGTGACCTCCAAGCTGCTGGCTACCACAGGGCCCAGCATTGTATCCCAAGATTTTCCTGGTGATGCTGGGGGGTTCTCAATCCTAGAAGGCCACTCTCTCAGTTGAACCAAAGGGTGATGAAAAGATGTGTGTATATGAGAACAGGCATTTTAGTCATGGAGAGAGAGAAAAAGAGAGAGAGAGACAGAGAGAGAGAGAGAGAGAGAGACAGAGACAGAGAGAGAGACAGAGACACAGAGACACAGAGAGACAGAGACACAGAGAGACAGAGACACAGAGACACAGAGACACAGAGAGAGGAGAGAGAGGCAAAGACAGAGACAGAGAGACAGAAACAGACAGAGACTTTACACAGCCCAAGTATCCCACAGGCATACAAAAAGCTCCGGGTCACTGGGTCAGTCTGTACAGAGGGTTTGTTACAAGATATGGAAGAGAAGTTCTAAAGGTTGAAATGGGTCATAGACTGGTAGGGTGGATAGGCAGAAGAAACCATGATTAAGAAATAGTAACAGGCATGAATTCTCCCACCTGTCAAATGAAGACCTCTAAGGAAGCTCGGAGAGGTGACTGAGGCAGCCCATCAGCTCTGAAGTTTAATCTCTCCCAGAACAAGGAGTCAGTAGGAAGGGACACACATACCCAGAGCTCACAGAGGACTGAGGATCCCTAAGGATTGGAGGTGAGTCAACTGTTCATCCTGAGATAAAAGCAAATTGTGGTAAAAAATGTCAGGCTTATTTTCGGAGCTGTGGCCGGTCAGACTAAATTGTTCATCTGTTTAGAACTGGGGGGGAGGGAGGGGTGACATGATGTAGAGCAATGGGATCAGATTCAAGTAGAAACCAGGGCCATTAAACTGAGCCAAAGCATCAATAAGGATCACAGACTGACTTTGAAAGCTACATCGTGATGTTATTTATAATTCATCGCGTTTTTATTTCTTTGGTTAAATATTTCCCAATTACATTGTAATCTGGTTCAGGCAGCATTTTTACCCCTGTTACCAAAAAATCAAACTCCAGATCTGTAAGACCTGGATTCAACTCCTCCTTCTCCATGTCCTGTCTGTGTGATTCTGGGTGAGTGACTCCACCTGGGAGGGTCCTGAACAACCAAGCTCTGAGACTAAGCTTTCAAGCTTTCTTTCTTTCTTTCTTTCTTTCTTTCTTTTTTTTTTTTTAAAGCTTTTCGACCTATTGATTTGCTTTTGTGGAAGGAGTTTTCTCCCTGGAAGTTCCCTATAAGACTCACAAAATCACAGTCTCAAACATGAATGAACGAATGAAAAGATAGGAAAGAATATGCTGGTCATGGCCATATTTAGACTTCATGTGAATAAACAAGTTGATTTTTAAAAAGATTCTTCTTTCAGTATGCACCAGAATTTTCTGGATACTCATAGGTTGGAAATCTAGAAAGCTTTCAAGCCTGATCACAAACAGAGTGTTTGGCAGCTTTTTGAGCTTTTTCCTATTACTAAAAAGAAGAAAAAAGACAAAGCCTGTTACAGTCAAGGGAAAAATAGAGGGTTTTCACCAATGGCTAAGTGCCTCAGTAATTACACTGAGATGAGGAAAGCCCCCAGTGTGTGAGCCTATGTAACTGCAATCAATCTGTCAGTTTTCCTAAGGACATGAACTACTAACAGCTCCAGCTGACCTCCAACGACTCCCCAAGGGTGTGTGTGTGTGTGTGTGTGTGTGTGTGTGTGTGTGTGTGTGTGTGTGTGTGTGTGTGTGTGTGTGTGTGTGTGTGTGTAAAGAGACTGACAGGTTTCCATGGATACAGGCATTTTCATGTTAAAATACATTCACTCTCTTCTTTCTAGCCTTTGGAGTCCTGTAAACACTTATAGTTTACATTTTTAAGCAGAAACTAAACCTTTAACAGACAAGGAAGAATAATTAGCCTTTCCCACACTGCCAGGAAAAAAAACCCTCCAAACTAAAACCCATTCAGAATCTCTGCCCTACCCTGCTCATGTGGTCTCAGCAGCCCTGCTGCCAGCCTGGGCCCCTCAGCCCTCACTGGGTTATCAACTCTGGCATTCCCCAAATGGACCTCACATTCTAGGTATCACTTGAATCTCTCTGGCCTTTGGTCACAGAATTCTAGAATCTTAGGGCTGGAAAGAATCTCATCTAACCAGGGTCTGAACAAAAATCCACATGGCAGCACACTTCACCATGGTCCTCCAGTCTCTGCCAAAGAACCTCCTCTAATGGGGAACTCACACCTATCATGACAGCTCCTTCCACACTGAGTTCACTCTTTTTTGTTAGGGTTTTATTTCCCGACATAGAATCTCAATAGGTCTCTTTGCAAGCTCCCCCTCCTGCCATTGCTCCTGACTGCATCCTCAGGATGCGGTCAGGCAAGGGTCATCCCTCTTGCATGTGAAACCCTTTCACTATTTGAGCACACTTGTCACATTCCCTTCCACCAATCCAAGTCTCCTCTTCTCCCTCCCTTAGTAATGCCTCCCTCTGCTCTCACTCCAACACGCTCCATATTTACACTCACCCACGTTAGCACGCCTTCTCTCAGAAGAAACACTCTCAGAACATACTTTTACCATGACCACAGGCTCCCCTTCCATTGTCTCTTAAACCAGAGTTGGCATATGCCATCTCTGAGGTTCCTAAACACTCTTCCAGTCCTCACTAGCAATTGTTGGAACTTGGCAGGAGATGTGTAAGCTTCCACAAAGGGACATCCTTGCCTGCCTCAGCCCCACAGTGTCCAGGTGACTGACAGATGCTTTCGGTGCTGTATTTCTATACGTATCATTTAACCATCAGATAAAGCTAGGATTTCTTCCCTTTTATTGAATGGGGGGAGCTGAGGGTTGTCTGGGCACCTTTCATAAAATAACATCATAGAGGCTCAGGGTCAGGTGTGCATTCACCCATTCCTCCTCACCTGGTGCCTGCTACTCCATTTTTCAGACTTTGATCTTGAGGTAGCTGAATAAATCTTCTTTCCACCCAGCTGCCCCAGGAACTAGACTCAGGCACACCGACACCTTTCTGTTGGTATTGGACAAATGCCAGTATTATGAAGCCACAGGACAATTGATAGCAAGTAGCAGGTGGTGAATTTCATCATAAATTCCTTAGGGAACCTGATTTGCCCTCTTGATTCTAGATCCCTCTCACCTACAGACTGAAGGGGAGAAAGACTTACATAAGGAAGTTAATCAGTGAGAACCTTTCAGTCCCTGCCCCAATTCCTCCTCAGTAGCAGATGGGGGAGGAAGTCATCTCAACTCTGCACTTTGCTTGGCCAGCAGAGACAAAGAATCTTTGCACTTTTGAGCAAATTACTTCATCGATGTTTGTTTGGGAGAGGTAATAATATTGTTGTGCTTTCCCTCTGGGAAGATCGTAGAGGTTGGGCAAGGACTACACTTGTGATGTCATTGGCATGGGAATTCCCAGGTGAGGAATTGCCTTCCTTCTCTCCCTATGCACACAGGCACCTTCTCTCAGCCTTGGAGTCCTAGCATGGCACCTAAAAATGAAGTGACTTGCCCAGGGTCTTGAACCCAGGAATTTTTGGCTCTTTGCCCTAGGAGAAATTATGGTTATTTCCATATTTCCACAGAATCACAGCATCTCACAGCTGGAAAGCACCCCAGAGACCACTGAGTACAGCCTACATGGTAGATTAAGAATTCATCTCCATCAGGGAGCCATCTGTCTTCCACTTGAATCACTCTAGTACTGAGGAACTCATTACCTGCCATGGCAACCTATTCCACTCTGGGATAGTTCCTCTTCAAGAAAGTCTAAATTGGCTCCCTTGCATCCTTTCCTCCTTGTTCCCAGGTCATGGACCAAGCAGAACAAACCTAGTACTTTTCAATCCTCATAAGGAGCAGTGTGGCAGCTGATGGAACTAGCCACTGCTGATCACTGGCGAGTGCAATTAATGACACACAGACAATGACTCAATCGCCTGCCAAAGTCCAGTTCTTTTGCCTGAATGATGATGGAGCACCCACCCTGGCCACACTCATGGGGCAGAGTTGTCCCCAGAGGCTGATTTCTCAGTCTCCCTCTGGGACCATTTGAAGTCCTCATACATCCTCCACATCACACCACAGGGTGATTAACACTTCATCACTCTCCATGCTCTCTCCTGGCTTTCCTAGAGCATAAGCACAAAGCCTTCTCTCTTCCTTTCTCCTACAACATCCTCTCACACCCTGAATTGCATTTTCTCTGAGCCCAGCCCTTTTCATCCATACCTGGCAATAAGAAAGAAGGAAAATTACAAGACTTATTTAATTTTAATTCTATTATGAAGCTTTTAATCATAAATGCCCCCCAAACGAAAAGACAATTCATCATCCTCCCCGACTGTGCAGCCCTCCCCGATTCACATTCATGAATCCATATCACCGAGAGAAGACTGGATGATTAAGAGCCCGATTAGAGCAAGCAGATTAACCTGGCAAACATCCTAAATTTCACTCCTAAGCAGGGAGGCTTTCTAAATGCTCACGGTAATGGCCTTGTAGAAAATCACAAGCCAGCCTCTGCCTTCCTTGATGACTCAATTGAAACCTACTGAGTTTAGGGGCATAAAGAGAAAGGAGGCTTATGAATTTTCTCATTGGGAATTTAAAGAGGATTAGACAGGAAGTGTTTCTAACTGCAAACACATATTTAAACAAGAAAGGATTAAAAAAAAAAAAAACCTCCCCTCTCTCACACATAGAGAGACCCTTGGCTATTTCTCCATGTCCAGATAGATAACCTCAGCAACCTCCCTCGCCTTTTATCAAATGAGGAGGGTTGGAGAAGAGAATCTTCAAGATCTTCCCAGCTCCGACATTCTACGATTCCATGAAATCAGCAAGCCTGTGCCAGGTTTGTTCCCAACTTTTTTTCAAAGAGCAAATGAATTCAAAAAACACCCTGAAAAGCATCAATAATTCACATGCATCAAAGGCCTTGGTTTCGAAGCAAACCGAGGTAAATCCCAAAGGCACTTTGTATTTCTCTGAGTCGCCTGAACTGAACTCACCTGCCTTGAATTCGAATAAAGATCAAATCTAATTCCTTTGTGAAAAAGTACATCTGCCTAACCTAGAAGCTAATCATGGAGAGAGGCCACCATACGTGGGAGGCAGTGCAGCATGGCAGAGAGGTGTGAATTCAAGTCATCGCTCTGACACTTAATACCTGGGCAACTCCATCAAGGTCCCTTAACTTATCTAGTTCTCAGTTTCCCTGTTTGTAAAATGAGGGTGTTGAATTGGATCAGACAAAGGTTATCTCGGTGAAGAATATATATATATACATGTGTGTATACATACATATATCTACATCTGCATATGTATATGTACATACATCTCTTCATTAATCCAGAACTGAAATGTAGCATTCATTTAATGATGAATGCAGATGACAAACATTAGTCTGAGGGGAGTGGGGATGTAGGATTCACTTTCAACATGAAGGATTTATTTCGAAGGTTCCTTTCAGTTGAAAATGTCACTGTAGAGCCCTGTGTGAGTTTCTTCATATATAAGAAGGACTTGCACTAGATGATTTCTGAGGTCCCTTAGAGCCCTAGATCTGGATGCAAGGTGCTCTGGGCCTCAATTTCTTCCCCTATAAAATAAGGTCACTGATTCAATCACAAAGTACCTTATAACCAACGAGAACTTCTGAAGAATATAATTGTTTCATCCAAAAATTGCATATGGCAAACAGAGAAGATGGGCTGGTCCTGTGATGAGAGTAAGGGATGACATGAATTCCAAGAGGGATGACCTGAGTGGTCAAGAAAATAGATATCCAGCATGCTGGGTGGATCCACGTGGCCAACATTATCTGGATCCAGACAAGAGTGGCCAAGGCTGGGCAAGCATGGATGGGTGTAGTCAGAGGGAACTGCTCAGTGAGTGAGATCACAGAGCCATCAGTGTTCTCTCAGTGATGCCTGTGGCTATGACCAGGGGTGACCCTAGTCTACCAAAGGGAAAGTGTGCAGATGACCCAAAGGACAGGGGAGAGAGGAAGTCAGCTGCAGTGGATTCCCAATGATGACCTACAAGCAATAAGTGAAAGTAATGTTGTTGAGGAAATGTATGATGGGAATGATGGGGGCAGGGGTGGGAAGGAGAGCCATGGGTCTGGAAATGGATTGATTTCTAAGTGGAGAGGTCCTTAGGGGTCACTCAGTAACAATTAACATTTCCATAGCACTTTTAAGTTTGTAAAGTAACTTATAAATGCTCTCATTTTATCCTCCCAACAATCCTTTGAGGTAGGTCAGATTCCCAAATGAGGAAACTGAAGCAGACTTCATTAAGTAAAGAGACTTGCCAGGGGTCACACATCTACTAAGTGCTGAGGCCAGATGGGACCCTTAATCCCACTTCCTCAGATGTTTTCAGACCCAGACAGGGCAAGCAATCTTTTCGATGTCACACAGGTGACCAAGCCTGTATTTGGACCCCAGATACTATGACTCCAAATGCATATCTCTTCCCACTCCATCACATTTTGTCCGGTATGTCAGGATATTTGGCAAGACCATTTTTTTTTAACAGCTTGGCTCTTCCCTAGTTGGCAACATCAAGAAAGATGCCTCAGCTGCCCAAGTCCCTACCCAGACATTAGTTCTGTCTAAATGATTTGGGCAGGACAGCCAAGCAGAGAGCAGCCACAGAAGGCTGTTTTAAATCTTGATACAGTGAACTCTTTGGGTTGTTACTTTTGTTTTAAAGTGGAGGAGAGAGAAAGAGAGGGTCAGCAGTTTTTCTATCTCAATTTGAATTCATTTTTATAGAGAGAACCGGCTTCCTGCTACACATGCCCCTCCCCCACGCACATACAGGTACATGCAGACTGTATGCCAGCCTTAGATGATGCAACATAACTCCACCCACAGTCTCTGACTCCTGGCCAGGTCATGGCCCCTTTGAATAAGCTTTGTGGGCTCACAGCATCCTGTACAAAGCTCTCCCCCAGATGGCCTCCCCTCTCCTGGGCAGAGGTGGGCAAGGAGAGAGGTCAGTACCCCCGGAAGCTTGCCTGATCTGCTGTGTCTTTCTAACTGAGACCACTAAGCCTGCCAATTTGGCTGCCAGATCTGTTCAGGTCCATCTAAAGCCACTTCTTTTCCAGGGAACAGGGGAAGGTGAAGAAGTCCTGGCAGCAGGTGGCAGGGGCCCCTCCTCAGTGACAGTTGATTGGGCAGTTGAAGGGACTCCGTTTTACGGGAACAGTCCTGGGAGACAGGGATGGAACCTAGTGCTGGCCCTCTGATCCTTATATCCCTCACATCCAGGGCCCAGTCTTGGGCCTCCTGGGCCGCTGGACAGGGGTTGATTCAAAGGCTGCTCACTGCAGTGCCTGTGACACTGGACTGGGGGAGTGGGTGAGGAAGCGTGGTCTTAAGGCATCTGGCCTAAGCAACAGGCTGGCCGGAAAAGTGTTCTTCCGCCAAGGAAGCCTCTGGTTGTCTGCCCTCTCCCTTTGGTTTCAGGAGCCCCTCCCAGGGTCAGTATTCCCAGGAATCCCGTGAGAATCTCCGCCTCCCCTCACTCCCATTCCCCCCCGCCCCGGCCAGCCCCCACTCCCACCCCCGCTTGTAGCTCAGGTAGCAGAGTTGTGGGGAAATCTTGACCGTAAACCTGTCTTGCCCTCCTCCTGGTGGTGGGAGGGGGAGGCGGACTCACTCTGGACTCCAGTAGGTGGAACATTGCCTCTTCTCCCTCTCACTGCCAGGAGGGAAGGTGGTTGGCTGTGCGCACTGACCGGTTGGTTCCCTCACCCCCCCACCTCCGGCTCCCAGCTCTCGGGTTCCTACTGCCTCCAGCAGGGCAGAGTTTGAGAGAGTGGGGATTCAGGGGCGGGGTGTGATTGATCAGTGGCTGCCAGCACCAGAGGTCTCCGTTGAGTTAATGGTCTACTGACTCCAAAGGCCAGTGAGAAGAGGACTAGACAAGGCAAAAGGGATGGGGAGGGTCTGGAGGGCTCGGGTTGTGTGCACACGGCTGTACTCCTTTTGAGTGTGTGTATGTATGTGTGAGATTAATCTGTCATGTGCACGTCTGTCTGCCTGCTTTCATCTTGGTGTGTTCTCTCTCTGTGGGTCTATGTGTGCATGAGCCCCCCAGCCTGGCAGCCGCTGCTGCCTTGGGGCCAGGTGTGACTTTGGTAGCGGCTGTGCGGGAGACCGGCCGCCCGCCGAGGACTGAGAGCAAGGTGAGGCAGTCGGGTCTCGGGCTCAGGCGCCGCCTCCTCTCTGTGTGCTCTGCCCACAGGCGCGCGGCCCCTCCCACGTAGGAGCTGCGGCCCAAGACTCTGCTGGTGCGACCTTGCAGTGCAGGGAGCGGGGGGTGCTGGTGAGGCCCTGGGGGTGCTGTAGGTAGGGCCTGCTCCTCCTCCTCCCGCCAGCCCGGCCTCAGCTTTGGCTTGACCGTTTGCTTCTGCTCCTCCAGACAGGGCCGGGGTCGCCAAATCCTCGCATTGCCGATCCCGCCCGAGAAAGAAAAGTACCCCGGCTTTCCTGGCTCCTGTTCTCCCAAGGCTGGATATGCGGGGCAACGGGAGGACCCAGGTTCTGCCTGTGGTCCTGGTAGCTGGGGTCCGCTCTGCAATTACGGCTGTTGCTGCTGCTTCACTTTTGGGGTGGCAGGGAGGGAGCACTGGACTCAGGGCACCTTGGGTAGCCAGGGCTTCCTAGGCCAGGACTTAAGTGGACACCACAGTTGCAGGGACAGATGATCTTCCGTGACCCATGCCAGAAGGCTGGAGACTTAGCACTGAGTAATGCCCATTTCTGGCAAACAGTGCGTAGCCCCACTTTACAAACGAGGAGGAAACGGAGATGAATGGAGTGACTTGCGCAGGGTCACACAGCAGCCAAGTGCCCGGAGGTGGGATTCAGTCCCGGGTGTGCCTGTGCCAAGTTCAGCCCTTTCTGTCAAGCTTCTTTGGCCTTTAGAGTAACCCTTCTTTGAGTGATGCTTGGGGACTGGCGCTTCGAATCGGGAGCATCCTCATTTTAGAGAAAAGAAATGATGTCTGGAGTCCATGTAAGGCAAAGGGTGTTGAGGGAGCTGGCTGGGGGCACGGGGTGGAGATGTTGCCTCTGCGTTAGAAGAGGCAGTTCTAGCCCCCTCCTGCTTCCCTTCTCCCACTCCCACCCCCACTCCTATGTGGGCAGGAGGGCATCATGGACTTCAGAACCAATTGGGCTCGTTGTCTCTCCCCAGAGAGGGAGTCCTTAGGGCTGCCATTGACAGGAGATCTATTTGGGTGTAAGAGAAAAAATTATTTCCCCTCACAGATTCTAGATTGAACTTTTTGTACCTTAGTTACTGTCGACTCCTCAGGAAATTATGAAGCCCCACTCACTGGCAACCCACAGCCACAGCCCCACTCAGCTCATTTGGCTTATGTTCGGCTTTCTCCGACTGGTTCTGTAATCTTACAAGCATTGTTAAACCTGGTGCTTAGAGAAAGGGAGGAGGAGAGGTGGCCAGGATGATATTTATGAAAGGCAAGACCTGGTCTGGATTCCACTTGGTAGTTCTCAGAGAAAGCTGTGGATTCAGATCTCTTCCCTGGCACTTACTAGCTATGTGAGTCCGACCGGATCACTTAGGATTCCTGAGCTTCCCCACCTCCTTAGGACCTCTCTCCCTTCACAGATAGTTTGCCCCTTGGTGAATCTCCCCTCCCCCACCAGTTCCTCATGCTGACAAACAGCCTCAGTTTCCCCATCTGAAAAATTAGGAGGTTGGATCATTAGAAGACCTCTCCTGTCCTACTCATTTATGAATCTCTGATCTCCCAAATAACACCTTAATACAGCCAGCTCTCTGTGGTCATGGGGAAGGTCATTTGGTCATTTGGAGAAGGAAAGGGAGCAAAGATGCGCAGCACCCTTCTATCCAGATCCCTTCACTTTCCCTGATTTCCACTGTGAGCTGATCTTACATGTTGCTGTTCTGATTCAAAAGATGTGTTTAAGCCCTGGCATGGTCTTTGGGTTGCCTGGAAAAGCTTGTTCAATTCGTTGGTGCTCCATGCTAGAGACATTCACAGTCCTGGAGAACCTCCATCATAGGGTCACTGGGAGAAAAGGGCAAAGTTGAAGCTTGTGATTTGGCAGTGGCCCCATAGGTGTTCTGGGGACACTGGAAGTCACAGATGCATATGAGCAGGGGGTGTTCAGGCATTGTGTTGGGCACAGGTGTGAAAGTCACCAAATTGGAAAGGACCTAGAAGCCAGCCAGCCTATACATGAAATATGGACACACATAAGCACACAGACACATACATATTGGCTACCACATACCACACAAATGTCCCATCCCCTTTCAGAAAACTCTTGAGTGGAGGGAGGAGGGGTCACCTTACTCAAGCTCCTTCGTGACCTCCCCTCATTGCCTATCCTGGTTCTATTCTCTGTTAGAGCAGAAACAATCCCTCCTTCATATAGCCCTTCAGATACTTGAAGGTAGTTATGAGCATTAATCTGCAGACATTAAGCATCTACTTTGTGTCATACATACATACATCTGTATATGCATATACATTTATGTTTTTATGTCCATCTGTATGAATATATCTCCATATAGATGATATAAATATTAGAAGGCTATTGGAATAGTCTGGGGCAGAGTGGATGAGCATTTGCCCCAGGGAGATGGCTCTGAACGTTTAATGGAACGTTTTTGAGAAATGTAACACAGACACAGCAAGATTTCACAACATTGACATGTGGGTTGAAGGAGAGGGAGGAGTCTAGGATCACTCCTAGGCTGTCAGCGTGGTATAGCCGCAAGTCCCCTGACACATCCAGGATGGCCTGCTAGTGCAGGTTCTTAGATTTGCTTTTCTAAAAGGAAAGCAACTTTTGAGGCAGCAACAACAATCTTACTTTAATCAAACACATATGTCATTCACAGTTCAGAGGAAAAAACCAGCACCCTGAACTTCAGAGAAAATACAAACAGAAATGACAAGCAGAGAAAACAGCACAAAGACCAACAGACAGGGCTTTCAACTGTCTGAACATAAGCAATACATACATCACAGATCAATAGACAGATCCACCTGTCTGATCATTACATATACAGTCACCAGAGAAAGAAGCAACAACATCTGGGTTTTCAAAGTGGGGGTGAGGGGAAGAGAGCCTCCTTAGTCGTTACGCAGAGTCTAGTCTAGCCTAATCACATGAACACTCTTCCAAAGATTGAACACCAAAGCAAAACCTTACCTCAGAGTATATATAGAGCCAGAAGCCCTCCCAACTCACTTCAGGGTCTAATTACCAAAAGGTGTGAAAGCCTTCAAGCAAGCAAACCTCCCCAATAAGCAAACTTTCCCTTTAAAAAAGATCCTCCTTCACTGGGCTCCACTGAGATCTATTAATGGGTGGGGAACATCTTTAACTCCCCGTTAACATAAATCCCATTAACATTATGTGTAGGTGAGTGAAAGGAAGGTGGTACCTTCAACAGAAATAGGAAAATCTGGCAGAGGTAATGGTTTGTGTGGAAAGGTGAGTTTTGTTTTGGTTATATTGAGTTTGAGATGTATCTAGGACATTCACCTGGAAATATCTAATATGTCTTCTCTAGGCTCTGGCAATGATGAGATTGTCTTGATATCCTGACAATATATGATCTCTCTTCCTTGTCCTTGGTTGCCCCATTGGCACCATATCCAGCAGAACTGATGGTTCCAATCTCCTACTTTGTCTTTGAAAGATATCAGAGACAGGGGTCCAGGATTGAGCTTGGAGTTTGAATGGAGATAAGCCAGTCAGAAGAAAAGCCAGTCAGGGATTTATCAGTTGTGTATCCTTGGGCAAATTTGACCCTAAAGCTAGCTTCTCTAGGCCCCAAGTCTCTTATCTAAAAAATGAGTAGGATTGAACCATATAATCTCTTAAACTTCTGACTTGAAATTCTATGACTTGGGAAGGATTGGAGTAGGCTACTCATACTTTCATTCCTAAAATTCTCTTCTTCTAAATACTTTTTTCCCTTTATCAGTTCAACCATTCAATTTAACACATATTTTCATGTGCAAGTGTTCCTGCTGTCACATTCTTCAAGAGACACCATAGAAAGATCACTGGACTTGGTGTCAGGAGAGCCTGATTGACATATTTTAGCATTTACTCCCTCCTCTAAGATTCCCTTTCCTGATCTGCAATGGGGCTGCAGGAGAGCATCTCTAAAGTCTTATCCTCTATCATTCTGCAGTTCTGAGGTTCTGATGGACCATAAATTAGACACAGAAAGTACATTGACCATCATAAAAGAATGAGATGAAGGCAACAGGAAATAGTAGAAAGGACAAAGGATTTTGGAGAGGAAGACCTGAATTTAAGTGTCTTAGATTTAGATTTAGAGCTGGAAAGGACTTTAGAGGTCACTGAGTCCTTATTTTAGCGAAAAGGAAACTGAGGCACAGAGAGTTTCAATAACTTGCCCAAGATTACCTAATCACTAAGGAGAAATGCATGAATTAGAATCCTGGGTCTGCTTTTCCCTATCGGTATCACCTTGGAAACATAGTCTAACCTTTCTTCTCCACTCCCAAAAATGAGGGAATTGGAATATAGACACACATACACATACATTTAGATATATACACAGATATAATTAAATCCATGAATTGGATAATTAAGTACATAAATATAATTATAAATAAAATATATGTAATAAGATGTATGTGTACATATACATACATATATTTATACATATGTCCATATATGTGTGTATATATGTATGTATGTCCTTACATATGATATATAATCTTTAGTGTAAACTTCCAGCTCCAAGTCCTGTGATGTGTCGCTGTTCACTTGGCCACAAGGGGATGCTAGGCAAAAGGATGATGAGAGCTAAATAGTATGTTTACCCTCTGATTGTATGAGCATCCATCTGAATCGGGATTCCTGTTCCTATTTCCATAAGTTTGTATGTGAACCATCGACTTTAACCAGGTCTCTAAACTCTAGCACACAGTTCTATGGATAATTGATGTAGATTCCATTCATTTGTTGACTTATTCATCCACCATTGATTAAACTGCTGAATTAATATTCCTTAAGCACAGATCTGACCATGCCACTTCCCGGCTCACAAAGCTACAGAGACTCCCTTTGTTTCTGGGATAAAACACAAACTCTCGTACTGAGCACGTAAAGCTATCCCTACTTTGGGACCAGTCGACCTTCATAGACCCCTTAGAGACACTCTTGCTAGATGAGTTTGCCTGCTGTTTTCATGTCTCCCATTTTGTGCTTTTGCAATTGACTGGCTAAGCCATATTGGGCTTGGTTTTAGTGGTAAGAGTTCTGGTTCTAGAGTAAGAGTCCTGTTGTGTAAGATTTGGGTCCTGGGCTGGATCACCTAGAGGAGAGAGCCTGGTATCTAAGGCTATGGTTCTGGAGGTGATAATCTGGGTGTCTGAAGCTCTGGTCCCAGAGGTATGAACTGCAATCTACCACTTTTGTTCTTCAGTCTGATTGCCTGGTGATAAGGACCTATTATCTAAAGCCTTAGAGGTAAGGAACCTTGTTTTGTTTTGTTTTGTTTTTGAAATTCAAATTCCAGAGGGAAAGATGCCACGTCTTACGCTCTGTTCTGACTTTGAAAAGTCTAATGCCTAAGACTAATCCTGAGAGGGGTCTATCATGGAAATTGATATCATTAGGGTGATTTCATTATTTTGATGCAGCTCACAAGGAGGCCAGGAGATACTTCTCTAACATCTCCTCCTTCCTCTGTTCTCCAAGGGGAACTTTTATTCCTGCTAGGAGGGAAAGCAGGAGGTAGGGACCAGAAGCTGGTCACTCTGTTTTCCTTATGGAGAAGGTGTAATTTGCTAGGATCATATAAATCAACTCCCTTAAATATTGTTTGTCTAGTTTTGGGTTTAAACTAATCATCTGATTGCTATTCATTAAGGGGTAAAAGAAGCCCCCAAACTTTATATCCAAGGTTTGACTCCTTTCCTACCAAATGAACATACATTGCAAGGAAAACCATTTTTCAAGTCTATAGCAAAAAAAAAAAAAAAAAAGCCATCACAGAGAGTATACAATAAGAGCTTATGCACCAGGCAATACAATGATTGGAGGAGCTCTCCCTTTGGCAATGAGTTAATTCAACTCAAAAAAAAAAAAAAAAGTCTCAGATCTTACCAAAAGAGGGGAAAAATCACTCGAATTTCTAGTGTGGCAGACTGAGGAAAGATGAGACTCCCACTTGCTCTCAGGCTGGCTGCTTGCCAGAACATTTCTCTCCCTTCAGTGACCTGGAGAAAGGTTAGCATCACACACCTCATTGGAAACTGCAAGTCAGAAGACTGCCCTCTCCTCTCTTATTCTTCACAATCTGCCCTGCCTCCTCATGCAGGTGCAGACCATTGATCTCCACCAATGAGAGAGAACCCCATACCAGTGGGCTTGGAACTCAGCTTACATTAGGAAGTTGTATCAAGGCAAGGAAGGTAGCAATGTTCTCCAAGATTGTAGGTTTTGGATGGAAGGCAACCACTCAAGGTCTACAAACACATATCTCCAGCTTCTCAATAACGACTCATTTCACTAGCAGTCACTGGCATCCTTTCAGTATGGATTTTCATCTGCTCTCTGAGTCAACTATAATTTTGAGTTTTTTGGGAAGGGGCAGATTGTTCTTTTACAAGATTCACTGCCTTCCAGAATCCCCAGAAGAATATTTCCGATAAAGTACCATAAAATTGTATGTGTTTGGTGGTGTTAGTGGTGGGTTGAAGTTTTGTTTATTTGTTTATGTGTCTGAGCAGCTTGCTCATTCAAAACCTTATAATTTCTTAAGTAAATTCAGTCTACTCTCTTTCCTCCATTCAGTTATGGGCCCTAGTCATTGCCCCTCTCAGGAGCTGTCCCCGATATATACATTATGGGACAAGGGGCTCCCTATAAATCTGTGTGTCATAATATGGATGATGAGGAATTCTTTATCCATTTAGATTTTCCTATGTGGATGGTTAGACTGATTGTCTTTTCAGTGGTTGTATTCTTTTGTATTCTGGGGTTTGGTGCAATCAGCGTACTGTCATCCACAAAGAGGAGAATCTGGAGTACTTCACCCTCCCCAGGGAGTTCTATATTCTGCAGTGCACATCCTCCATGGCAGAGGTGAATGCCTTGGGCTAGCACCATTTTATGTCATGCTTGATTTTAACTGAGGATTGTGAAGAAGGTGGGAATTAATTTCAAATTTTAGACCTGCAAATGCCATGTTTACCTGTGTTCCAAAATATATATAAAGAGCAAACCTAGGTACTGACCATTCTTTTTTTTTTAATTTAACTTTTAACATTCATTTTCACAAAATTTTGGGCTCCAAATTTTCTCCCCATTTCTCCCCTCCCCCCACCCCAAAATGCCAAGCATTCTAATTGCCCCTTTCACTGATCTGCCCTCTCTTCTAACATCCCTCCCTTCCCTTGTCCCCACCTTCTCTTTTGTCCTGTAAGGCCAGATAACTTTCTATACCCATTACCTGTATTTCTTATTTCCTAGTAGTAAGAACAATACTCGACAGTTGTTCCTAAAACTTTGACTTCCAACTTCTCTTCATCCCTCCCACCCCACCCATTCCTTTTGGGAAGCAAGCAATTCAATATAGGCCATATCTGTGTAGTTTTGCAAATGACTTCCATAATAGTCATGGTGTGTTAGACTAACTATATTTCCCTCCATCCTATCCTGCCCCCCATTGCTTCTATTCTCTCTTTTGATCCTGTCCCTCCCCAAGAGTGTTGACTTCAAATTGTTCCCTCCTCCCATTGCCCTCCCTTCCATCATCCCCCCGACCCTGCCTATCCCCTTCTCCCCTACTTTCCTGTATTGTAAGATAAGTTTTCATACCAAAATGAGTGTGCTTTTTATTTCTTCCTTTAGTGGAATGTGATGAGAGTAAACTTCATGTTTTTTTCTCACCTCCCCTCTTTTTTACTCCGCTAAAAAGTCTTTTGCTTGCCTCTTTTATGAGAGATAATTTGCCCCATTCCATTTCTCCCTTTCTCCTCCCAATATATTTCTCTCTCACTGCTTAATTTCATTTTTTTTAAAGATATGATCCCATCCTCTTCAATTCACTCTGTTCTGTGTGTGTGTGTGTGTGTGTGTGTGTGTAATCCTACCCACTACCCAGATACTGAAAAGTTTCAAGAGTTACAAATATTTTCTTTCCCTGTAGGAATGTAAACAGTTCAACTTTAGTAAGTCCCTTATGACTTCTCTTTGCTGTTTACCTTTTCATGCTTCTCTTCATTCTTGTGTTTGAAAGTCAAATTGTCTTTTCAGCTCTGGTCTTTTCATTAAGAATGCTTGAAAGTCCTCAATTTCATTGAAAGACCATTTTTTCCCCTGAAGTATTATACTCAGTTTTGCTGGGTAGGTGATTCTTGGTTTTAGTCCTAGTTCCTTTGACTTCTGGAATATCATATTCCATGCCCTTTGATCCCTTAATGTAGAAGCTGCTAGATCTTGTGTTATCCTGATTGTATTTCCACAATACTTGAATTGTTTCTCTCTAGCTGCTTGCAATATTTTCTCCTTGACCAGGGAACTCTGGAATTTGGCCACAATGTTCCTAGGAGTTTCTCTTTTGGATCTCTTTCAGGTGGTGATCAGTGGATTCCTTGAATATTTATTTTGCCCTCTGGTTCTAGAATATCAAGGCAGTTTTCCTTGATCATTTCATGAAAGATGATGTCTAGGCTCTTTTTTTGATCATGGCTTTCAGGTAGTCCCATAATTTTTAAATTGTCTCTCCTGGATCTATTTTCCAGGTCAGTTGTTTTTCCAATGAGATATTTCACATTATCTTCCATTTTTTCACTCTTTTGGTTTTGTTTTGTGATTTCTTGGTTTCTCATAAAGTCATTATCCTCCATCTGTTCCATTCGGATTTTGAAAGAACTATTTTCTTCAGTGAGCTTTTGAACCTCCTTTTCCATTTGGTTAATTCTGCTTTTTAAAGCATTCTTCTCCTCATTGGCTCTTTGACCCTCTTTTGCCAATTGAGTTAGCCTATTTTTCAAGGTGTTATTTTCTTCAGCATTTTTTGGGTCTTCTTTAGCAAGGTGTTGACCTGCTTTTCATGCTTTTCTTGAATCTCTCTCATTTCTCTTCCCAGTTTTTCCTCCACCTCTCTAACTTGATTTTCAAAACCCTTTTTGAGCTCTTCCATGGCCTGAGGCCATTGAATATCTATTTTGGATGTTGGGATGCAGAAGCCTTGACTTTTATGTCTTTCCCTGATGGTAAGCATTGTTCTTTCTCATCCAAAAGGATGGGAGGAGATATCTGTTCACCAAGAAAGTAACCTTCTATGGTCTTATTTTTTTTTCCCTTTTTTGGGCATTTTCCCAACCAGTTACTTAACTTTTGGGTCATTTGTCAAGAGTAGGGTATACTCTGGGATTCTGTGAGATCTCAGTTCCTCCAATGTGGCACAATCAAGCGTGTCCTAGTCTGGATGCAGAGAGGGACTTTTGTGCCCAGAATCTTAGCAGATACCTCTCCACAGCCACTTGGCCTCCATTTCCAATAAAGTCAGCACTGGGGGCTGATTTTCAGATAAGATGGATGGGCAGGGCCACCATTCAGTGTGTGACAAAGACCAGCTCTCCCAGGGCCTTCACCCAGGGCTGAGGTAAGACTCAGCTTTTCAATGCCCCCAGGGGTTTTTACACTCCACCAAGGAGCAGTCTGTATGGGCTGCTGTGCACCCTCTGTGGCTGCTGCCTGCTGCCAGTGATATGGGAAGGCCCTTCTCCCTTCCTGGGCAGCTGATAAAACCCCGTCACTGACCTTTGGCACCTGTGGGCCAAGGGATCTGAGGACCCGCTAGTGCAACTGGAGATTCTGCCCCTGAGGTGTCCTCCTCCCAGAGTCTTGTAGCATTGAGCTGCTCAGCCAAGGCTGAGCTGGGCTCCGCACTGAGCTCTGCATCCAGTACAACCGACATTTCTGTGGGCCTTTCAGGTCACCGTGGGCTGGAAATCTCCTCCGCTCTGTTGTTCTCCACTTCTGCTGCTCCAAAATTTGTTGAGAGTCCCTCTCCACAGGTATTTTATGGGCTGTGGGGAGGACCCTGCATATGTGTGTCTTTCCAGTCTGCCATCTTGGCTCCGCCCCCTGGTACTGACCATTCTGTTTGGAAAGCTCTTATAAGAGGAAGACAGGAGAGTCAGCACAAGCACAATTTGGTGACACCACTAGGAATAGGAAATGCCAAGGATCATGGTTCATTAGACATGACTGCTACCCTTTCCCTTAGGTAAAATTCTTTTTCAAGGATATTTTTAAGGATAAACTCCTTGGCTAATACTCTGGATTTGTCCTCCCAGATGGCAGCAAATGATGACTTTGGTTCATATTATCCTGGCAATCCTCAACCTGGGGACCTGATTGAAGTATTTCGTCCAGGTTACCAGCACTGGACTTTATATCTGGGTGATGGCTATGTCATCAACATGGCCCCAACAGGTAAGAGCCTTGCCCAATTATTTTTTAAAGAATATATTTCCAGTGATATCTTTTGTTTTTCTAATACCTACATTTCCCATTGTATCTGTCCCTCTCACCCTGACCCAGAAAGATATCCTTTGTAATAAAAAAAGAAAAAAAAGGCAAAAAGAGCACCAAAATGAAACATGTCAAAAAAAGTCTGATGCCCCATGCCCGTGGTACTCCACCTCTGCTAAGAAGTAGGAGAGATGGTCTTCTCATATCTCTTTGGAGTCAAACTTATTCATTATAATTTTACAGCATTCAGTTTTGATTGTGTTAATGTTCCTTTTTCTTGATTTTTTTTGTTCTTTTTCATCAACATTATGTATGTTGCTTTTTCTCGTTCTGCTTACTTCACCTGACATCAGTTTATGCAAGTCTTCCCATGATTCTTTGTATTTATCATAGTTGTTTCTTATGGCACAGTGGTAGTCTATTATATTCATATAGAACAATTTATTTAGCTAATAGATCATTTATTTCCCCTGAGTTTCATAGAAGAATAGAATTATTACTTTAGAAATGAGATGAACCTTAGAGGTCATCTAGTCCAACTCCTCATTTTACAGATGAAGAAACTGAGGATTGAAAGATTACATGACTTTCCTAAGGTTGCACAAGATATAAATGGCAAAACCAGGATTTGAACTCAAGTTCTTTGACTCTAACCAAATACAGTGCTCCACTGTTTCCCATCACTTCCCTTTATATGTACTTTCCCCAGTATGACAGGGAGAGCAATACCATTAGCTCCCACCTGAAGCTTCTCCTGGAAGAATCAAAGGAACATTGAAGGGGAGGGGGAAGGATGAACAAGGATTCTAAGTATTTGCTTTCATTTTAAAATTATGTATTATAAACTTAATTATTAAAATGTTATTATCAATTTCTTATAAACTTAATGTCAAATGTCACTGTTTAACTTTTTTTGCAACTACCCACACTTGAATTATTAAGAAACACATCAAACATAACAATGTGTTAGTGCCTTGATCCATCTCTCCCAAATTTGTCCATTCACTTCCATCTCCTCTCCCTCAGACTAGAGTAGTGGATGTGAGGGTGGGAGTGGGGGTGGGGGAGAGGATGTGTGCAGCCCCCCTTCTCCTTTGGCTTTTCTTGATCTACTTTGTTTCACACAGGTCCTTCTAGAATTCTTTTTGCTTTCCTCATAACCCTCCTGTGTCAGTCTTCACTGCATTCAAGAATTGCATTACAGGAACGTGATAGGATTTATTTAAGCGTCAAATTGTTGCTGGCAGCTTCTTTTTTTCCCTTCTTTTTACAAGTTAGTCTGTTGTGAATTATATCTGTTTTCTTTTGGCCAGTGATCCTGAGCGCTTTACATAGGGAGTAAACTGCTGCATTGGCCAATTCTCAGGAATTGCCAGGGAGGATGTCTAATAACATTAATGATTTTCATGGTTCTTCCTTAAGTGGTCTTAGATGCCAGGCCCTGGGTTAGCCTGAGGATACAATGACAAAAAGACAAATTGTCCAGTAGCTTACAATCTCCTGAGTTATTGTTTTGCCAAATGACAGGCAAGTTATTTGGGGTTTTATTTGTGTTTTTTCTTCTTGCGCTTGTTTTTTTATTTTTTGTTTACAATTATTTGTATTTGTTTTTGTCATTGGTACTTGTGGTTTTTTTGTTTCAGTTGCTTCCTCAGTTCTGCAGTGCTGGAAGAGAAAGCACGAACCTTTTTAATTCTCAGAAAGAGTTCAAAGCAGAGGGAGGTGGAGAGGCTCAGGGCTGCCTCGCCGTCACAAGTGACCGTCCTCTTGCTTTGCTCGCTTCCCTTGCAGAGGACAGCTCCCCCGTCCCGTTCACAAGTGCTAAGTCCGTGTTCAGCAAAAAGGCCCTGGTACGGATGCAGCTCTTGAAGGACGTCGCGGGGAACGACACTTACAGGATCAATAACAAATATGACGACCTGTACCCGCCTCTGCCGCTGGATGAAATCATTCGCCTGTCGGAGTTCCTCATTGGCCAGGAGGTGTCCTATGATCTGTTTGTCAACAACTGCGAACACTTTGTGACTTTGCTCCGATACGGAGAAGGGATTTCGGAGCAGGTAATGAACGCCCTTCTCTCCAGCTCTAGAGCTTTGGCTTATGGTCTTCAGAGGGGAAGTTTCTGTGCTGGGGGAAAATCTGTTTTCTTTTCGCTTGGCGTGTTCAAGAGGGGAGCAGTAGAAAGAGTACTTAGTGGTTCTGGCAGAAGGTGACCTGGGTTCAAATCCAGCCTCAGACACTTACTTTCTGTGCAACCTTGGTATAGTCTTTTACCCTCTCTGAGCTCCAGCTTCCTCATTTTCAGAATGAGGAGGTTGCATTAGGCTTCCCAGAGGTTCCTTCCCACCTTAGGTCTGGGATCTCACTTTAAGCTTTGAACCCATGGCTCCAGTTGCTCCCTGGCAAGCTCCACCGGACCTCCCTTACATATCCCATGCTCGAGCTGCGTGAAAACAAGCCTGGGATCTTCGCCCCAGCCCTGCTCTATTTCCAGGTTTTACTGCTTCTGACAGTGAAATCACCGAGCGCCCAGTCACCCAAGTTCAGAACCTGTGTTTGATCTTTCCGTCCCTCTCGCTTTCTCTAAATGCCAGTAGATCAGCAAGCCCTAACGTTGCTCCCTCCACAACATGCAAATGGTTCACCACTCCACTACCACTAACCCTGTGCAGGACGCCAAGAATAAATTCCTGGCATTTCCATAGGGTTCCAAGGTCTCCTAAGGACTTGGGAGCACATTAGCTAAAAGGAACCTGGAAAGATGTTGGATGTGAGGCGCTGGCAATATTCACAGTGAGAAACTGTAGGTCAGAAAAGGTAACCATCTTTCAGAAAATGCACAGCTAGCGACTGTTGGAAGAAGCAAGACGGAATCCAGACCTTTCTGACTGATCATCCCAAGCACTAGCCTTTACATAGCACTTTAAGGTTTATAGCATCTTTACATTTGAGCCTCTCAATAACTCAGGAAAGTAGGTCCTATTACTATTCCCTTTTAACAGATGAGCAAATTGAGTCTGAAAGAGATTGAATGATTACCCGAGGGTCACACAACTAAGTGCCTGAGGCTGGATTTGAACTCAGGTCTTCCTGACATCAGGCCTGGGGAACTTCCTACTGTACCACTTAGCTGGCTATATCATGATGAGATTGATGGAGATTGCCCTTAAGGATAGATGAAACTAACCTACTTTTTGGGGAGGGATGGTTCCCAGACTGGTTAATTTTAGTAGCCTGCATGAGGAGTTAACTTGATATGAGATTAAGTACCAATATTGACTTTTCATGCAATTAAAAGGAAATTGGACCTGCCTAATATGAGTGGGGGAGTGGATCAACCCAGTTACATGCGTGGACCCCTTCTCTCTAAAACCCTCCTCTGTCCTCATGGGCTGTTGTTCCTCACAGTAAATGTAACACACCAAGATACTCTCGTCTGCATTGACTCAGTTCAATGGCTTGCCTCTCTCCACAACTCATTTGTGTGTTGATAATTGGGAATTCATTGAACTTTGATTTCATCAGGGAATTAAGAAAAATTTTTATCATCTTCATAGATGTATGACCACAATAGAAATGCCCTTTATCTTGAGCAGGGAGAAGAAAGGACTGAAGGGGCAGGCTACTCCTGGGACTGCTGGATCCTCTTCCGAAGGAGACCTTTCTGTTTCATTTTCTTTTCTTAACAGGCCAACCGAGCAATTGGTGCGATCGGGATTGTGACCGCTGCTGCTGGTGCCTTCTCCCTCCTTGGCTTGTTTCCAAGCAAACAAAGGCAAAAACACTATTAACAGTTTATTGGAGAAATCTTAGAACTGAAGCAACCAGCCATGGACTGGATCACTGAGTCACTGATGCACTCAAGTATGGGCTCAGTGACACCCTGGCTGGGCGCTTCTCCCTTGCCCATTGTCATGTTGCTGAATGCTTTGGGTGCCCTGTACTGATGTGCTGTGGGTCTGTGAGGGTGGGAGGAGGGGCTCTTCAACCAGGGCAACATCTGAAGTTTAATCATAAGAGACTTATTCTCTTTTCCCAAAGATGGTTTCTTTGTATTTATTATGTGGGCAGAGGACTGCCTTCTGCCATGGTCCCGGAGCAAGGCAGCCCCTCAAGTGTCAGCTCTTAGAGAGCAGGGAAATCCATAGTTAGTATGGAAAGATGTACTTGTTCACTAGAAGTCACAGTCTTCCCACCAGGAAGGCAGCATTGCACTAGAAAAGTCCCACTGAGGCTCCTTCTGGATCTAAATTCCTGAGTCCAAAAGACCAAAAAGCCACAGCCTGTGAGGGAGGTCCGACATTTGGAATCTTCCTATCTTTTCATTGTTAAACTAGGTCTGATTCTAGAAGCTTTCTCTGTACCTGAGGTGGGGGTGGGGGAATTCTCTGATGGTTTAGACCCAAAGTGCTTCCCAAATGCCACTCACTGACTCAAGGTTTCTTAAAAGCTGAACTTCTTGATCTGGTGCCAGGTGTAGCTGCAAGTGTCATAGACTGGGACTCAGGAGATAAACCCCACCTGGAACACCAAGGCTAGCAACTTTAACTTGGAGATCTCAGGGACGGGGAAGCAAACCCCTTGTTCACGCCTCCAAAGCAGACCTTTTCATCTCGAGTCTAAATGTGCCTCCTTACAGGCTCACAAAGTCATCAGTATAAGGAAGGGGGAGCTCCCTTCACCAAGGCAGGTTGCTGGCTTCTAGCCAATTAATTATCCCAATGAGGTATCTGAAGCAGTAGCACCCAAACCCAATTGGAAACAGGAGCTAGTAAATTGTTCAATAGGATCCTTGTGGCTGGTTGGTTTAGAAAACCACATATAAACATTAGCCTAGGGTCTATCATATTTTCATTTGTTTTATTAAACATTTCCCAGTTACACGTTAACCTGACGCATGCCAGTGATGTTTGATGCCTCAGGACTGTAACTCCTGTGTCACACAGCCAGGATACATATGTCAGAGGGAGACAAACCCAGGCCTCCCTGATTCCAGTCTGGTTCTCTATCCTCTACTTAACTCTGCATCTCAAAAAAAAGGGGGATCAAAGGGGATTGCGTGACCCCTTGAATAGTTCCTCCACCTCAAACAAGACACTTGTCCTCAGTCCCTTTCCACACTCCCTTCTATGGTCCTTTCCACTGGCAGTGGCCTCCACAGAGCTATTTTCAACCCCTTGTTCTCAACTCCCAAGCTTCCTTCCAGGGGTATCGATCAATGATTCCAAATGCTGCCTGTCTCCTCCACCCCAATCCAAATCCCATGTCCTTTTGTGCCCTGCTGCTAAACACATGCCACAGAGGTGAGTAAGGGCTCAGGGTGTCATGTCATGGTGTGACCAATGGCTTACATATGAATCCTGCTGTAGCTCATAGGCATTCTAAGAGAGGGAGCCTAGATAGTGTCACAGTGCTAAGGATCACAGTAATAATAAGTGGGCCTGCTGTTATGTGGCAAAGCCCTTCACATCATCATCTCCTTTGACCTTCGAAAGAACCCTGGGAGCTGAGGGCTGCAGGGATTATCTCCTCCCTGCCATTTAGAGATGAAATGTGGCCACAAATATCTGAGGGGAGTTACTACCCCAGCTCTTTCTTCTACACTGTGCTCAGTCAAATAAGTGAGATTCTAATGATGGAATTCTGTGCAGTTCTATTTTGAAGAGAGTGAGGGAAATGTGGAGCAGGTTGAGACCAGAAAAGCCTTCCTGGCACTGGTCAAAGTCCTTTCCTCTGAAGAGGGGCCCCTCTGCCACACCTCCAGATCAGCCCAGTCCTGGCACAGCTGGTACGTTTTGCAAACTCGACTAATTATAACCCTGGCTTGGTTGCAGGGCCTTTGCCCAAGGATCCTGGGGTTTCAGTTTCCGTTCCCAGGAGAGGGCTGCCTAAATTGGTCACTGTTTTGAGGCAGCTATTTTGTATGGATCTTCTCTTGTTACATGTATTTTCGTGACAGGTGTTATGGCTTGATTACAGGAGTTGCTTTTTTCTTTTTAAATATATAATTTATTTATTTTCAGTTTTTAACATTCATTTCCACAAGAATTTGAATTCAAACTTTTCTCCCCAGCTCTCCCCACCCCACACTCCTGGACAACATCCACCCCATCCACCCCTTCCTCCAGTCTGTCCTCCCTTTTATTACTCACCCTTCTTCTATCCCCCTTCCTCTCTATTTTCCTGTAGGGCAGAAGAAATTTCTATACTTCATTGCCTGTATAGCTTAATTTCCATTTGCATGCTAAAACAATTTCTAATATTCATTCTTAAAGCTTTGAGTTCCATATTCTCTCCCTCCCTCCCCATCCATCCTCATTAAGAAATCAAGCAATTCAATACAGGTCATAAATGTGTAACAATGCAAAGCACTTCCATAATAGTTACGTTGTAAAAGTCTAACCACATTTCCCTCTGTCCTAACCTGCCATTCATTTATTTCATTCATTCCCTTGACCTGTCCTCCCACAATAGTGTTTGCTTCTGATTATCCCTTTCCCCAATTGGCTGTTCCTTCTATTATCTTCCCTCTCTTATCACCTTCCCCCTTGCCTTCCTGTAGGGTAAAATAGATTTCCATATCAAAAAGTGTGTGCTATTCCCTCCTTAAACCAAATTCCTTGAGAATAAGGCTCTATTATTTCCTTTCATCTCTCTCCTCTTCGCCTCCATTGTAAAAGCTTTTTCTTCCCTCTTTTATGTGAGATGATTTTCTATATTCTACCTCTCCCTTTCTCTTACTCCTAGTACAATCCATTCAACAATAAATTTTATTTTTTTAGGTATTCTCCCTTCATATTCATCTCACCCTGTGCCCACACATACACCCATGTACATATACATACCTACACATATATAATATACACATAAATACATACCCATACCCACCTACATATATGTATTCCCTGTCACTACTCTAATACTGAAAAAGATCTCATAAGTTACAAATAATGTCTTTCCATGTAGGAATATAAATAGTTCAACTTTAATGAGTTCCTTAAGGCTTCTCTTTCCTGTTTACCTTTTCATGTTTCTCTTGATTCTTGTATTTTAAAGTCACATTTTCTATTCAGCTCTGGTATTTTCAACAAGAATACTTGGAAGTCCTCTATTTCATTGAAATTCCATTTTTCCTTGGAAGTATTATACTCAGTTTTGCTCCGTAGGTGATTCTTGGTTTTAATCCTATCTTCTTTGACCTCTGGAATATCACATTTCAAGTCCTTTGATCCCTTAGTGTAGAAATTGCTAAATCCTGTGTTATCCTGACTATTTCCACAATGCTTGAATTGTTTTTTTCTGGCTGCTTGTAATACTTTCTCCTTGACCTAGGAACTTTGGAATTTGGCTACAATATTCCTAAGAGTTTTCCTTTTGGGATCTCTTTTGGGAGGTGATTGATTAATTCTTTCCTTTTCTAGTTTACCCTCTGGTTCTAGAATATCAGAGCAGTTTTCCTTGATAATTTCTTGGAAGATGATGTCTAGGCTCTTTCATTGATCATGGTTTTCAGGTAGACCAATAATTTTTAAATTATCTCTCCTGGATCTATTTTCTAGGTCAGTTGTTTTTCCAATGGGATATTTCACATTGTCTTCTATTTTTTCATTCTTTTGGTTTTGTTTTGTAATTTCTTGGTTTCTCAAAGTCATTAACTTCCATCTGCTCCATTCTAATTTTTAAAGAACTATTTCTTTTGAACCTCCTTTTCCAATTGGCCCATTCTACTTTGGAAAGCATTCTTCTCCTCATTGACTTTTTGGACCCCTTTGCCATCTGGGTTAGTCTATTTTTCAAGGTGTTATTTTCTTCAGCATTTCTTTGGTTCTCCTTTAGCAAGCTATTGACTCACTTTTCATGATTTTCTTCTATCGCTCTCATTTCTCTTACCTGTTTTTCCTCCACCTCTCTTACTTGGTTGTCAAAATCCTTTCTGAACTCTTCCATGGCCTGAGATCATTGCACATTTATTTTGGAGATTTTGGATGTAGAAGCCTTGACTTTTATGTCTTCCTCTGATGATAGGCTTTGTTCTTCCTCATTAAAAAAGGATGGAAGAAAATACCTGTTCACCAAGAAACTAACCTTCTATAGTCTTATTTTTCCTCCTTTTTTGGCATTTTCCTAGCCAGTTCCTTGACTTTTGAGTCCTTTGTCAAGTGGAGGGTATACTTTAGGGACCTGTATGTTCTCAGTTCCTTCAAGGTGGCACAATCAAGGGAGATGAGTTTACTACTCTTTTGGCCTGCGATCTGGTCTGTGTGCAGGACTCCCTCTCCAGAGCTTCCTCTAGAGCCAACTCCATCACGCTAGTGCCCCTCCTCACCCCAGGACTGCCACTTAAGAGTGAGACCTAGATCCACTGCTCAATTCACTCATGGTCTTCAGGCTGAGGGCTTCAAAAGTGGATGCTGCTGCTGCAGTGGCTACTGCCACCCTGGGGCCAGGGTTGGGGCCACACTGGGCTCCCTTCTCACCCTGGTGAAAGAGCTTTCTTACTGACCTTTGAAGCTGTCTTTGGCATTTGTGAGTTGAGCAATCTGGGAGCCGCAGCTGCTACCCATGCTTCCACACCCTGAGGCCTGCTCCAGTCCTGTCTGTGCTGTGCCACATGCCCAAGTCTGAGCACTCTACTCTGAGCATGGTGTGATAGACCTTTCCTTTTGGCCTTCCAGGCTATCTTGGGCTGGAAATCTCTCTCGCTTTGTCATTTTGTGGCTTCTGCTACACTAGAATTTCTTTGGAGTCATTTTTTACAAGTATTTTATGGGTTATGGGGGTAGAGCTAAAGCAGATCCATCCTTCTACTCTGTCATTTTGGTTCCATTGGATTGTTTCTTTCTTTGTTTTTTAAATGCATTTTTACCTTAGTCATGTTGCATAGAAGAATTAAAATGAATGGGAGTAACCATAAAACAAAGCATAATGCAAGAAAAAATGGTATACTTCATTCTGGAATCCAATTCCATAGTTCTTTCTCTGGATGTGGAAGGTGTTTTGCCTCAAGAGTCCATTGGAAATGTTTTAGGTCCTTGAATTGCTGGAAAGAACTAAATCTACCAGAAAAAATCCTCACGCATTGTAGTTGTTTCTGTGTACAAAGTTCTCCTGGTTCTGCTCCTTTCACTCAGCATCAGTTCATAGAAGTCCTTCCAGGCCTCTCTGAAGTCTTGCTGTTCACCATTCCTTGTAGCACAATAGTATTCCATTACATTTGTAAACCATAACTTGTTCAGTCATTCCCCAATTGGTGGGCATCCCCTTGAGTTATAGTTTTTGGCCTCCACAAAAAGAGCTGCTATAAATATTTTTGTACATGTGGGACCCTTTCCTGTTTTTATAATCTCTTGGGGATACAGTCCTAGAAGTGATATTGCTGGGTCAAAGGGTATGTACATTTTTGTAGCTCTTTGGGCATAGTTCCAAATCACTCTCCAGAATGGTTGGATCAGCTCACAGCTCCACAAACAATGAATTAGTATTCCAACTCTCCCACATCTTTTCTAACATTTATCATCTTCCTGTTTTGTCATGTTAGCCAATCTGATAGGTGTGATGTGGCACCTCAGAGTTGTTTTGATTTGCATCTCTCTAATAAATAGTGATTTAGAGCATTTTTTCATATGACTATAGATAGTTTTAATTTCTTCCTCTGAAAACTGCCTATTCATATCCTTTGACCATTTATCAACTGGGGAATAACTTGTATTCTTGTAAATTTGACTCAGTTCTCTATAGATTTTAGATATGAGGCCTTTATCATAGATGCTACTTGCAAAAATTCTTCCCCAGTTTCCTGCTTCCCTCTTAATCTTGGTTTCATTGGGTTTGTTTGCTCAAAAACTTTTCAATTTAATGTAATCAAAATTATCCATTTTACACATCATAATGTTCTCTATCTCTTGTTTGGTCAAAATTTTCTCCATTCTCCATAAGTCTGACAAATACACTATTCCTTGCTCCCCTAATTTGTTTATAGTATCAGTCTTTATACCTGGATCATGTATCCATTTGGACTTTATTTTTGTGTATGGTGTTAGGCATTGGTCTATACCCAGTTCCTGCCACACTATTATCCAGTTTTTGTAGCAATTTTTGTCATACCGTGAGTTCTTAACCCAGAAGCTGGGGTCCTTGGGTTTATCAAACAGTAGACTGCTGTATTCATTGACTGCTATGTCTTGAGTACCCAACTTATTCCACTGGTCTACCCCTCTTTTTCTTAGCCAATACCAAGTGGTTTTGATGATTGCTGCTTTATAATAGAATTTTAGATCTGGTAGAGCTAGGTCACCTTTCCTAGCATTTCTTTTCATTAGTTCCCTTGATATTCTGGAACTTTGGTTTTCTAGATGAATTTTGATAATTTTTTCTAGCTCTAGAAAATAGTTATCTGGTAGTTTGTTTGGTATGGCACTAAATAAATTAATTAATTCAGGTAGAATTGTCAATTTTATTATATTAGCTTGGTCTACCCACGAGCAACTGATATTTTTCCACTTACTTAGATCTGACTTTATTTGTGTGAAAAGTGTTTTGTAGTTGTGTTCATCAGGTTGCTTCTTTCTAACAGCTAGTTAGGCTGTTGATGAATTTGAGGTGTTGACAGGTGCAGTTTGGATTTTCTTCCTCTGGATTAATTTTACAAAAGGTGCCATGAGAGGCACCTTGGTTGGGGGCAGAGAGCGTTAGGCCCAGAATCCCAAAGACCTTGTTCCAGTCATGCTTCTGATACTCCCTTGTTCCATGACCCTGAGTAGGTCATATCCCCATGAGCATCAGCCCCAAGCCTCTAAGTCCACAAGGTAAATATGGCATGTGAACATACCATATCTCATTATAAATAAACCTTGAGGAACAATGTCCTCTTTCAGAAACACAGGTGAGCAGTTTTTAACCTGGGTTAGAAAGGCAAGACCCTTGATAATATTCTATGGCATCCTGCCTAAAATAAAGAGAAGCTTGTGTATTTAATCAGGAGCATGTTTACTTGCCACTTTTATCCTGCTGGTAGGGTTCCTAAGACCCTCAACAGAAGGTATCTCACTAGTCCAATAGTCTAGCCTCCTCCCTTTCCAGATGTTGTAATATATGGCTGATTGTTTCTCATTTGGGATGGTCCAATGCATAGAACTTTGGACTTAGCATTAAAGGACCTAGATCAGCCACTGACCATTTGTGTGACCTGGAAAAGTCCTTCAACCCCTTTGGGCCTCAGTTTCTGTCTCTGTGAAGAGAGGACTGGACTAGATTACCCCTGAGGTCTCTTTCAGCCCTAATATTGATGATCCTTTGAAATGAATTGAATTAGTGTGGGTTAATGGAAAGAGAAAATTGTGAGTTTCAGATTTGGTACTTTCTCAGCAAGCTGACCTCTGTGAACCTTAGTTTCCTCATCTGTCAAAATAGGTAGTCATGTGGAAAGCACTTTGTAAAATCCCAATACATAGCAATAAAGTGAGTCTGTGGATACTCTAAGGCTCTCCTTTCCCTAGAGGCATTCCCGTTGAAAACTGAGGACCAGAAATGTCTGACTCGGGGCAGACATACCACCCAAGGTCTTGACTTAGACTTTGAACTCTTGTGGTCTTCTTCAGTTCAGCCACACTGGTGGGTGGAGGGTGGGGGTAGAGATTGGGGCTTCACATGTGGATAAGTCAGCCTCGGGAAGCTGAGCCACCATCTTCTTTGAAGGGTCATGGATGTTTATCTGGAAGGGATCTTAAAAACTATCCAATCCCATTCCTACATCCTACAGATAAAGAAACTGAGGCACAGAGTGATTTGTCCAGGGTCACACAGCTTTAAGTGTCTGAGACAGGAGGTAAACATAGATCTTCTTGATTCCAAGTTCAGTGTTTTCCTATTTCTCCCTGCCTCTCATAGTTTGACAAAATGGAACATTTCTCTTCAACATAGAATTCCCATTGATGCCAGGGGTCATTGAATTAGACAGATGGGACTAGTGTGAGCTCATGCTTAGGAGTGTTGGGACTCATAGGACATTGATCCATTTGGCCTCCTTTGAAAATTGTTTTTGCTTTTCAAACAAAGCTTTTCCCTGAATCAAGGGCCTGTCCTTTGAACATGAATATTTATCTGCTGGTGCTGCATGACTCTGAGTCATGGCATACCAGAGACTGTGAAGAATTCAAGCTGTAGGTCCTCTCGAGGGCAATAACGATGAGGGTGGCGGATCTGAGCAGGCTGAAACATGTTCCCTATGAAGATGTATGGTAAAGCAACACAGATGGTATCAGCAGAGAGGTAGGGGAAAGAGAGAGACAGCCAAAGCCAGGGATGGATGACCTGCTGGAGGTCCCCAAATGTCAGGAGAGCTAGAGGAAGGCCCCCACATGTTGAGCACAGTCCCTGTGGATCATGTGTGGGAAGGGCATGGATTGCCGTTACCCAAGATGAGAGAGAATCGTGGATGAGCAGGAACCTGCATCATTGAAAACAATACCCTCATTAATGACAGTCTTCTGAGTGTGTAGTTCAGATGTCTTACCTTTACTGCCACTGATGCATTTGTGCTGTTTGTCCTTACATTAGTGAAGATACAGAGATGTATTGTTGAGTCAGGTTTGGGTTAGACCAGATGGGCTCCAGTTTTAGCTCTGTGGTTCAGGGGGAAAGATTAGTGTAATCTTCGCATGTTAGTGAAGACTTTGGATGACCCCAAAGTTAAGGAATCCCTACTCTACTGAGTGACATCAAATCTGTATGGCATGACGCCATCACATGTGGGTACTCAGTTGCTTGACTCTCCAGTTCCTGATTTGAATAAACAATCAGGGCTGAATTTATGACTTTTGCTCATCTTCCAAAAGATGGGGGCAGATCCGCTAGAGGAGGGGTACGGAAGAGGAGGAACATCATTATCAGGGAACTGAATTAAATTTGCTGCTTTTGAATGTGATGGACAATTATTATATGTGTGATGTGTATATGATGCATATGTGCGTATATGATACATATATGTATGTATATATACATATATGTGTATATACAAAAACAAAATACAAAGACAATGTATGCAAAGGCACACTCTTCAGAGCCCTTCATTTGTCACCTCAGAGAGGAACATAATAATTTACTAGAACACCAAATCGTTTACTGTGTGATGAATTGGCTGGATTTGGACATGAATCATTGGAAAGTCCTTTGGAGATATTTTTAAAAGGGGAATATTAGCCAGGTGTGAAGATAAGACACCTGTAATTCCTGCTGCCAGATGGTGGATGGTAGGCTGGTAGGTGGCTGGAACCCAGGATTTCTGAGCTGCACTTTGGCTAAAGCCCATTGGGTGTCCACACCTAAGAGTATAGCAGGCTGCCTATGGAGGAGTGTGCTAGCACATGAAAGCTCCCATGCCAAGCAGGCCCCTGAGTGGCTGCTACACTTCTAGCCTGAGCAAGATAGGGAGATCCAGTCTCAAAATAATAATGATACTGCATGAGAGTCAGCCCTCTGCTTGGTTCTAAATGCATCATCATTGAAAAAGTCACAAACATCTTGTTCCTTTAAGGAGAGAAAGTCGATAAATACAGTTCTTGAGACAAATTTAGTGGAGGACAAAAGTCATCCAAGATGGTCAGGTATGGATGGCAACCTGCATCTTTGGAGGGAATACCCACATTGATAAAGTCACAGATCTGTTCAATTATCTGTCCAATTGTAGCAGAAGCATTTTTCTTAAACCTTTTATCAATTGTATCACTGAACTTGGCAAAGAGCCTTCTCTCTATCCTGTCACCCCCAGAGATGCCCTTGAGAGATCCCCTTCTCCTTATGGGGACTGCTTGAGTGGCTTTTTCTTCATCCACACTATGCTTATAGAACTGATAGCACATGAAGTCTGCCACATCCAAGGATGTTTTAACTCTTTAAATCAACCAGATTTGTGTTGGAAGTGAGGTTCCATATTCACTTATTGAATTCTACTAAGAAAGTGACAAAACATTCCCTACCCTCTGACTCAGAGAGCCCCATCTCTTACCATTGCAATACCCCAAGAATGTCAAATCCTGCCTCATGGACACCAAAATATTTCCTTGCAGCCCCTTTTTTGTGGGGTAACAAAGATCTAGGAACAGTAGACGCCCATTGACCCCTTAGGAATGGATAAACAAATTGTGATACCTGAATATGGTCTATTACTGGTTCATAAAAAACATTGAATATGATGAACATTGAATATGATGAACAACGAGTACCATGGGGTAACTTGATGCCCAGTGAAATTAGAAGAACCAGGAACATAACAGACCTAGTGACTGCTGCAATGTGCATGGAAAAAACATTAAAATGAACCCAAATGAACCTGAAATACTGTAGTTAGGAGAGCCAAGCCTGCCTCAAGAAGAGAAAAAAAAAACCATACTTCCCTTCTTTTCCCACAGCAGTGAGGGACTCTGGGTGTGGAACATGACATATGTGGTTGGGATTAAATGTGTTGGTTAGTTTGGAGGAGCTGATCTTTTCCCTCTCTTAAAATTCTCTGTTACAAGGATTGGCCTTCTGGGGAACAGGTATAAGAGGAATTTACTTGGAAATGAAGATGATGTTACAAAAGAGGTCAGTAAATTATTTTTGCTCTTTTATTTAGACTTTATAAAAGAAAAGTGGTGCAAACAGGACATTCTTTTTTTACCTAAGTATGTGGACCTACAAATGTGATAATAATTGCTAACCACTAATGATGACAATCATAATAGCCCACATTTACATTGATTCAAAGTTTGCAAAGCACGTTACACATTATTTCATTTGATCCTTATAACACCCCTGGGAGAAAGGTGCTTTTATTTCCACTTTATAGATGAGGAAAATGAGAAAGATTAAGTAACCCTCCCAAAGTCACACAGAAAGTGTTTACTAAAGAGCGATTAGAAATCAGGTCTTCCTGACCCCAAGTCTATAGTCAATTCACTGTGCCACACCAGTGCCCTGCAGATGAATGTCCTTCTGAAAGAAGTTGGGATAGTTCTTTGGGAAACAGCACCCTAAAGATCTTGTGATTCTAGAACACTCCAGTACTGTTTGAAAAGTGACCAATCAAAAGCCAATCCTCTCTCTCTGCTGATGCTCATCCATAAATACTTTGCCTACCCAGAAAAGTGATGGGATTCCAAAAGGATAAGGCTATTCAGGCACTGAATACACTTTGTTAGAAAGAAATAACTCTCCATGAGACTCAATGTCTGTGCTGGAGGACACAGGTCCACTTGGCATCTCTTACTTCTTCCCTTAGAGACACTTAATTCACTGGGAAAGTTATTTTTGATCCTTGGCTGAGGAGAGCCAGACAACAGTACAGAATCTTATCCCTTCTCCTTGCTTGGTACTTGATCCAAACAGATGCTTCTCATCCGCAGGTCAATCAACAAAGCCTGGCAAGGTTTGGCATGAGTCAGGTAAGGCCTGGGTTTCAAAGCCGGGTCCAGAAATGCTGCTCATTGCTGCGCCCTATGACATCGACCTTCGGAACCGGTGTTGACCCCTCATAGGCAGGGTTGACATAGACACCGTTTTTGCCTTGTCCTGAGTAATCCGTCCTATTCGTGGGGGGCCAGCTGGGGTCCTTTGCTAACTTTCTCTGCCATTTCCGATACTGACTCTTAGAGTACACCCCCCATTTTTTCTTGATCAGCAGCCAGAACGCTCGGTTCTGAAGGATGGCATCCTGAAAAGTCAAGGGTATTTATTCATACTGAAAAAGGAAATAAGTCATACTCACCATTACCTACCCCCTTTCTCCCGAATGTGGAGAATGTCCCTTACCTACCCGCCTCCTTCCTCCCTCACCCTTTGAAACCATGCGAGATACCAGACCCTTTTTTAAGGACTATTGAGGGAGTTCTCCTTTAAAAGACTCTCCCAAGACTAGTACACTGCCTCCTGCCTCCTGCCTCCTCCCCCCTCCCCACCCCAGCTGAAACAATTCTTTGAATCTCAGAGTTGGAAAACACCTTATTGATCCAACCTGGCTAAGAATTGGCCCTAATAATCCCTTGATGACCAGCAGTTATTCAACCTCTGCTTGGAGACCTTTGGTGAAGGGAAAACTACTACCCTGAAAGACAGCTCCATCCCTGCAGCCTTTGAATCTTCCTCTCACCGCCCCCAGCCCCCAGCCAAAGAGAACGTGCCCAATCTCTCCAGCATCTAACACATGACCTTCAAATACTTTAAGACAGTTCTCATTCCCAGACCTAGTCTTCTTTCTCTTCCCCTAGGTTAAACAGCCACAGTTCCTTCACTGAGCCCTAACCTGCCATGGGTCCAGGGCCCTTCACTGTCCTGGGGGCTCTACTTGTTTGGCTTTTGGGGTGTTCTTAATGAAATTTTAGAGAACCCTGCTTAGAACTTCAACTTTGTAATGTCCAATATGACACAGCCCAGACTAAAAAACGAAGACAATCTTGGATGAGATGGAGAATTTTTCCCTTCAAATCATGGATGAAAGGACTTTGTTCTTTACTCACTCAAATCCACAATTCTATCAACTCTTAGAAAAAGTTTGTGATTTCAAACTTTGGTAAGTTTTCACCTTATCTAGTCTGGGTCTGAGACTCAACATGCAAGGGTCTGCTTGTGTACATACCATGCTCCAGCCTTCTCTTCCTCCACCCAGAACTTAAACTCCCATTGCCTGTGACCTTGGGCTCTGTCTCGTGAGCGTTCACATTATCTAGTCCTGGTGGTAGCTTACTCTCCTGCATTCTGGTCATTACCTTGCCCCCTTTCCCAGCTTTAATTTCATTATATGTGTTTTCTTCCCCATTAGAGTATAAGCTCCTTGGGAGCACCAATTGTTTTCTATCCCCAGTACTTATCACAGTGGATGGCATGTAGTAAACCTTACTAAAATCTATTAATTCATTCTTTACTAGGAGACAAGAGTCCCTTCCCTCATGTACTCAAGCTTTGGTGTCTTTTCCTTTCTCCTTTCTGTAAAAAATAAAAGTTACAAGTTTGAATTCGGAAAAACTGCCATTGAACGCTGACTCTGATACTGATACACTACCTGTCTGACCTTTACCTTCCCGGGCCTCAGTTTCCTCACCTGTAAAATGAAGGGGGTTGATGAGATGACCTCTCAGTTCCCTTCCAGCTTTGAATCTCATGACTCTATGAACATTTGTCCGTGAACGGAAGAGAAAAGAATTGGGACAGACCACAGCATGGCCATCAACTTGCGTAAGTAATGTCACTCTACCCTTCTGAAGAAGAGATCTGGGAAAGATGGCAGCTCCATGGCAGACATGCCACTTTTCCCTTTAAACTTTGGCTTCTGTTCCATTGTGTTGAACCATCCACAGCAATCCTGCCTCCCAATTAAATGCCTGCCCATACAGTGGGAGTATTGGTACCTTGGTGATCTTGCTTTCCTCACCACTCTGGGGAGTTTCAGCCCATCTCCAGATAACAAGGCCTTTTCTAATCCCTAAAGAAAGCTTCCTTCCCTCTTTCCCCTCCCGCAGCCTCTGCTGGAATTATTTTGCATTTAACTTTATACAGATTTTTCCAGTTTATTTCTCTGTACATATCATTCCCCAAAATAGACTTAGGCTTTTTGAGGGTAGGAGAGATTTTATTTTGGACTTTATATTCCCAGTACCTGGCACAGAGTAAATATTTAATAAAGATTTATTAAATAAATTGAATTAAGTTGAAGTTACTCTGAGACTTTCAGGAGAACCATCCATGCTGCCCACACCTGAAATTTCAGTGAATACATGGAGAACTTTACAAAAAAAACTTCCTCCACAAGAGCACAGGCCATTGCTGAATAACATTGTAAAGAGAAAGTCAGCTGAGAACAAGGCCTTATATCTCCAACCTTTGGGTTCTCTTTTCCCCCAGATCCCGGACTCACCTCCACAAAAAACGCCACACAGAACTGGACAAATGATGCTGCAAGAACTGAAATCCTCCACGTGGTGATTGTTGGGATGAGCTGTTCGAAAAGGGTAGCAGGTCTCAATGTTACAAGTTTGTCCCACAACCGTTCGTGTTTGTGGATTATTTCAAGACAGAGCTATAACTAGCAGGAGGCCAATGGGGCTCTGTCTCAGGCCTACCACCTCCCTGGGGAAAGGGGGAATCATTCCTTTGCACAGAGACTTCCATCTCCACTCATAGCTGAAGCCTTCTATAAGTCCATACTACTGTTGTTCAGTGGTTCTACTACCTATCCCCCAACCCCCAGGGTCCTATTACAGTTCTCCTTCTACTCAGGGGGCCCATTCCCCTGAGTGTAAGAGTCAAGTTAACTGTTCCATGCCCCCAAATGTCTGAATCCGAGGACAACTACTATTTTTGCCACCTTGATCTCCCCTCCCCCAAACCCCACATTACACTCAACTGTTTTTACCCCGGGTGAAAAACTCCTAATTATAGCGCTGCTCTCAGGTCACAAAGCAACTTCACAAGGTAGGCAAAGTACCTTGATTACCCTAATTGTATAATGAAATGAGGTGTTTGGGGTGGTTAAGTGATGTGTTCAGGGTCATACAGCAATCTAAGTGATAGGGGTCAAGCCTCTCCTAACTCCAGAACTAGTGAACCAACATTATTCCATATGGACTCTATGTTATACCATAAGAAATCTTTTAAAATATTGCTCCATTTATGCCTTCAAAACTGAGAAAAAAATAGCATTCAGCTGTTTTCCACAAAGCAAAGCTTGCTGGAAACTTGTTACTGAATAATCCAGGCTTGAAAAAATTGGTCAGATAGTTGAATATTTTTTATAAAAATTATTTTTCAAGTGTCTTAAATGCAAGTTCACCTGAATCTACCACTTTTATTAAAATAAAAGTCCTTAATTTTTTTGCTCCCTTAAAAACACAGACCCACACCAAAAGGAACCAGGGGTGTTTAGAGATACCCCTGATGTGGTCAAGGGAAAGTAACACCCATAAGTGCCACAAGGTGGCAGGGCAGTTCTATTGTCCTTTTATCTCCACTGGGCCAGATGTGGTCAGCAGCTGTTGGCAGTGACTGATGGGGCGGGTTTAGGGGGACAGGAAGGGACTGGCATCTCTTAGATCTCCATGCCAAGCAGCCACTAAATCCCATCCCTTCCTTCTCTTGGTCCTTCTCTGAGTCATGTCAAAGCCTTGGGTTGTTCATTGCTTGGTTGTATCCAAATGGAAACGTGTCCTTTATCTCACTTGTTCAATATTGTAAAAGGAGTGGAGAATAAAGAAAGTAACGCTCCTGAAAGAAGGGACTCTTTCTTTCTGCCTTTGTATCCCCTGCACCCATCGAGTGCTCAGCACATGCATGCTTACTTAATGGAAGAATCACTTGTGACAGCATGGTCTGACAAAACATTCAAGGAGAATCCAGAGGGGAACTGCCCCTTTCCATTTGCACTGTGATTACCTGACACTGCATGATTTCTTCCTCCAGGACTTGTCATCTTTGGCTTAGCCTATTTTATTAAACTTCTAACTAGTCTTCCTGTCATCAGTCTTTCCCTAATCCATGGGGCAGGAATTTAAACCACAAGCAGAAGATTAACCAAAAACATTCCTTTCCACTGACACATTTATTTTCCAATATCTTTTATTCTGTCTGTAGAATATAAGCTCATTGGGAGCAGGAACTAGTTTTCATTTTTGACTTTGTATCTCCAGTGCCTTGTACAATGCATTTCAATGTAGTAATTACTTCATAAATGATTTGTAAATTGACTTAAAATCTACTATCTGAAGTCACTGTGCTAGAGACACCCCTCTTATCTCAGAAGCCTTCCCTGTCTCCTTATCGCTGGGAACACAGTGGAAGCTCCAGGTGTTGGCATTCCCAGCTTTCCCCTGCAGCCTAATCCTGTGTCTTAAATTCCTGAAGTCCCAAACGTCTTCTCCTCATTCTCTCTGCATCCTCATTCTTCCCAACTGCACCATTCTCATTTTTCTTCACCTCCAAAATTTTGTTGGCATTCTTCTGGCTATCTGGATTGCCTTCTCCTCTGTTCTTTAAGCTAACCAAAATTGTGTATTGGAATGCCTTATCTTAGGTGAAAACCATGCTTTATACATCTTCAGTATGCCCCATAATGCCTAGCACAGTCTCAGGCACGTAGTTGGTGCTTTTGAAACACTTGTATTAAGCCCTTTGCTCATACAAATCTTTTCAAAATTCAGATATACTGTGGGTCAAAAACAAAAAACAAAACCTCAGCATCTAAGTGTTAACAGTAAAGAACTGGATGGGGGGAGAAACTAGAAAAAATATAATTAGTCCAGAAAGTAGAATGTTGCCCTTCCACCTCCCTACCACATGCATAGTTATTTTTAGAAGATTCTGCTGAGTTTCCTTTTAAGATGATCAGAATCTGAGTTCCTGATTTATGGAGAAAGAAACTGCAGCCCCGAGGACAGAAATGATTAGTCCAAAGCCATACAACCAGTAGGTAGTAGAAGCAAGATTTGAATTCAGGTCTGATACCCATGTGATGGAATGTAAATATTTATGAAAAGATCAAGAAATAAATAATTATTGAAGAGAATGGTGGAGTGGAGTGGGGGGAGACAAAATATGTAATGATAATAACTAGGCAACGGTCTTCTCACAGGTCCCTGGGTTGCCCCAAGGTTTACAGTTGGGTCACGTACTCACCTCCATTTCACTGTATATCACTGGAATGTCAGAAAACATAATGAAAATAGTCACACCAAGGGCAGCGAGGAGCAGGAATGAAAAGAGATCTGAGGGACACAAACAGGTAAATGGGTTATTTAGAGAAGACCCATTGTGGGTACACACAGTAGAGTCAAGGACTGTTCAGTAAAGAGCTAGTCTGCTGCTGAGATGGCCTTTTCTTATCTTCTGGACATCATGCATGCTTTAAAATGTCTCAGGAAATTTAAAAAGCAAAGATTTCATGAGAAAATCCTCCTGCGGAGCAATTTTCAAGAAAAAAAAGAAGCAGTGCATCTATAAAAAAATGTGACATTCCAAATCTATAGGGAATTGACCCAAAAAGATAAGGCCGTGCACCATTCTGCAAAAGCTAAATGGTGAAAGAAGGATAACAATGTATGAAAAAAATGCATATCAACAACTATATGAGAGATTGTGCCAATTATCCACAAGAGATAACACATTAAGATAACTCTAAAAGTTTTACCTCACCATCATCAAATTTGCAAAGATCATAAAAGACATTGTCAATGTTAGAGGACCTGTCAGAAGACAAGAACACAGACTGTTGGTAGCACTGTGAATTAGCCCCATTGTTCTAGAAACATTTTGAGATTATGTGAAAAGTGGCTAAATTGTTCATACTCTGTAATCCAACGATTCTCCTACTGGATTTATACCCCCAAGGAAATCAATGGCAAAAAAAGTTCTCATGCATGCCAAAATATTCAAAGCACTACTTTTTCTTCAGCAGCAAAAATCTGAAAATAAAATGGGCATTCACTAATTAGATGAAGACTGAACAATGTTAGTGTATAAATATACTGTTAAGCCATAAGTGATACAAAGGTGAGGAATTCAGAGAAGCATGAAAAATGTTTGAGAACTGATGCAAAGTGAAAAAAACCAGAAATTACACTTGAGCAATATTCCAAAGGAAATTTGACTACTTGGAAAAGTAGTGAGTTCTCCGTAGAAGTGTTCGGGGAGGGGCTGGAGAGCTATTTGTGCATGTTAGTTGGATTAAATAGCCACCTTTGAACTCTCAAATCAATAATCCTTGAATGTGTTCTCTGATTGCAGTGATATAAGTGTAGAGGACACCCCAAGTCAACAAAATTGAGATGAAACACCAGAGATGGTTCCAGAGACTAAAGTTAAAACATCCTTCTCTCTGTTCAGTCTTCGTACAATAGGAGTATGAAATGTTATTTGACTTCCCTCCCCTTAACAATTGATCTATCAGAGAATGTGGTTTAATGTTTTCCCTGTGTTGGGGGAAGTGTTATGTAGATGTTGTTATGTAGATAGAAAGGATTGTTGTGTAAAGTTCTGATACTCAAGATATATAAAAGGAACTGATTCAAATTTATAAAACTGGGAACCATTATTCAACAGACAAATGGTCAAAGGATTTAAATAGGCAGTTTTAAAAGAAAGTCAAGCTAACAAATATCTTGGGGAGATGTTCCAAATCACTAAGAGAGAAATGCAAATTAAAGCATATCTGAGATTCCACCTCACACCATTGGTTGTTGTGTTCATCCTTAGTTGCTGAATCAGAGAAATGATGACATGACTTGTACTTGACTTTGCTTTGAGTGGAGGAGGGCTGTGCAAGGTCACCAGCCTCATTTCTCTGGAGCCATCTGGATCCAGTGACCAGATATCATGGCCCAGGATGTAATGGGAGACTTTGGCCCCTTTAGGCCAAGGCCTATTCGGTTCTCACTTAGGGTGAGGTAATGCTTATTCAGTGAATAGGCCTGTTTAAGAAGTAGTCAGGGGTTGACCCCTTTAATGAGGCAAATAAAAATAACTAAATCAGACTGGGAGGGAAACAGCAAGAGTTACTATTGATAATCACTCTTAAGCCAGGAAGGTCCAGAAAACAGCCCTTAAGTGAAGCTTTGGGTCTAGTGTGATACAATCTATGGGCTTCATAATGGAGTAGGTATAAGGTTTTGGGAAAGGCAAGGGAAGGGAAGGGGAGGGGAGGGAAGGGAAGGAGAAAGGAAGGGAGGAAGGAAAAGAAAGAAGAGAGGAGAGAAGAGGAAAGGGAAGGGAAAGGAAAGGAAAGGAAAGGGAAAGAAAGGGAAGGGAAGGGAAAGGAAGGGAAGGGAAGGGAAGGGAAGGAAAGGAAAGGAAAGGAAAGGAAAGGAAAGGAAAGGAAAGGAAAGGAAAGGAAAGGAAAGGAAAGGAAAGGAAAGGAAAGGAAAAAGGACAGGATCTAGCCAGTAAACCTCAAGTTAACTGGGCATCCTCTGGCCATCCAAATTTACCTTCCTTTTAGATAGCAGAAGGAAGGGGAGGAGGAGACAGACAAGAGAGGAAAGGTTGAGTTACCTAGGTAGCTGGTTCCCCATTCAGGCAGCTGGGTCTACTCACAGGTTGTTGTGTTCATCCCTTGTTGCGAAAGAAGACCATGCCACCAGAGAAATGATGACATGACTTGCACCTGACCCTGCCCTGAGTGAGGGAGGGCTATACAAGGTCTTTCCCCTATACCATTCAAACATGCAAAGGATGATAAAAGCAGAAAATGACAAATAATGGAGGGATTGTGAGGAAACCAATACAGCAGGCACTGTTGGTAGATCTGTGAATTGGTCCAGCCACTTCAGAAAGCAAGTTGGAGCTATATCGAAAATGTTATTAAACTGTGTGTCGTAGCTAATGCAGCAATACCACTATGAGGCTTAAACCCACAAAGAAATCAGAGGAAGAATAAAAAAACTTATAGGCATAAAATTATAACAGATCTTTTCATGGTAGGCAAAAATTGGAAACCAAGGAATTGTCCTCTTGGCGAATGACTAAACAAACTGATATTCTAATCAAAGGGAATAGTATTGTGTTTTAAGAAATAATGAAACAGTTTTGAGAGGAAACTAGGAAGAGTTCCATGAACTGATACATAGCAAAGTGAGCAGAAACAGGAGGACATTTTAATAGCATTAGAGAAGACACAACCTTGAAAGAGTTGAGAACTTTGTCCAAACAATGAGAATCCAGCCTAATGAAGATGAAACATATTATTCATCTACCAAAGAGATGATGAGTCCAAAATACAGATAAACAAAGACACACACACACACACACACACACACACACACACACACACACTCTTTTGGGCATGGCTAATTTATTTGGCTGAATTGCTTAGTTATGGATTGAGAAGCTTTTTATTTTTCTCAATGGTGAGAGGAGGTGGGGAAGGTGTAGTGGAAGGGACAGATGAATTAAAAATGTTTCTTAATTAAAAATTAAGATAATAAACTATTTTTAAAAGTAAGAACCAAAATGCATAAGTAGATTTAAAAAATTTGGTGAGGTCTGCATCTCCCTGCCATTGAACAGCGCATTAAGGATAACACAGAATTCCTCAATGGAAGCCTCCTGGAGTTTTGTTAAGGTGGATGTACTTTTACTGTCAGGGAGCCTGACATTATCAGAGAATTCCTCAATCAGCATCTGCCTCATTTGTAATAAACTATCCATCCTCCTGTGAGCACCACTCGCCATAATGACTTCTCTCTTGAAATGAAAATGAAACACCCCACCCCACTTTTACTTGCCAAAGTCCCCCTGAATGGACCTAAAGGGAGATAACACTGACCTGTCCTCAAGTTCTTGCTTGATGGCTGCATCATAGGGAAAAGTACAAGAGAACAAACTCAAGCCACAAGAGTTTATTGTACATAATTATGTGCTTTGCACTTGTTCTCTCAGATCTATCAACTCATCAGTTAATCAACAAGCCAGCTTTCAGTGCCTCTCATGCCAGGCTCTGTCCTAGGAATTTATCGTTCAAAGACAAAAGGAAGTTAATCACTACCCTTGGGAAATTGCATTCTGTGAGGGGAGGGGAGACAATATGTACATGGGGGAAGCCTGGGCAAAGACAAGGAGACGATCAAATCATTTATGGCAAGAACGAGAAGCCTATTGGGCTGGACTGGAATGTGTGTGTGAAGGGCATGCTCAGGTGAGAAGGGGAAGTTGGCATTTGTGAAGGGATTGGAACATCCCTTGAAGGAGTCTTTGTTTGATCCTAGAGATACTACGGCAGTCGGGGACCACTGGAGGTGATGCAGGGTCACAGCTATGAGACCTTGTGTGAAAGTTGCTTTCGTGACTAGATGAAGGATTTATTGGAGAGAAGAAAGCCTAGGAATAGAGACCAATGCAATCATTGTGGGGAGAGGGCAGAAAAGCTTGCAACAAGGTGGTGGCTCAGTAAAGGGAGAAGTGAATGATTATGAGAAATGTTAGAAAGGGAAAAAACGATGTGGCAATAGGGTAGTGACGAGTGAGAGTAAGGAGTTATGGATGATGACAAGTTTGTGAGCTGGAGTGACTGGAAAGATAAGGGGCCTTTGGTAGTAACTGGGAAATTCAGAAGAGGAGTAGATTTCAGGGGAGAAGTAATTGGATCCATTTTGCTCTTGAGATGCCTGAAAAACACCCAGTTGAGAATTCAATAAGCAGGTTCGGATAGTGGCCTGGAGAACAGGAGAAAGACAAGGGCTAGATCCATAGATCTGGGAGTCATCTGCAAAGCAATACCCATGGAGCCTATGGGAGCTGATGAGGCAGTTGAAAGAGAACTCAGCACCGAGTCTTGGGGGAACCTCACGTTAGGGGGCGTGGTATGACTGAAGATCCAGAAAGAGAGACTGAGGAGCTGTGCCCTTCAGATGGTATGAACTTGGGGCCCTTCTCCAGCCAGTGTCTCAGTGTCTGTTTGCTCTAATATTTTAGCATAGTGTTTTTATAATTTCTCAATTTTTAGTGTTTCCCCACTAAAATCAATATAGATTCTTGTTTTTAATCATTGCAAAAAGTATATGCCAAACTGTTCTAAACTGGAATCTGAAGAAATTGTACTGAATGCTATATCATGCTTACTCCTAGTCGCAGTTCTTCCACTTCCAAACTGTCTGACCTTGGGTATCTCCCGGTGCCTCAGTTTCCTCATATGTAAAGTGTGGTGTTTAGACTAGATGGCCTCTGAGATCTCTTTCAGCTCTTGAACTTTGAACCTATAGTATCATCATCAAACCTGCAGAAAGCTGTGCATTGGTGGAATTCTGGAATTGATATTTTAAAAGCCCTTCTGGGGACCCACTTGCTGAGGGAGAGGAAGTTAGGCAAGCCATGAGTGCATGAATTCCTGAATAGCCCTTGAGCCTCTTTCTTATAGTGTAGTGTAATAGAAAATCTTTCCATTCTTCTTGTATACAACTGCATGGGGCAGACAGGGTCTCCCATTATCAATGGTCTCCCCAAAAAGGAGCTGAAAAAGACCTGAGCACACCTGGGTGCTGCTGATGCCAGGCTGCTGGGGACTTGGGATTCCTGTTCATTCAGAGCCCAGGAGCCTCACTCTGCTCCTAAACATATTCTGCCAGAATTGAAATGAACCATACATGCTCCCATGGCAGAGAGTCATCACTCCTGATTTCCATTCCATAAGATCAAAATCATGCCAGTTGTTGGAGGTGACAGATCAAGACAGTGGTCTTGGCAGATGACTGACTGCACTGGCCAATTTATTAAAGCTTACCAGCAGGAGTGATTAATTAATCACAGATGTCCCAGTATTGAGGCACAGAGTCAGTCAGTCAATAATTAAGCATCTACTATTTGTCAGGCACTGTGCAAAAAGAGAGAAAAGGCTACCCTCAAGGAGTTCACAGTCCAATGAGGCAGGTAACAAGCAAACAAGTACGCACAAACAAGCAATAAATAAGACGAATAAAAATAATTAAGAGAGGGAATGCACTAGAATCAAGAAAGGCTGGGAATGTCTTCCTGCAGAAGACAAAATTTTAGTTGGGACTTAGAAGAAGTCAAGGAAGTCAGGAGGCAGAGAGCAGGAGGGAGAGCATTCCAAGCATGAGGGATGGACAGAGAAAATTGCCCAGAGCTGAGAGATGGGACAGAGCTTGTTTTCGAAACTGCCAGGAGACCAGACTAAACACAAGAATACACGTTGAGGAGTAAGGTATAAGAAGATTGTAAAGGTAGGAGGGGGTTAGATAACAAAGGACTTTTGTATTGAACCTGGAGGTAATAGAGACAGGATTCATTGAGTAGAGAGGTGACATGGTTGAATTTCTGCTTTAGGAAATCACTTTGGTGGCTGGACTGGAGGATGGACTGGAATGGGGAGAAATTGGAGGAAGGCAGCACTCCCCTATTGCTATTGCAATGATCCCCTATTGCACCAGGGTGGGTGCAATGTCAGATGTTGTAGGACAGAACAGATGTGAAAGAGGTGAAATGGACAATAAACGTTGCATAGGTGCAACTGATATTTGTTTGCAGAGGTGAAATCGACAAATGCCTTAGAGGTGAAATTGACAAAAATGTTTGTAGAGGTGAAATCCACAAGAAATGTTGCACAGGTGAAATTGACAAAAGATGTTGTGTAGGTTAAATTCACAAGAGATGTTGCAGAAGTGAAATTGACAAGCCTTGGCATCATATCAGATATGGGGGGTGAGAGATAGTAAGGAATCCAGAATGACTCCTAGGTTGGGAGCTTGAGGGTCTGGGAATACAGAAATAGGGAAAGTAGGAGGGGGAGAGAGTTTAGGGAAAAAGAGAATGAGTTTTATTTGGGACATTTTGAGTTCAAGATGTCTGAAAGGCAGCTGGAGATACAAGATTGGGTATCAGGAGAGAGGCTGGTGAAGGAAAGGTAGATTTAAAAATCATTAGCAGACAGATGGTAATTAAATCAGCGGGAAGCAATGAGATCACTGGATAACAGAACAAGGAAGTCTTACTGAAAAATGATGTGGAACAGTGGAAGGAAAGCTGGATTTGGGGTGAAAGGAACTGGATTTGATTGAATATCTCTGACCTTGGGCAAGTCACTTATCTCTGATCCTTAGTTCCTCCTTTGAAAAATGAAAGGGTTGGATCAGATGATCTTGAAGATCACTTCCATCCCTATAGCTGTAACCCATGATCACCTTGTCTATTAACCTACACTCTCTCCACTTACCAAAAATTATCCAGGAGACAGAGATTTCACGGCCTTATTTCCAATTTTAACAGCAAAAAAAATCTTCCTTCTATTTGGTACAAATCCCCTATTTCCTCTGGGCCCGACTGCAGAAGAAGTGGTCCACTAAGCATTTGGAGAGTGGATATTTTAAAATAATAATGATAATAGTTGACATTTATAAAGCACCAAAGTTTTGCAAAGCACTTTACATTCATTATCTCATTTCAGCCTAACAACAGTCCTGTGAAGGAAGTATTATTATCTCCATTTCACAAATAAGGAAACAGAAGCTCAGAAAGTTAACTGTTTTTAGTTCTATCTCTAACTCCCCAAACTCTGCTTCAAAGAGCACAACTCCCATGGGCTAGCCATGTTGTTCGAGTGCAAAATGTACGCTTGTCTAAAAGACTATTTTGTGGAGAACTCACACAGGGCGAGTGTTCACATGGTGGTCTGAAAAAGCAACATGAGGATGCTCAAGGTCTCTCTCTCAAGAACTTTGGAACTGATTGTGTGACATGGGAGATATTGGAACAGGATCGCTCATCATGGCATGCCCACATCAGAGAAGGTGCTGTGCTTTATGAACAAAGCAGAATTAAAACAACTCAAAGAAAACATAGATGTGCAAATTTAGAGTTTCCACACCAAATGTCCATGCAGACTATTTGTGCCTGAGCTGTGGTAGAACATTCCGAGCTTGTATCTGCCATAGTCAGACACACTGAAACTTGACTAGCAGAGTGATGTCATTTTGGTCCTCTTCAAGAACGAAGGCCAACAACCAACCAATTCCCTTTAACTAACTTATGTTGAAGGATTTTGCTCTGATGTTGCATTTATTCCATTTAATTTTATAGATGGATTTGTCCTCTTGACAAGTCCTGAAGACGAGCAGGGATTGTCTCATTCTTAGTTTTTGTGACCCCAGAACCCAGCCCTGGCCCAGTCTGGCATGTGAGAGGCACTTAATCCTTGTTTGTTGATCCACTGATGCTTGATTGACTCATCAACATTTTACAGCTAGACAGTTTCAGGGGAGGGATACTAACTTAACTTTTTCTTGACTGGAAGTGGAGAGTCCTTCCTTCTAGACCAAAAAATCCGATGTCTTCAGTGGGATAGACTTTTTGAACAGTCATGGGCTATCCCCAAGTCCCCCATCTCTTGCCCTCCTGTCCTTGTGACTTTTATAAGCCAGAGCAGGTTGGGGTCAGGGGCAGTACACAATAACTATATTATTACTATCATCAGTATCATTGTTATTCCCACATTCATATAATTCTGTTTCAGAAACTACACATATATGTATGTATGCATGTATGTATGTGTGTGTAAAATTTTATCTCTACCACAACCCTGAAGGGTAAATGCTATTAGTCCCATTTGACAGATGAGTAAACTGAGGCTGAGAAAGGAGGAGTGACTTACATAGGGTCACACAAATAACATTGCTTGGGGGCAGGATTCAAACTCTGGTCTTTCTGATTCCAAGCCCAAGACTCTAACCATCACCTTACTAGGCTTCATTCCTACCCACTGGCCTAAAGAAGCAGCCTCATCGATCTTACTTTCCAGCCCCTTGCTCATCAAATAGCTTCCCTCTGAGATTTCATGACATTTTCAACATCACTTAAGAGATGTGAAGCCCAGAGCTGCATCCAGAACTCTTGTCAGTGTGTCACCAGTGTAACATCCCCTCCATCCCCCCATCATGGCTCCATTCACTATCCCTATAATTTTCCAAACCCAAATACCCTAACCTCACTCTGACTACTGCTTTTGGGTGTTTCTCCCTTGGGGCCAGTACTGTCTTAATTGTGTCCAGCTGGTTTAGTATAGCACTTGGTACTATAGTACTTACAAAGTAAGCAAGTGATTAGTGTTCATTAACGCACTCATTTATTCATGACCAGGGGACAAGATGTCCCTAGTGGCTGGTTGACCTTCTGCTCCTTCAAGGCCCCAATGAGCTGACATTTGTTCCATGAGAACTTTGCCCTTACAACCTTCCCTCCTCCAGTCTCTTAGGTCATTTTGATCATTCTTAATTACTTCTTAATTGTGTTAAAGTAATTGTCCCATGTCTCATGCCCATACTAAATTATAAGCTCTTAGAGAGCAAGAATGATCTGTTTTTATCGTTGTATACTTAGCAACTGAAAGAGATCCTTTAATAAAGTAGATATTTGGTGAATGTTTCCAAAAATAAATTGAATTGTGGAATAAGAGGATTGCCACACCAAATCATTGGCTCAAGTCCACAAACTCAATGCTGAGCATTCATCCGTGTTTTCTTATTTTAGAAAGTCTGTTTGTCTTTCTGTCCACATGAACCCTGCTGGGTTCTAGGCTCTAATCCAGAACTTTATGCCCAGGAAGACTTTACTGTCACTAGGTCTTACCTGAATGGGAAGGCTCCCAGATGGCCATCTGCATCCATTAAGATGGTCATGTCTACTGCTTTACATACAGTAGGTAACCAATAAGTGTCCATGGAGTTTAATTTAGTTCTTGCAAGAATTAAACAAAATATACATTTTTTTTCCCCAAGCAAGAATGATGTCAGCTAATGAATCATCAGAACAGAGTTTTCAAATTTAGGGGCATTACATGCACTTTCCAATCCAGAGTTTCTTTATCCTTGATAGCCAGTGTGGGAAAGCCTTCTCAGAATAATGCATGAAATAAATGCATGAAAGTCATAGAACTGCAGAAGAAGCCAATTCTACTGAAATACAGGTATTAAACGTATGTAGACACAGACACATATACACATACATATATATGTGTATGTTTAAAACAAAACCACAGACTGCAGGTTAAGAGCCCTTGATCTAATGAATTCACCATTCTATGTACTTTGCAACAAATTCTTGGTTTTTGAATCACTGGAAGTTAGCTATAGTAAATCTGTTATGAATGTGACCATAGAGAGGTTGGTGCTTAGGGGCTTCAGCGCTGCCTTTGGGACCTTTTCTCTCTGGATGTCAGTAACTCAGTTATTATAAAAATTAAATGCCCTGACTAGATTATCTCTACTACTTTTTCAGTTATGGAGTCCCATGGTTTTCCTAAATGAGAACAGGTCCACCTGACAGTTGATATATGGGTAGACTTTTGTGTGCCTGGCCTAAGTTTTCCAAGAGGGCCATGATGATCACTAGAATTAAATAATTCTTATAGAAAGTTCCGATGACAAAGTCAAGCACAGTAAAAGGGATGTGTGTACGTATGTGTGTGTGTGCACGGGCGCGCACGTTTGTAAGGGGTGTGTGGGACTTATAAACAGGACTTCTCTTTCACTTTGCTGAAACTCAGGTGAGGAGAGGACCCTGATGAACTGTAAAAAAAGCCCTCTTAGATGCAAATACTCACAGTTGGTGTAGACAGGCTTTCGGAATGGCTTCCCCTTTGAGAAGATGAAGGCCACAGTGATGCAGTTGAAGGTAGAAATGGGCCACAGGGTGGTACTCTCAAAACTTAGGACAGAACTCGGAGTCAGAGTCCCATTCCCCATTGTCAAATTGCTGTCTACACTGGCATTGAAGAAGGAATCACTTTGGTTGGCCAGGAAACACCGACTGAAAATAAGCACCAACATTTAGGAGATTTTCTTTCTACTCTTATCTGACTTGGGGTCTGGTAGTAAGAACAATTGGAGCCTTGTTGCGTGGTTAGGGGACATCTTCCTGGATGCTGAGGTTGAGTCAATCACACAACTGCTAAGTGTCTATGAATGGCATTAAGCAATGGAGACCAGGACCTAAAATGCTCAGAAAGGGTCAGTACCCATCCCCTCAAAGCTGGTGAGGAGACACAGAACAGCTCCTACTGTGCTGCTGTGCACTGACACTTTACCAAATACGGTTTTCTCACTCTATTTGCACAAAACTCCAATAAAGCCCCAGTAGTTTGGTCTTTTTGTCCAGCCACTGCTAACCATGCAGAGATGCCTTGCTTCCTTGATCATCCACTTTCATCTTCAATCAACAACCAACAAACGCTTATTAAGTGCTTACATGGTGCCAGGGACTTTTCTAAGCATGGGAGAACAAGTAAAAGAAGCAAAGCAATCCCTGTCCTCCAGGAAAGTACATTCTATTCAGAGGGGCCGTATGTGCACACACTTGTATGTGTCAAATAACACGTAGAAATATATGTGAAATAATGTGAGAGTTATATTTATCTTGGTCTGTATGAAGTTACACGGGTCCTTCTCTTCCCATTCCCATTAGAACCTAAGTGTCTTGTGGGCAGGGATAGATTCCATCTTTGACCTTAGATTCCCAGTGCCTGGCATATAGTAGGTGCTTAATAAGGATTTACTGATTGATCGAATGGGCTAAATACAAATAAGTGAGGTTGCCCTAGCAAGGGGACCTCCCTATGAGAGCAAAATGTGTGTTTTGTCAATGGAGTCGGGGCGGGGGCGGGCGTCATAGGGGCAGAGGCAGAGGAGCAGAATTCTGCCAAGTTTCTGCCTAGACTACAGACAAGGTGGGATCGTGCACCAATCTATCTTCCCATCCATGTAAATCAAGGCACCACAGAAGGCAGCCTTTGTTTATTACTGCGTGGTGAGGGAAATAATTCTATCGTAGGCACTGAACTTGCATGGCTGCTGATAAAAGACAATAGCTCTCTTCCAAGGGAGATTCTCCCATCATGAAGCTGCATGCTCTCCCCAGGAATCCTGCAGAGAGAAGACTTGGAAGAGAGTTTGTTTTTCAGTGAGCCTGCTGAGAAAGGGAAGAGAAAGGAGGAGGGGAAGGAGGAGGGAGCCTGGCGGATTTCAGACAAGGAGCTAACAGAAGAAGCTTTCATTCTCCTCTGAGCACACCTAATAAAGGGGGCCGTCTTTCATTTTTATTCCACAAAGCTTCTTGCTCAGAGAGGGCCTTCTCACTCTATTAGCAGGCAGAGAAGCCTCCCCTCCACTTTCTCTTTGTGTTTTCAAAAGCCTCAGAGAACTCCATCAAAGGCAGAAGCATTGAGCGTGACTAGTGCAAGAATTGTGCTTCCATCCTCCCGACACCATCTTCCTAAAACAAGGACAGGAGGAGCAGGCCAATGGGGCCTGATCAGCCTGAAGATTGTCCCAAATAACTTGGCAACAGCACTCAGTTAGTGGTACTGATGAGCCCTGGCCTGGTCCTCCCCAGTGGGAGGGAAGAGAGCGAGGAAAGGCTTGTCGGGGTGCAAGAAAGACCAGTAGCTTGGAAAATTGCAAAGGAATTTGGTTACCATGGAGACTTAAAGACTTTGAGAAGAAACAAACAAAGAAAATTCAATGAGAAATAGTGGACCTTGTAAGAAAAGGAAAATGATCCCCATGCAAATGGAGATCTGGAAAATAATGAAGGTGGTCCCAAAAACTAGGAGAAGCTCCTTGTAACTGGCTGGACTTGTATTTTCACATGGACAGGGAGCCCCCAGCGGAGACCCTGAGTCCTCCCTTCTAATGCAGGTCAGTGACCAAAACAATTTGTCACGGTCAGACAACCTGCATGTGTCAGAGGGTGATGCACATCGAATGGCCTCAGACATTTAACAGCTGTGTAACCCTGGGCAAGTCATTTCACTCTGTTTGCTTTCCTGACTCGGAGGTTGATTATCTGTCCTCTAGAGTACACTGCTCCTCATTGTGCTCAGACAGACCAAAGTTTGTGGGAGATATCTAGTTTATTAGAGTATATATAATACCTGTCCAAAAAGAAGAAATTATGAAGTGCCTAGGACATTGTGCTGGGCCCTGGTGATGCAAAGACAAAGATGAAACCATGCCTGTGCAATCTAGGATGGCACAGCAGGGTACATAATGCCACATTTCATACAACTCAGTGAGGCGCGGTGGTCATAACAAATAGTCCATGTTTCTAGAGCATCTGGAAGGTTTGGAAAGGGCCTGACAAATAATATCTCATCTGGTCAATGTAGGTGCTATTATTACACCCATTTTACAGATGAGGAAACTGAGGGAGACAGAGGTTAAAAGATTTACCCAGATAGTCTCTGACATAAGATTCTAACTCAGGGCTTCCCATCTCCAAGTCCAACACTAGTCACTAGTCACCTTGCTTCTTTAATAGGATATACAGCAAAGTGTGCTTCATGGGCACTTGGGGAACCTTTCAGGGGGTCTGTGGGTCAAAACTATTTTCATAATAATAATGATAATATGCTTTAATTTCTAACATAATAAAAAAGCCATAACAAATATTAACAAAAGCACTTTGGTGGTGGGGGAGGTATCCATCATGAGTTTAAAGAGACTTCTGATATCCAAAATTTTGAGAGACATTGATATATAAGATGGGATGGGAGGGGATGGGATGGAGTGAGATAGTACCATGTACGTGGTACAGGAGAGGAGAGAAGTGAGATAAAATAGAATGTCATAAAGAATTATACTGTACGGGAAAGCATAGTATAGTGTGCTGAGTACAGCATCATGCAGTGGAGTATACAAGATGGTACAGCATTACATTTTAGTATTATATAGCATAGTACATTTTTATACTGCTGTGTTTTACAGTACTGTAGAGTATTATCTTATGTATAATACTGTACAGAATAGTACAGTATTATACTATGTTATATAATATGGTATTGTTTTAGGATGTAAATGAGCTTAAGTTAGATGTAAAGTAGCTTTTCTTGAAAGGGAAGATTGTTAAATACTGAAACAGGAGTCTGGAGGGTTGATAATTGGGGGAAAGGATGCTGTAGAAAGGGGCAGCTAGGTGGCCCCAAACCTGAAGTCAAGAAGACCCAACTTCCCAAGTTTAAATCTGACCTCAGACATTTAATAGCTCTGTAACCCTGGGTGAGTCACTTCACCCTGATTGTCTCAGTTTCCTCCTCTGTAAAATGGCTGAATAAGGACATAATAAGCTTATATCTTTGCCAAGAAAATACCAAATAGCATCACAAAGAGTCAGATACTACTGAAAAAATGGCTGAAAATGTTGTAGAAGTTTTCTCTATGAGGTCTTTGATATTAAGACAGAGTCTCTTCTTTCTAAGATAATGAAGGGCTGCATCTACACACCAAAAGATTACAAATTCTTGATGAATTTTTACATTTGTATGCATGTACTTTGTCCTTGCCAACTTCCCTTGAATTGATTCTCTCTCCAGCCTCACCTGTATCGTTGCACCTCACAGTACCAAGGCTGCTGCTTCACAAAAAGGAAAGCCCATATCTGCACGATGCCCGAAAAACAGGTGTTCAGAAAGACAGAGAGCAGTAGCGGAGGTGAGATGAGCTGTCCAGCAGGTCGGTATGGAGCCAGCTTTGGGTATGCATGAGTGGAGCTCACTGAAAAGAAAATTCAGAGTTATCCCTGGTTTCCATGCTGACACTATGAAGACACCACCCAGACAGTGTTAGTTTTCATCTCTCCAAGCATCTAAATCCAGAGTTACCCTCTGGGGCCTCAGGTTCTGATCTTGAAATCAGAAATAAAGGTATAAAAATTGAACCAGCATTACATTGAAGCAATATGGCTCCAGGAGGAATTGTGAGACAGTCCCAATGAGGATGACCCTTGGAATAGCCGTATTTTCTGTACTGCTGCCTGGGGATGACATCTTGGAAGAGATAACTGAGGGCAAGCTTCATTCTAAGTGAAATCTAAGTTACATGGAGTCCCCCTTGACTGTCTTCTGGATCTATGTGTGTCTTGGATGCCCTTAGAACATGTCTGTGTATATGTACATGGCAAATGTGTCTGTGACATCATATACATACATGTAAACATACCATTGCTAAGAAAGATTTAAATAATTGTCACCCTGTGAGGCCATGTGCCACAGAGATCAAAGAACCAGCCTTCAAGTCAGGATGGTCTAGGTTCAAATTCTACTACTACTGAGAATTGTCTGGGTGAATTTGGCAAATCACTTACCATTTCAACATTCCCCAAGTCAGTCTCTAAGATTGTAAATTGAAACAAGTTTGTGGTCAGTATTGGCAGCTGGAGTTTTTCACTCAGATTTTTCTACACTGATTAAATTAGACAAAAATGAAACAAACAGACCAATTTTTTCTAGCTTGGCAGGAAGAGAATCCTGGGATCTTGGGGGCATCATGAGTTGATTCACCATGAAGCTGGAGTTTGTTTGAGTTTGCAGGCTCAGCTGTAAGCTTTGTGGCTATGGTTGCGGCATCAGCCTATGTCCAGTCAGAAATGCTCCTCATTATAAGGTTGGTCAGCAGAGGATAATTATTTTTATGGAGTCTAAGTTACAGAAATTGTCAAAACAAGCCCAAAGGGGTTGGAATCTACATCTCTGATGGGAACACAAACACCAAAGGCATTAGAGAGCCAAAGTGCTGAGAGCAAGAAACGACCTTAGAGGCAGAGAGAGGGGAAAACTGGGCCTCACATCCATGAAATGTGTTGCCTTCAGCAATAAGTATAAGAGCCAGGATTTCAACCCAGATCTTTCACCTCCCAAATCAGCTCACTTTCCATGAAATCTGACTACTCATAGAACTGACAGAAGGAAGTAGTTTCAGAATGAACTTAGAATGTGGAATATGGGTCATTGGTGGATGGGCCCAGTAAAGAGTTTGAAGAGTGTCTGAGATGCCCAGGGGGAGTGGGAAGCAGGCAGGACTTGGGGAAGAATCCAGCCTGCTGGATGGTAGAACTCATCGATGAAACATTCTCCTCCTCCTTTCTCCATACAACATTCCCAAAGGCTCCTCTGGTCCATAACCACAGCAACACTGCCCATAGTAGGTGCTTAATAAGCATTTGATTGAATATAATTACATTGGATGTAATTGAAATTGAACCTATAATGTTGCTCCTAAACTGGGAGCTGGAAGGAGTCTTAGCTGAGATCTAAATCCTTCTCTTTGCCAATGACCTCCCAGAGCGGACACTGCAGAGGATGTTTTGATTGCTTCCTTCTCAGTATTCCTGACCAACATATCCTAATGGCCAGGAACCAGGCATGACTCTGCAAATGCTAGAACTTAGGAGACACCAATACAAATGACCAGCACATGCTGGACAGCAGTTGTTTGCCCACACTCAGGGCATCTCTGAATGATTGAGGTTTTCTTAACACAGTGACTGTCTTTAGTGGAATCCCTGAGGACCAGTCTTTCACTAGCCCCATCCTATGGCTCCCCAACAACATGTGTCATTGTCTCTCCACTTACGAGCTGAATGACCTTGAGAACATCAAACCACCTCCATCTCCATTTCCTTCTTTTAAAATGAAGGCATTAAACCATATTTCCTCTGAGAGTCCTTCTAGCTCTGGGACCAAGATGTGAGGACCCTTTCCTTATTGGGCATTAACAGGCAGAGAAATTTGCTGGCTGGAAGCCCTGGTGACAGCCATTTCTCTTTTAATCATACTCTCTCAAGAGTGGGGGAGTCTCTGGTGTTTTCCTTTAGCCCTGACAGTCAACATCAGGTTGCCCTTTATGTAAGAAATGGTAGAAATGGCCCCTGTAGGCCTCTTCCTCCTACCCAGTCCCCATTGAAACTGGACCTTGACATGATGTCTAGCTAGGGGAAGGCCACACTGGTGGGGAAAGGGTCAAGAGGATTAGGAGGTCCACGTGTGAGTATAAATCCCAGGACCCCAGGATCACAGAGCTAAAGTTAGAAGTGACTTCTCAGGTCACTAAATCCTACTCTTCTGTTGGCAGATGAGGAAAAGGCAATTTGCCCCGGGTCCTCTAACTAGTCAGGGTTGGATGTAGGATTTGACCTCAGCTTCCCTTGACTCCAGGTCCAGGATTCTACCCACCAAAATGTGCTACCTCTCTAATGAGGTCAGCTTTAACAGAAGTACAGGCCCAAAGAGCTGGAAGAGACAAAGAAATGAGAAGGTCATAGACTTACAGATCCAGGAAACCTTCAAGGTTGTGTCATCTATCTTTGATTTTACATATGAAAACAAAACTCAGATCCAAACCTGAAACCCAGAGAGAAGAGTGGATCTTCCCAGGGTAACACAATTTATAAGCAGAAGAATCAGCATTCAAACCCAAGTCCTGGGACTAGTAAATGGTGCTTCCATTCTGCCAAGTTGTCTGACTCCTCCCATAGCCTGACCCCAGATGGGGAAAGGCTGTGTGCCAGATCACATCACTAGTACCTAGTGTACCTAGAATGGAACTAGGACTCAGGCCTCCCCTTCTGCCCACTCTGGCTCTTTTCTGGTCTGACCATTGGGCTCAGCAGCCCCTGTGGATGGTCTGCAGAATGAAGTAAAAGAAGGGAGAACAGGAAAGGATGGTGGTAAACAGAGAAGGCTTTCTCTCCTTTCTACACCAGTGTGATTTTGACTTATTAATTTATTGACCCTGGTCAGAGATACATCATGCAAACCCCATTTGGGTAGCCAGCACCATGACATCTGCATTATTAATGAAAACATGGAGTCCTGGTAATATTAATGTTGTTAACTGAAAAAAAAACTTTTCTGGATTATGAACAGACATCTCCATCTCATAAACCCGAATTGATAGCACCCCACCTCTTCTTGGATATTAGGACAGTTCATCTTTGACTTCTAAAATAAATGACTGACATCAACCTCTTGTATTTTAAGATGTCAGGTGAAAGCCTGCAGGGGATTCAGGTCTTTTGTTGTCTGATGATGGATTTCTTAGTTGTTGTCTCCATGTTAACGGGCAAAAAAAGCCTGCTGCAAAGAGAAAGTCTGTTCTCTGTTCTCTGTTGGGGCAATCACTTCTCTCCCTCACCAAGAAACAATATCAAAACCCAGGGGGAAAAGGCATTAGAAAAGCTCCAAGAAAGCCAATGCTCCTCAACACCACATTGACCTACCACCCCCAAGGCAGGGGCTAGGTGACATGAGTCCTCCCCCTCCTCCCTCATTTCTAGGCTTCTTGAGATTCTGCAGCAATGTCTAAATGAGTCAACACCTGACAACTAGGTGTGGTCCTAGGTTGGATGGACCCTTTGCTCTCACCCTAAATCAGTAGTCTATCAGAAGATGTTCCAAAGGATCTCATCTGAGGCTGCCTGAGCAGCATTGAAGGCCAAAGGAGCTGGTACCACACAGGTTGGGACACAGTAGTTCTATCTTTTTTCTCTATCCAAAATTCACAGAAGAAGTTTCTTCCAGTGAAGGGCTCTCTCAGTGCCCTTATTTGCACACAGTTTTCTGGATTGGATTTGATCCCTCCTCCCTCAGAAGGTTGAAAGGCCAATGGGCAGGAACCACAATCCCCTCCCTCAGCTTCATGAAAGGGCTTACTTGTTAAACAGACCATCAGAGTGATGGCAACGTCCTGCATGAGGTACTGGTAGTTCCCAAAAAGTTGCAACTGCTGAAAGAGAAGAAGAAAAATACAGAGTTATGTATTTTGGGGCTGAGGGAGATAGGGAGTACTGATGGCAGGCTGATGGGAGGGGGAGCTCGAACGAGATCCATACAGGATGGACTGGGATCAGTGAGGCAGGAGAAAGATGCCTAAAATGTCACTAGAGATGTCACAGGTCAGCTGGCCTAGACCTAGGTGGGGGGAGGTGTTTGTCCACCAGGGAGGGGAGGTAATGAATTACCTTCTGTACTTCTGTGAAGCAAAAGGAGCAAAGACATTTTCTTCCAGATATTAAGTCACAAAATCTAAGTTGGACAGGCTGCCTGTTCAACCTCTTATTGAATTAGGAACTTGTGTATATGTGTGCAATTAGTGTCTATATGTGGAGGGGTTCATCTATATGGGTATCTAAGTGTGCATGAATGGTATAGGTATGAGTATACGAATGTGTGTGCATGGATGTGTGGGTGGGAGGGTACATTTGTGTGTATATGTATATGATGTGTGTGAGTATGGAGGGCTGGAGAAATGAGAAACATAAACCACCTTCTTTTGTCCCTTGTCTGTCTTGAGTAGCCCTGGGCACAGAAAAGTTCTCCCTAACCCTTCCTCTGCCTGGTAATAAAAGTCCGGCAGAGGTTGGGTCCCCAAACCTTCGTTCCTCCCACCATCACTTCTGGTCACCCAACAAGATTATTCACTATTTGACCAGAGACAGAAGAATCTCCACCATGATGCAGTTTTCTCAGGCTGAGGGTCATGATGACCATGGTGGTGGATATTTTTTCTAAGTGACTTTTCTCAGGGTGAGCCTTATCTAAGATAATTCCAGTGCCAAGATGCCAAGAAAAGCCAGATGAGGCTCCAAAGGAAAGCTTACGTTGGGGCAGTTGTTGTGTAACCCCATAGATTTCAGAGGGCAGACCCCAAAGCCACTATCTCCTCTCTTTGTCATTTCCTCTTTCTCCTCCTCCTTCCCCATGATGCCCTGGGTGGAACTGACATCTGCCTCCAGGGTTGAATTCCCCCAAACCTGGTCCAATCTAGCAAGCGTATATAAAGTACCTACTATGTTCCAAGCACTGTTCTAGAAGCCAGAAATATAAAGACCACAACAAAGCAGACCTTGACCTGGACCTGGAACCAGGAAAATTTTATTTCCCACCCCTCTTCAGACACTTCACAGCTGTGATGTTGGACACATTCTTTCCCTTCAAAGGCACAGATGTCTCATTTATAAATGGGGATAATAGCACCTCCTTCACAGACTTGTCATGAGTACCTACTAAGACCACAGTACAGAGTCCATGTCCAACAAGAAAGGGCTATATAAGCAAACACTAGGTATTCACTTTATTATGATGATAAATAAGTGAGTACAGAATCACAGGGGGTGGGGGCAGTAGAAGGACCAGTTGTAGCAGTGGGAATCAGAATGCCCTGGGTTAGCCTTCACATTATACATGAGATTAAAGTGATTCAGAGAGGCCCAGCCTCTAGATATCTGTCCAGGGTCCCAGCATCCTTTGAACAGCTGGATTCACTTCTCTGTATTTCTAGCTCTCCAGTCTAGCAAGAAGAACTTATCCCAGCTTCACCAAGAACCATTTAGCTGACACTTCTTAAAGCCCCCCTATTCATATGAAATGTCAGCAAAGGTGTGTCTGTTTCAGTGAGTGCATACACATATACACACACACACATATGTTTGGACCAGATTGAGATTGTATTAATATGGGAAACTCCTGAATGTGATCTAGTGTGATCTAGGGGACCAGCCTTGGAGTGAGGAAGTCCTAGATTCTAGCTCTACTTCTGCCACATTCTAGCTGTGTGACTGGGAAAGTTGAAGATTTTCTCAGTGCCTAAGAATATAAGATGGTAAGCTATAGAGAAGGTATAGGTCTGGATTGATAGTGTATTTCTAAGGTAACTACTAAGGTAAGAACTATTTAGAAGAAATTTAGAAGAATTTTGACTCATACCCAATAAAGCAGACAGGTACCAGTGAGTTGAATTATGCCATACAGGGTTAGGTATTTAAACACTCCAAAGGAAGAAACCAGTGCCGCTCGTCCTTCCCTATTCACAAAGAAAAAGAAAAAAAAATGCATGTGATTAATGTCTTCTCCCAGGGTCATTTTTAATTTTTATAGAATATGGGTGCAACTTTTAGTGCCTTGGTGGTCTGATGTTGAAGTGTCTCAATATTCACTTCCAACCAAATGTTACCTTTTAAACAGAATTTTACTATATTCCATCTCCCCTCTCCAGATCTTTGCTTTGGTTGTCCCTGATATCTAGAGTGCACTCCCTTGTTACCTCCACTTCAAAGAGTCGTTGTCTTCCTTTGAGATTCAGCTCTGCTGCCAGTTTTCCCATGAAGCCTTCCTTATCTCCCTCAAGGCTGGTGCCCTCCCTCTCAAATTATCCTATAGTTATACCTCTGTGTGTGTTAGCCATGAGTTCAGGTATGAAAGTGATATCTCCTTCCTCCTATTTCTTCTACATTTGCAGACCCCTCCCTTTGTTCTCTCAAGCTTTACCCTGTATTATGCATTGTACCTGTCAAGTCCCTTATTTGAATATAAGCTTTTTGAGGACAGATAGAGTTAGAGATAGGCAACTCTGAGTTCAAATCATGGCTCAGATATTTACTTTCTGAGTGACCCTGAGCAAGTCACTGGGTCTCTGTGAGCCTCAGTTTCCTTATCTGTGAAATAGGGGTTGGATGCAGTGGCCTCCAAGGTCCCTTCTGGACATGACTCTGTGATCCTATGACCATGTAATTTTTCCTCCTCATTTGCCCACTGCCTAGCACGTCAGTGACTTTATAAATGCTTGGAGTCGAGGGGGTCTAGACTAGACTGTGAGCTCTCTGCTCTCTCTGGCCTCACCCCCGCAGTCCTGAGCACAACAGATGTCAAAGAATTGTTTGTTGGGCAAACGAACAAGAAGTTTCATCGTTTACCTGATCGTGAGAGGTTATACAATTAAATTCAACCAACCTTTACTGAGCACCTACTATGAGCAGGTTGAATCCCCAGTGCTGGGTGCGCAAAGACAAAAAGGAGGGAAGTCTTGGCCCTCAAAGCACATACTGCCTTACATTTTCAAATGGAAATAGGAAATCACTTTCCTAAGTCATCTGCTTAATAGATTATGAATCAAAAGCTCAAGGATGACTGATTCTAGCCCCTTCCTTTTATGTATGAAAAAACTGAGGCCCCAGGAGGGTAAAGGGCTTCCCCAGGATCAGGATTTAGCTTAGTTTCCCTCATGGCAAGATACCAATTGTTACCTAAACGAATTCTAAGTGGTTGGGGTCATTCATGGTTACGGACTGTACTCCATCTTCCCTTTTGGTGGATTGATTCATTCACTTGTTTACCAAACATTTATTGCATGTCCACCATAGGGTTAAAGAATTTTCTTTGACCATGGTGGGAGAAGGACACAGGGAAGGGCACCAAGGAGTTCCATATAATGACGACCTTTCTACCAATGAACTGAAACAATTAAACCACCTCACCAAGGACCCTCCAGAGCTCCAGAACTTAAACTTCACCGAATCAGTCCCCTGGAGGCTATTCATCTGGGAGAATGGGCAATGAACTCAAAGAAAGAAGTGTTTATTGAGCACCGACTAAGGTGGGTGCAGAGTTTGAAGCTGGAGGTAAAGGCAGAGGGGCCCAGCAGAATTGGAACACAGTTTTCTTTTTTAATCAATCTATGAAATGAAAATGGAATCATGTCTCCCTGATGTCTTGGTCAGCTGCCTGATCCTGAGTGCACTTTATACATGCCTGAGGATTTTATAAAAGATCGTTGAATTTACCCAGTTTATAAATAGTGCCTAGGGTAAGGGAAGAAAGGACAATTCAAAGTCAAAACGCTGATCTGAACTAAGCAAGAAAAAATTTAATTGGTATAAATGTTGTTTTACTCTCGTAATTGAAAAAAAATCAATGTAAGTACAAGTTAGAGGAATGTATAGATGGATGGATGGATGGATGGATGGATGGATGGATGGATGGATGGATGGATGGGTGGGTGGGTAGATGGATGGATGGATGGATGGATGGATGGGTGGGTGGGTGGGTGGATGGGTGGGTGGGTGGGTGGGTGGATGGATGGATGGGTGGGTGGGTGGGTGGGTGGATGGATGGATGGATGGATGGGTGGGTGGGTGGGTGGATGGATGGATGGATGGATGGATGGATGGATGGATGGATTGATGGATGGATAAGCAAATTAATGAATGGATGGACATTTATTTTACACTTATTTCAAGGGTCTGATTACCTGCCCTAAATGCCCAGGGTAGACACACTGTAACTACAATCTGCTCCTAAGATTACATGGTTCATTTTCCTCTGTACCCATTGCATAAAGGCATTTTTTTTTCTATTTTCAATATGTCTAACATCTTTCCAAAGTGAAGGAACCTGTGCCCATGGGCCAGCTGGTGCACCTTCCATTGGGGGACTGACCTGATCAGGTGTGGCACACATTCTATATTGGCTGTTTTTGAGGTGAAGGGGGAAGCCACAGATGCCTCCTGCTCAGATAGTGAGATGCCAGCATGAGCCATTTTCAAAGCCTGAAATGAAAGTTTTATGTTACACTTGTGAATGGAGCATACATTGCTCGTTATGAGGAAATCCTGGCGCTGTTGCCCAAAGTGGCCGTTACCTTATCCTGGCCATATTGCACTAACCCCATCTGGGAATTGTGGTCACAGAGTGTGGGCTGGAAGCTTTATCTGGGTAATTGATTCTCAAGTTGAAAGCACTGGAAGGCCTTAGAGAGTATTCCCCACTATGAAGGAAGTTTCAGAGTTATTGACTTTTCCCTGGGCAGTGACTACAAGACCCTTGGTTCATAATCCATGTTAACACTATAGGGTCCTTTGAGGACAATTACCAAATACCAACGTGGACTGGGTCTTCAAGGCCACCTGGTCTGGCTATGTCAGGCTGTGTCTGTTCTACAATATCCCCAAAGGGACCATCGACCCTCTATCCTGAAGGACATAATAAGGAGGGTCCCACCAACCCCAAAGCAGCCCATTTTGCTCCTTTAACTCAGTTATTAGGAAAATGTTCATTAAAACAAGAGAAGACTCAGGAAGGATGTGATAGTTCTTTCAAGGATCTGGAAAGCCGTTCCACGGAAGAAGGACTGGACTGATCACTGAACAACAAGAAGGAGCTGGGCCCTCGGAGGGGAGCATCACCGTGACAGCAATGGACAGATTGTCAGTCATCATTTTAAGGAAAAGACAGACTGTGTGTGCCATTCCTAAGTAGGAGCTAGACTTGAGGCCAAGCGGTCCTGTGTGCAGATCTCACTTTAGATTTACTGGCTCTGTGGCACAGACAAGATCAGGTCTCTAAGCCTGTTTCCTCACCTGCAGAATTAGGATAATCACACGGTGGCTGCCGCTTCACAGGTTTGTTGGGAGTTTTGAGTGACTGTATGTAAGGTGGTTTACAGTCCTGAAAACATCACATCAATGTTAATTCTCATCCCCATGTGTGATAAACTTCTGTCCAGCTTAAGACATTTGTGGACAGAAAATTTCTCTGAGTTTTGATTTCAACACCATGGGAATGATAATGCAAACTGGGAAGGAAGCAAATTGTTGGAGAAGAATGGCCAAGTGGTTTAAGAGGAATAATAATGATGGAGGTAGTGGTTGTGATGAAAATGATAACAGCTGCCACGTATACAACTCAAGTGGAGGCTTTGAAAAGTTAAACTCTGCCCTTCCTCCCAAATCCTTTCCCCTGGATTCACCCTTCTTCACACTGTGGGCCCTTGGCAGGTGGCTCCACATGGCCTCTGGGAAACTGGCAGCCTGGATTGTTGGCTCTCTAAGATAGTAACTCCCAAGCTTTCTGGGGAGAAGTTCCCCTGTTTAACAATGAAACATGGTTGAACTGCCATGTGATCAAGGTTATCCTCTCAGGTCCTTCTGAATGCCAAGCAAGGATCTTAGATCTAGGGCTATGAGGGACACCAATGGCTGTTCAATCCAAGTTCCTGATTGTATGGATGATGAAGCTGAGGATCAGGGAGGTTAAATAATTACCCCCAAGCTTCCTCATGTAGTGAGTCTCAGAGATGGGACTTGTAATAATGATCTTTCCCCACTTCCACCCAATACAAGCTTATTTAAAGAGACACTGAATTCATGGTCACTTTCTCTCATCCAGTATTGTCTCCATCACAACACCACTTCTTGATATTTAAAGGAATAGTATTGGATGTCTGTGGGAGTAGTGCCATTCCTTTAGTCAATGGACAAACTCTTTACTGGCTTGTTACCCAGTCACACCGCAAATTTTGGTGGAGCTAAATAAAATTTACAAACAGCAACATGTGATACAGAAATGAATTCATGGACCCGTGGCAATGAATCCAAGGCCCCTGCTCCCCAGGATTCTGGGGACCATGAGGTAAGAACTACTGCTTTCAGCATACAGAGTCATAGGAAGGGCACTGGGCTCCACATCAGAGCAGGCTTTTGAGTCATGGCTCTGACACTTAGCAGTTAAGTGCTCTTGAACAACCCCCTCTCCCCTCTTGGCATCTTCTTCCTCCTCTGTGGAATGAAGGGTTGGATGATGTGGCCTTTAAGGCTCCTTCAGTAAGTTTGGCATGGCAGCAGAGGTGGGGATGGGGAGGACAGCAGGCTGGCTTGCAGCCTCTCTGCCTCTTGCCCAAACTCGAATTTAATGTTAATGAGGATGAGAAGAATGAAAGCCTGGCTCAGAGCAGAGGAGGAGGCAGACTGTGTTTGCCTCCCAGCAGAGCTTGGACATTGAATGACACAACAGGAATTTCTACTCACCCCACAGTCATTCGCTCCATCACCACACATGCCAACAAAGTAACTGGAAGATAAAGGACATGAAAAAATTCAGCTCTTCCCTTGAGTTGTCTCCATCACGCCGGGCACACATGTCCCTGGCATATATGTCTAAGCTATGGGACATAAAAGATCAGAGGATCCTGCCCTGTCTCCCTCTGGGTTATCTTACTCTAGGCTCCTCAGCCCAGGGATACCTCCAGAGACTTCCACAGAGGTCCTCATGGGGTTCTAGACCTAGAACTTTGAGGAAGTCTAATCCCTCATTGTACAGAGGAAGAAATCCTTCGAGAAGAGTTCCACCATGTGACCTTTGCCACTTTCATGCCAAACACTTTGGAGGATCCCACAACCAGAGTTTCTCCAGCTTAGCCTCATGAAGCAAACACAGTTTGAGGGTTTGTTTGTTGACAAATACTGTGACTTTCATGTGATATATTGGTGATGAAAATCTTAGAAACAACTAAGAAAACAGAACACCCTACACACATGCACACAGTGCACACACATGCACACGTGTGTACACATCTCTGAAGCATCTGATGATGAACCACCATCAGAATACTTCATGAAGCTGCTCTGAGAACCCAAGACTGCAGCCAGCTCACATCTACTCGGAGAGACAAGGATCCACTATTAAGAGAGAAACCAATAATGCAGAAATGCTTCAGCCTCCTAGAATTCCACTAGTCATCACAACAATAAAGTAAACGGAGACCACTGTTCTGCCTTCTTTTGCAACCCTTGTCCAGTGCTGAACAAATGTGTAGCACACAGTAACACTTATGTGTTTGTGGAGGATGAAGGTGACGGTTATAGCGTTGATGATGAAGAAAGAGTAGGAGTGAGAGGAAGAGGAGGAGAAGGAGGAGGAGGGAGAAAAAGGAGAAAGAGAAGGAGGAGGGAAAGTAGAAGGAGGAGAGGGAAGAGAACAGGTCTAGACTCCTGTTTGGTCTCCCCACCCCCACCTCACATGCCTCACACCAGACTCTGTCTCCAGGCTCTGGGCTATGGCCCTGCCTGGAGTCTTCTCTCTCCTCCTTTCCAAGTCCTGGCTTCCCTGACTTCTTTTGAGTCCCCACTGGTCTCCAGGAGGCCTTGCCTGATTCCTTTATTGCCTGTGCCTTCCATCTGTGGCTTCTCTCTGATTCATCCCCCCTATATCTTGTCTGTACGGAGCTGTTTGTGGATTGTCTCCCTGTTAGACTGGGAACTCCTCAAGGGCAGGGACTGACTTTTGCCTTTCTTTGTATCTTCCGTTCTTAACACGGTGCCTGGAACATAGTAGGCTCTATATAATGTATATTATATATTATCAATATATAATAACCAATGCTTATTGCCGGAATATTGATGGCTCATCCCAAGCCTTTATTTCCCTTATTTAAATAACACATAAGCCATCCCACTCTCCCTTCAAGCCTGGGTATGACCTTTACTAAAAATCTTGGAAGGCTAGAGAAAAAACACTTCATGTATGGCAAAGAACAAACTTTAACTTAAATGAACTGATGCTGAGCAAATGAGCAGAACCAGGAGAGCACTGTGCACAATAACAGCCACAGTGTATGAGGACTGACTCTGATAGACTTGGCTCTTCTCAGCAGTGCAAGAATCTAAGACAACTCCAAAAGACTCATAGTGGAAAATGCTATTAACATCCAGAGAAAGGACTGTGAAGTCTGAATGCAGATGGAAGCAGATTCTCTCTCTCTCTCTCTCTCTCTCTCTCTCTCTCTCTCTCTCTCTCTCTCTCTCTCTCTCTCTCTCGTGAAAGTATGTTTAATAGGAATATACATGTAGAGCCTGTATCGGATGGCATATCATCTTAGGGTAGGTAGAGGGGAGGGAGGGGGAGAAAATTTGGAACTCAAAATCTTTTGGAGGTGAATGGTGAAAACTAAAATAAGTTTGCATAAAAGGACATACTTTAGCTTCTGGAATTCTTCCACAAGACTTGATTTCTGCCCAGGAGACATCCTGGCAAAAATCGCTCCATTCACCAGGATCTGCCGTGAAAAACACCAGAAAAAGGAGATGAGAAAGGAGAAACAATAAAAATCATTTAAAAAAAAAGTTGGACATATGACTCGCTGGCTCCCTTTTGAATGCATTCCCCAACCCAGCTGACAGGTCGGTCACTCCTCAGAATGTTGGGAGCTGGAGGAATGTGAGAACAAAGAGATCTTGGACTTTAATATTTAGCCAAATGCACTGGCACTATAATCCCAGGATTTTGTGCATCATGCACCCTATCCATTATATATATATATATATATATATATATATATATATATATATATATATATATATATATATATATATATATATATATATATATATATATATACACATACACATATTACTTCTCTAGCATTAATCCATCAAAAAAAAACAGCCTAGAGAAGCAGGACAAGATGCTTAAGAAACCACTTGGCATCGATGCATTTTCTCAGCTCTGTGCTCATGACTTCACAAGCCTGGCTCTCTGTGGGCAGGATGTACGAGGTGCCAGGACGCATCAGACACCATATCCAGATGGCCAGCTCACTCTGCCTGGGCACCACTTGTCTCCCAGGGACTCAAATCCCAGGACTACATGCCATGCTTTGAAACAAGACATGGAGAGGATGAGATTGGGCCTGAATGGAGGCAGGGGTGGGAGGTGAGGCCTTCTCCTGGCTCTAAGACGTGACCCAAACATGAAGAAGGAAGGAAGGGGTATTTCAGTGTGGGGAGTGCTAAGTTTGGAATAAAGGATCTGGATTCACATCCTGGCTCTCCCATTTATTCCCTTTGGGCCCTGGGGTCACTGCTTTAATATCTGGGCCTCAACTTCCTCAAACATCAAGTGTTAGAGTAAGTCTCTGTCAATGATTTCCTGGAGGACTCATGGTTGACAACCTTATGGGAGGTCCAGGTCCACACCCCTTCACCCAGACCACATCCCTGGCATTCCCTGGAAGTCTCTTTCTCCATGAAGGGTAGAGATGGAACACTCAGAGGAACTGTCCCGAAAATATGAGTTAAAGGAACTGGAGATGAGAAGAATTAGAGGAAACACAGCCCCTGTGTGGGCTAGCCATAGCCCCCCTACCCAGTGACAAAAGGAAACTTTGATTCTTCACTTACTTTGGGAAGCAAATTGCTGAAATGCTGGGTGATCACTTGGTAAGATTTCCCACTCATGGCAAAGTGGTAACCATCCCCTGCCCGCCCCTCAGAGAAGGAGGCATCTTGGATGGGGAGGCAGATCTCCTAAAATCCAAGATGCAATGTGTTGAGTTTTTGGGTGTGAAACAGGCAGTATTTGCCTCTCTTACCATCTCATCTCCCTTTCTACTCCATTTTCTTTTATCCCAACACCACCACCCAGGGTGTTCCCAATGCCCCCTAGTGCCCAGAGCCCCCTATGGCTCTATCCCAGGGAGGCTTCCCTGTCTACCAGTCCAACTTTTGAAATTTACCCACCCCATGCCTCCTTCTTTCCAGATGCCAGTTGACTTTCAGGAAGGAAAAGCCCTAATAAAGTAAATTCACATTGTGGGGCTCAAGGCCCAACACGAGACACAATAATGCCTTGGTTTTGAAAGCTTATAATTAGGCATCTTTTGACCATCAGTAGAAGTCTGAGTGAAAAAGCTGGCATAGTTGCCAGATTGCTGCTCTCTGAGGGAGAAGATTCAATTTGTCCTCTCAGGAGCACTTGCATTTTAATGAAAAGTCTCCAGCAGTAGAACTGCAGGCTGTGTAGGTACCTTCCTTCTCTGTCATGCCCAAAGCTGATATTTTTCTGCCTTCCTTTCCTCTGCCCACCCAAGGAAGATGCCCAAGGAGTTTGTTGTCTGCAGACATGCGGGCTGACTTGGCCTGAACCAGGCTGCCCATGATCCATATACTCCCTAATATGGTAGAGAAAGCATGGACTGAGGTTCAGAAGACAGAGGCTGAGCCAAGCACAGGCATTAATGGTATGACATTGAGTCAACCACATAACAGCTCTTGGCTTGCATTTTCTCATGTATAAATTGAGGACAATGACGCCTGTCCTGTTTGCGTCACAGGGCTGTTAGGAGGAGAAAACTCACTATGGATGGAAGGCTTAGTGAAAGCACTTAGTGGAATGCCTGGCACATAGAAGGTGCTTAATAAATAATTATTGATTGACAAACTGAAAAGCTTGCTGGCTCTGGGATTGGCTGCTTTTGTAAACATGGGATTAAAGTAGTTTACGCAGCAAAATTCTCTAGACAGACCATTAAGGAGGCAATAGATATATCAGAGTTTGAATTCCGCCTGTGCCATTGACTACCTGGCTCGCCTGTGTGATGTTGGGGAAATGATTTGAGTGCTCTGGGCCTCAGTCTCCCCATCTGTAAAATGAAGGGATTAGACCAGATGGCATGGGAGATCCCTTTCAGATCCAGATGTAAGACCTGCACAAACAGTAGCTATGGCTATGATGGCGGCTTGCTGGGGAAGGGGGGCATAATAAGGAAGGATCCCCAGCAGCAGAGCCCTGAAGCTCCTTTAGAGCAGTCTTTCTTTCCTGAGATTACGTATGTAAAGCACTGTGCAAGCCCTAGAACAGATTAGGAACAAGAATGATCATTTCTTCTCATTTTCATCTTCATGGTGACCTGTTCACGTCAATAGTCCCTAGAACAGAACTCTGTCCATGGTGCTGCCAAACTGGATTCAGTTGAAATAGAGGCCATGTACGGCCATGGAAAGAGCCTTGGTTTTGGAATCCAAGGACCTGCATTAGGATCCTAGACCTATTTCTTACTGCATGAATGACCTTCTGCTCATGCCTCAGTATCCTTGTATGTATGATGGGAGGAACTATTAGTGTCTGTTCTTAACACTGTGGTCCCAAGGAAGCTCTTCCATGCCTATGACCACCGCACTGCTTCCCCTCCTCTCCACCTTACAGTGGCCCAGGCTTTCAGACAGGCACACCTTATTTCTGTGCCTTTCCTCTGTGTCCTCTAATAACTGCCAGGTCACAGATGCAGGAGAGAATCCTTCTGGTTCATTGGCCTCAACAAGGATCACCTTATTACCCTGAGGAATCATTTCAGAATTTTTTGCAACTGTAATGGCGGTCTGAAGGTTGTCCCCTGGATCAAAAAAGAAAAAGAAAATTGATGTTCCTTATTTTATACATGACAACAGATTCCAACTATTCTTTCCTCCTGGAAATCCTTGGGTCAGGACCCTGGTGGAGAGGAGGGAGCTCTGTTGCTGGAGACCAGGCTCACAAAAGCTCCCTCTGCACATGGTCAGAGTCTGATAGTCAGAGTCTCTTCTGCTCAAATACAGAGACAAGTGGCTCTATCCCCTCTTAGGTAACTTCCCTCACTGCTCAGCTTGGCTCCCCATGTCCCTTCCAGGATTACATCCTGAGGAAAGCTTTTCAAACCTTTTCAGTGGTTAGCAGCCTTCCTCCTCTGACCTCACTCTGTATCTGCTAGTTGTCTACATTCTATCTTTGTACATTCTATGTCTCCACTCAGGACAATGGGAGCTCCTGGAGGGTGGGGACTGTTCCATCCTCACCACTGTATTCTCTGTGTCCCAAGTGTTGTGGGATGAATAGGGGCCATTTCACAAATGTTTGTTGAGTAAGTTTAAATGCTTCCCATCTTCAGAAAACATTTGATAATTTTCTGTATGCACAGAATCAGGACTAGAAGGGACCTTGTTGTCCCCATTTTAAGCTGTTCTTGGCAGAGATCCTGGAGTGCTTTGCCAATTTTCTTTTCCAGCTCATTTTACAGATGAGGAAATTGAGGCACACGGGGTTAAGTAACTTGCCCATGGACACACAGTTAGTAAAGATCTGAGGCTGTATTTGGAACTTGGAACTCCTGACTCCAAAGCTAGCACTCTATCCATTGTGCCACCTAGCTGTCCTAGAAGGAACCTTAGGGACCATCCAGTCTGGCTCCTTCATTTTATACATGAGGGAACATGAGGAAAAGTGGCCTGTTTGCAGTGCCTCAGGTAGTGAGTGACTGAGCTGGGAGTCAAGCCTAGACCTGGCTCAAGTTCCAAAGTCACTGCTTTTTCCTAGTATGCTCTATAGGCAAATGTGTCTTGCTTTACACAATACACATATTCTGGACAATTGGAAGGTAATCTGAATTTTGGTGGGTCAGAATGACTGGTCAGTACATGAGGACTTCACTGTGGCACAGGGGAAAGAAAACACTGAACCTAGACTTGGGTTACAATCCTTACTCTGCACCTTACTACTCATGTGACCCTGGGCAAGTTGACTTAACTTCTCTTGGCCACAGTCTCCTTATCTGTAAAATGAGACTTTAGATGAGATGACCTTGAAGGTCCCTCTCACATTTCTGGGGACTTCTTTCCCGGATCACCCCTAAGGAGACAGTCATTGTATGTTGCATGCTCATCACTCAGCAACCCGCAAGTCAGGGAGCTCCCAGCTGTTTACAAACTGTGGAAGGGCACCTTGATTGGCAGAGTGAGGAAAGGGCAGCTCTAGGACCAAATGCTCCTGCTCCCTGTAAGACACTGGATAAGTCACTTCACTCTCTTTTGCAGCCACATGGGTGGTTGGGGGAAAGACCTTCCCAGATCCCATCAATCAATCAATATACATTTATTTAGCACCTACTGTATGACAGGAACTGTGCTAAATTCTGGGAATACAAAAAAGGCAAAAGACAACACCTGCTCTCAAGAAATTTACATTTCCAGTGCCCCATTCTATCATCAGGTGTTCCCCATCATTTATTTATATAATTGGCTTGGGGGCATGCACCTTGGTCAGACCTCAGAACAGAACTGGTTTCTAGACAGTGTGAGATTAGTGATTTAAAGCCAACAGAGGTAAAAGCATGCAAAGTGATTCATTTTACAGATCAGAAAACTGAGGTGCAGGGTGGAAGAGGTGTTTTGCTTCATTTTTATGTCAAGGGTCAAGGGCAGGATTTGAACCCAGGTCTTTTGACTCAAATCCACTCCCTCTTTGTACCATACTATCTGCTACCCCCTCACATGCTCCTCTGGCTTCGCATCGTCAGTCATGATCAGCTCACTGTGGGCACTTGGCTTCTAACCTCCATTAGTCAATGCACACAAAGATGAGGGAGGGAAGGAAGAATGGGAGGGGGAGAGAAAACAGGGCAGCCTTAGTTTGATGGCTCATGATATGTGCAGTCCTTTTCCACCTAACTAGCAGAAGGCAGAGAACTTATAAGACAGACAACATAAAATCAGCCAATACATCTTGAGTTTTAGGCAAAAGGAAGAAAACTGAGACCCTCTGATGTCATATTGTCATCCTGGCCCTCCAGCCCTCAATGCAGACAGCCTAGAAAAGCTACCTGTGCAACCTTGGACTACCCATGCCACCTCTTGGGGTCTCACTTTCCTGCTCTGAAAATGAGGGGGTCACTAAATGGGCAACCTCTAGGGACCCTTCCCACGTGGCATCTATGATCCTGAAGTCAAACTGTAGCTACTCGGGACAATGTGAGACTGCCACAGAAGTGATGACCTGCCAGGCATGGCCCTGAAATGGAAATTCCAGGGCAAGGACAGAAAGAAGCAGAGGATACAAAGCTGCCACCAGCCCCTATTACCCAGCAGCTCCAGCTCGTGCTTAATTCAGCAGCAGATACAAAGAAATGAGATTAGGACTGGGAACCTTAAGCATTAGACCTTGTTCCATCCTCAGAGGACAAGTCACAGAATCCTCAAATCTCAGATCTGGTCAAGCCAAAGTGGCTGTCAAATCCAGCCAAAGCTGGAACAAGCCCCACCTAAGCTGATCCCCAACAGCTCTCTTTCCCAAAGACTAATCGTGCTTGCCAGGTGTCCAGAAGAGGGAGATAAGAGTGTTAAAGTGCCCAGATATTCAGAACCCTCCACTAGAGACTTCTATATGAGTTGGGGCCAAACACAGGATGTTCAACAGTTCACCTCTCTCTGAGACCCCATAATGGAGTATTTGCTAGCAGTCCATACTTTTCCATCTAATCCACAAGAACAGCACAAGCAACTTTACCAATGTTTTACTAAATCTAGGCAAACACCAGCCTTGGTGATCCCCCGATCGAGCAGGAAGGCTGTGGAGGGGAGGGCTACGGTTACTCTAGAAGGGCTCCCAGGACCAAGTGACTCAGGAACCTCCAAACATGAAATGTTGGCAGAAGATGGCCCTCTTAGGGGGGACCCAGGGAACAGGAAGAGGTCTTGGCCACCAAATCTGCTTGTCAGTACCCTCTGCAGAGGCCCTGCAGGTGACCAGGGAGCTGTGGTGGGGGATGGGGAGGAGAGCCTTAATGAGGCTGCTCACAGCCCAGGCAGCAGGGAGCCTATTGTCCAGATGGCAGTTCTGTGGCCCCCTCTATAGGACTCTACTAGCATTGCACTAGTTTATTAATGATGTCTGGGGGCCTAAATGTTCCCTAGAGCAGGAGTGTCCAACTCACATGAAACCTGATCTCTTTGGGCCACGCAATGACCTAGGAAACCACAAATCAACATTATCTGTTGAAATTGTATTTTCATGTACTTTACTAAATATTTTCCAGTGACATTCTAATCTGTTCAAGGAGGTTTGGGGGCTGCTTGGAGGTAATGACTCTGACACCACCATCCAGGAGATACATGATCTAATAAACACGAGCCAAGCAAACCTGGACTCCCAGATGTCAAAGCCACCACTAGGAGCCACATTCCCTGCAGCTGATTCGGTGCCTTCACAACCCAGGTTCTTCAGAACCCAGATGCTATCTTTGTTTCCAAGACCAGCTTAGGGGCCACCTCTTACATGAAAATTTTCCTGACCCTATCAGGACAGCAGCCCCTTCCCCTGATTGAATCACTTTGCATTCAATTCGGATCAATCGTAACCCTTAAGCATGTACATGTTGTAGAAGCCAATAAAATGTAAGCTTCCCCAGGACAAGGGCAGTTTGCTTCTATGTTTGTATCCATACCAAGCACCACCCTACCCATGGGAAGTTGAGCTTTCTAAAGGCAGAGATCATGTTTTCACCTTCACTGGCATCCCTAGTGCTCAGCATAGTCCTGGATGCTTACTAGATGCTTATCAGCTGACTGACAAGCCTAGCACAGGGACTGACTACACAGCAGAAAAGTTTGACCAAATTGATCCATTCTCAGAGACTCAGTCACTTAGTAGCACTTTGTTGGGCCCTCATTAGAGTCTGACTCTTGAATTTTTCAAGGGCACTTACCTGTGATCATGACTGTCCGGATCCGAGCACTGCTTAGCTCTCTCAACACTGGCTTGGTCTCTTTTTTTATGCGATTTTCCATGATTAGAAGGCCTAGAAATGTTAACTCTGATTCAACTTCCTCCCTTTCGGTGGAAAAGAAAAATGATATTTAAAAGGGACCCATGGTGAAAGATGAAATGACTGAGGAAACAAAGGTCTATGTTTCCAAGCATTTTGATTTTTTAAACAATGCATGACAATTGTCCAATCGATCGGGACCATTGACCTTCCTTGACTTTGGCCCTGGACCCTGAATATAGGAGGAGACGAACTTTTATACATTAAAAATAATTACTTAAATAAGACCAATTCATTAAAAGGAAACAATTCATCAGAATACAAAATTAGATAATCTGATTTCTAATTAGAGGAAAGATTTGGGGCTTTCCAAGTTGGGAGGGGGAGAATGAATAGATACAATTCCATGAATTCAGAAAAAGAGGTGTCCTGTTCTTCATAAGTGTCTATAAACAAACAAAAGAACATAGAAACAATAAAGGATTCATCAGAACGGGGTCATTTTTCTGATGAAATGTAAGGATTGCTTGAAATATATAGTTGTGAGAAAACTTGGATCAATCTTTGGAGCTGACCTGGTTTCTGGTCAGCATAACCCATTGGTTAAGGGTCTCTAAGCAGCAGGTAGGGGTGGTCCAGCTTCCCAGTCACCCAGGGCTGGGTTCGAACAATGTAGTAAAGTTTTCTTTCAATTTCCATAATTGAGTAAACTTTTCTCCCAGGACAGAAATTGGACTAGACCCATAATTGAACATAAAGGGAACTGAGCTTGCTCCAGAATTGAGTCACAAGATGGAGCCATCACCATCACTTGTTGCTCTAGTCTTCTCAGTGACTGGAATAAGATACCTTGGTAGCAAAAAGAATATAAGATTTGGGTAAGAGCACCATGAAGGCCATAGGGCAAGGTCATAGATACATTGAGCTAAACAGCCACATAAAGCGCTGAACAACAACAAACAAGGAGGATTCTCTGCCAGAGAATCCACTCCACGACTTCCAGTAAAAAAGGACTTTGACCCTTTTCCATGCAAGACTCAAGGGGAAGATGAGGTGCTGCTCAGGCTCAGGAGAGCTATGGCCTTGGCGCCAGGGTTCTGCAAAACCAAGGGGCTTATGGAAAATACTGTTTTTAAAGTGCCCAAGCTTCACCCTTTGGGTATTTCATTTCTGCAAGTGAAAATAGAATTCAATTCAATAAGTAAGTACCAGTGTCTACAATGCTCCAGGAGCTGAGGCACAGACACTGGCCTTTAAGGGAAGCTTAGCTGCCCCTGGGAGGGTGGGGTAGCCTAGTGTCTGTGTGATGGTGGGGAAGTCACATGCCCTCTCTGGATATGTCTTTCCTGGGTGGGTCATACTAGATGACTACCAATGTCCCTGGAAACTCTAAAATCCTATGGTCGTTCAGCGCATGTCCATACCACCATATACCAATAGAGAACATCAGACCTTACAAGGACCCTGGCTGCAGTGTTTACCTGGCATAAGTGCCCACCTCTGCGTGCTTCCCTGCCTTTAGAGATTTGTGAGCCAGGGCAATGACCCGGAAACCTTGTGTGGTGTATTGCTTCAGCTCCGTCTTGAAATTTGGGGGAACTGTTGGGAGAGAAGGAAATGGTGAGCTCCAGGTCTCATTGAAAACTCCATGGGTCACACCTAGGCAGGTAGCTGATGTTTTACCTGGTGGGATCATTCTTGACCCCTGAGAACTTCAATAGATCTGTCCATGAGACAATGATTACAGCTGGAGATCTCAGCCAGCTGCAGCAGTTCAGAAGTATAAAACAACTATTAGTGATGCACAGGAATGGTTGCATTTTTGTTTTGTAGTCCTACTACCTGGCAGAGTACCTGGTACACAGTAGGGCTCAGTAAATATTTATAGTGTTTAGTTAAATTGAGATACCGAAGGAAGAGGATATGAGGAAGGAAGAAAGGAAGAAAGGAAGGAAAGAAGGAAGAAAGGAAGGAAGGAAGGAAGGAAGGAAGGAAGGAAGGAAGGAAGGAAGGAAGGAAGGAAGGAAGGAAGGAAGGAAGGAAGGAGGGAAGGAGGGAAGGAAGGAAGGAAGGAAGGAAGGAAGGAAGGAAGGAAGGAAGGAAGGAAGGAGGGAAGGAGGGAAGGAGGGAAGGAGGGAAGGAGGGGAGGGAAGAAAAGAGAGTGAGGGAGAGAGAGAAAGAAAGAAAGACAGAGAGAGAGAGAGAGAGAGAGAGAGAGAGAGAGAGAGAGAGACTGACTCTGGGAAATGAAGTACATTGCAAAATATATCTGTTGGGTTTACCAAGGAAGAAAGTAAACTGGTTGCCCTTACCTGAGATCAAAACATGATGAAATGTGAAAATGGAGTACGTTCTGTGGTTAGATTTTTGGTTCTATATGGTATCAAACATCTGATTGTGGGAGGGGGGCGGGACCCACGAAACTCTATGCCTGATTTCTCTGAGTCCATCACATACAAATCACTGGAGGTCACCTTCAGTACCAGAGTTTCTTTTCATTCCTGTGTTTATTAGTGTTCTTCAGAGACAATGTTTAGGGATAGGGAACACTTGTCAGGAAGCCAATAAATGGCAAATGGCCACTACAGACCCTGTGAAGAAGCTGATGGGCAAAGGTAAGGGAAGACTGTGACACGACAGCACAGGCCACATTGGTATGGTAAGGGAAAGTCTGTTCAGTCATCTAGGAGGCACGATGGGGTCTCTGGGAAAGGTTCCCTAGGTTACTGGGATGAATATGGAACCCTCTGTCTGCCAGATGGAATCATTTCCCAGACTGACTTCAGCTCATCCCCTTCTTGGACTCTTCAGACCAGCCAGGGTGGCAAACTCCCCGTTCCCTGTGAATGACCCCATCCTCTGGCCTCTGTGTCTTTGTATAAGCTATTTCTCAATTTCAAGAATACTCACCTTCCTTATTTCCACTTTCCTTAGCTCAAGACTAAATTTAAGTAGTATTTCTCAGACAAGACCTTTACTGATTCTTCTCCTTGATCCCCCCCCCACCTCCCCAGGCAGTCAGGGGTCATAACAGGGTCCAGAGTCCTGGACCTGGAGTCAGGAAGACCTGGCATCCAATCCTGCTTCCGACAGTAGCTATGGGATAGGAATTGGGTAATATAACATCTAAGCTTAAGTTTCTTCATTGAAGAAATGGGAACAACAGTACTTTTCCCTCCAGGGTGCTTGTGAAGGGTAAGTATGATAACATTTGTAAAGAACTTTGCAAACTCTAAAGGGATGTATAAATACCAGCTGCTATTACTGGATGTTCTATTCCCTCATTTCTGGAAAACTTACCCTATATTTACATTCTATGTACTTTGTGTTTATGTGGGGAAAGATTTTCTCTCACCTAAAATACAGCCCCCCGATTATGAGGTTTTCTGCTGACAAGCATTACAAATGCAGGGACGTGGGTTTAGGGGATAGGAATGGACAAGTGAGCTCCCTTTCCCACCAGGCTGCACTCCTTCAGACATCTCCCCATTCCCCAGAGATCTCCTCATCCTGGAAGAATGATTCAGCCCTGAAATTCAGATATGGAAGCTTCCTCTGCCCCTGTGGGCTTCTCCCATCAATGGATGACCCCTCCCAGAAACCAGTCAAGCCAGCTCTTCACATCCCTCCAAGTTGCATTCCTCTGCCCTTCTCCATCATATATTAATCATTTTGTATAAGAAGGCTTGAATAAAAGAAAAAAATGAAATAAACTGAAAATAGCCTGCTTCACTCTGTATTCAGATATCCTTAGTTCTTTCTCTGGAGGCAGATAGTCTGCTTCATCATTAATCCTTTGGGATTATCTTAGATCATTGTATTACTGAGAAGAGCTGAGTCATTCAGGGCTGATAATTGTTACAATGTTGCTGTTACTGTTTACAATGTTCTCCTGGTCCTGCTCAATGCCCTTTGCATCAGTTCATATAAGTCTTTCTAGGATTTTCTGAAATATGCCGGCTCATTATTTCTTAGAGTACAATAGTATTCCATCTCAATCATACACCACATCTTGTTCACCCATTCCCCAGTTGATGGGTTTCCCTTCAATGTCCATTCTTGGCCACTTTGTGTGATTTTCATTAGTTTGTTGCTTCTTCTGCTAGTTCATTAAAGGCTCTTGCTTGGAAGTCCTCTGGTTGACTAAGAAAGTAAATGCATCAGTGGGGACACCAGAGAGAGAGAGAGGATTCTCACTAGATAGATAGATAGATAGATAGATAGATAGATAGATAGATAGATAGATAGATAGATAGATGGATGGATGGATGGATGGATGGATGGATGGATGGATGGATGGATGGATATAAATCTCTATCTGTCTATATATACACATACATACATGAACATATGCACATACATACACATACACACACACTTCCCTATGTACATCTTGTGTCTTCCCAGGAGAATATAATAACCTCCTTGAAGGCAGAAATGTTTTCATTTTTTTTTACTTTTTCTCCCCAGTACTTAGCACAATATTTTGCACATGGTAGGCACTTAAAAATGTTCGTAGTATTGAATTAAACTGGAAGTAAAAAGACTCCCAAAAGGATAAAAGGCAAAGAGATCTTTGGGTTTGATCAGAAATTCTATGTAAACATCAACCACCAATCTGTTGTCACTCAAGGAGGATAGAGGTAGAAATACATAGAAATTTGGCATTTGATTGAGATGAACTCATTTGAATGAAGACAATTTTCTTTTAAAAATCTGGACCTGTTTTCCTCAGGGAGTGTGCATATTAGTCAGCCTAGGAATAAGCACAAAAGGACTCTGAGCTGACCCAGAAAATGGATTCCCTGTAAAGTTTTCTTTAACTCTAATACACTGAAGCTCCTTCAGCTGCCCACCTCCACATTCTGCTTCTGTCCTTCTAAACTTCTGTTGTTACATTCATTAGGCTGGATTTGTTTGCTTTTGGGGATTTATTTTCTGACCTAGAAAGAAGAAAAACCATAGACTATGCAGTTTCATACCTGTTTCTGGTCTGCAAAAACTGGCCACCATCTCTGGGGCTCCCTTCATATATGCGTCCAAGTGGTCTTTGCCAATCTGTTGGGTGATAACTGACATCCTCTGCAGGCCAGAAGAAAATGGAAACTGATGCAAAATGGCAACTGCTTTTGCTGGAGTCTAGAGATGTAACAGAAAGGGGCAGTGTTAAGTCACAGCATCACAGATCCAGAAAGATCCCAGGCCACCTAGTCCAGTCTGGATCTGGACAACAATTCTGTGTACAACATTCCCGACAGCAATTCTCTATTCTCTGCTTAAAGACCTTAAATGAGAGGGAACTCACTGGCCCATCCTCTTTGGGATGAGTCCCTCATGTGAAGGTAAATCTACCTCTTTGCAGCTTCTCTCTTAGGCTCTTGGACCCGCTCTCTCGAGTCAGGAAGACCAAGTTCATCATCCCTCCCCATAGCAGTCCTTCAAATACTTCAGGATAGCTCCCTTATCCCCCTGAGGCTTCTTCCAGTTCAACATCTTCCACTGATGCTCATTTGGCTCCTTACCCCCCAATTGTCTGCCTTTGGACATTCGTCAGCATATCCATGTCCTTCTTAAATGATGGTGCCCAGAATTGCCCACAACCTTCCAGATAGGCACTGACCGGGGCAAAGGATGGAGGGATGTTGCCTCCTCATTCCTGGATGCTCTGCTTTTCTTAATGCAGCACAAAATCCAATGAACATTTTTGTCTGACAATAACACATCCTATCATGAGCTTGTATTGAGCCCCTGGTCCACTAAGACCCCAGATCTCTTTTATTCAAACTGTTTTCTAGCCACACTACGTAATGGATAAATTTGAAGAGAGTTCACAATAATAAATAAGGCTATTCATGTCCCTTTGGCCACTGAGGTCCTACTATAGGATCATAAACTCACACCCCTCTCCCATTATAACTGAAAACAACTAAAAACAAAGAGGATTTGGGACCATCTTACAACTTGATGATAAGCCCATACCCACAAGAGCACATCCAATCACAAATTCATTGTAAATGGGCTCCCCTAAGGGAGCAAGAACTGAAGGCTAAGTGAGGATCTAGGGGCTGGGAAGGGGAATGATTGAAATGTGATAATATTTAATATAAATTTTGGACTTTAATAAGGGCCAAAGCTTGAATTAAGAAGAGTCTGGACCTAATAGTCTCCTTTGTCATCTTGACTAGACTTAGAGAATGCCTTTTTGATGTGTCAGCAAAGCAGATGGGGCTGACAGTAATTTCCTTGGGAGACCCTTTTATGGTGTATTAATGATAAGGAAAAACACAGATGTCCTGGGTTGTAATTTCAATTGCAACTTTGTTAAAGATACCCTTTCCTATGTCAGCTATTTCAAGGACCTGTTTAGGACAGGAGGCTTGCCCCTAGAGTAGTGGGATTTCCTTCTTATCATATGTCACAGAGACATATGCTACAGAGAGGAAGTTCACGCAGCTTGGGATCATAAAACTGAACTGACACTACTTTGTTGTCTTGTCTTACTAAATATACGATTTGTTCAACTATGAGAGTTCCTCTCTCACGGCAAAATGTATTTAAGACAGATGATTTCTGTATCAGGTAGTCAGATTAACCTCTGACTCTGTAGCGCTATGTAACTGTTATCTTTATGGGGATTTGTTTAATTAATTAAATCATAAAATGCATGCATTTAGCCTGTTGCCTTTCTTTAACCAAGTTTTCAGGTCAACAAATGTCACACCACTCTAAGGGATATGGTCCCCATCAGGAAAAGGCAGATCTTACTTGGCTTGCTTGAGGGCCAGGCTTAATGATTATGCTGGAAGCTGGTATTCCAGAGCCACTGAAGTCCACAGAGGAATCCTCAATGATCTGTTTGAAGACATGAGACATTCTTCAGTTAGTTTTCAGAGCCTTCAAAGCATTTCCAATTTAGTTTGATGGTGGACACACTACTTAAGGGCTTTCCTTAGGTAATGTTAATAAGGAAGAGCACAGGCTGCTAAAATGGAGCCAGGGGACCCAGGTGCAAATGTTGGCCTCACCACTTAGTGCAGAGCTAATTTAGTGATGGTAGAGACAGCACTGAACCTCAGATCCTAAGACCTGAGTTCAAATCTTGTCTATGGTACCTGTATGCCCCTGAGTAAATCTTTTCCTTTCTCTGAGCCTCTATTTCCCCATCTGTAGAATGTGGGGCTTTGGAATAGATGATCTGTCAGGCCACTTTTAGCTCTAGAGCAACAAACAAGCCACTCATCCTCCTTGGGATATCTCAGTTTCCTATTCTGCAAAATAAGACTTCTGAGGCCTCTAACCAATAAATCTGTTACCCTTTATGGATACTGTTAGATCTTCACATGGGCCATGAGACTCAGTAGACCAGAACCAGGCCAGAAAATGTTTAGGTTGCTTCAGAAATTCGCAACCACTGTGGCGTGGAGGAGGGGAGGCTGTAGGAATCCACTCATTAATTTAGCTGATGCAATTAGCCACGAGAGATAACAGATGACGGAGATTCAGTTAAGCAGGCTCTGGGGCTTTGGTAATGAGGCCACCAGTTTGAGTCAGATCACAAAGCCTGTGCCAGCTTGCTCAATTCAGCACTCTTGAGGTGAACCAATGCGCATTCATTTTACATTTGATGCACCCAAGAAGCATTGCCAAGTGTCCTTTTATCGGGCTTGTGATACATGACTGAGATTCCTAGATAAGGCCATCTAGAAAAGTCTCCCAGGGAAAATTCATAGGATCATAAATTTAGAGCTGGAGGGAGTCTAACAGACCATTGAGCCTGACCATCTAATTATACAGATGAAGACGCTGAGGCACAGATAACTTAGGTGGCTTCTCTAGTCTATAAGTGACTAAGGCAGGATTTAAACCCAAGTCATCCTGACTCCGTGTCCAGCCTGTATCCATGCTGACCCTGATAACTCAGTTGGTTTGGTTCTGATGCCAGCCCTAAGGCACACATCAGTCTCAGGGGCATACAAAGATTGTCACATAGCAAGTGAGTAATGGGAGCAGGATTTGAACCCAGGGCTTAGAGACTTTAAGTCCAACCCTCTACCTACTGTACATTGCTTTCCTGGGAAATATGCATAAAGCTACAAGGGAGTGAAAACCTGGACCTGGGGCCATGGGTTCTGCTTTTCTTTGCCTCCTTGGAAGGCCCTGACTTTACTAATAAACTCTCCATTTAGCATTATCTCTGTAAAGCTGGCTGGTCTTGGTAAGGTCTGCCATGTCCCATGGGGTAATTATTACAGTTTCTCCTCATGGGTGGTTTCGTCTTTCTTTGTGTCTCTCTTCCTTAGCAAGGTGCTTGGAAAGGACTCAAGGCTTGCTTGCTGACTGACTGACTGAGCCTCTCTGAGAGACCCACATTTATGAGGGCATATACATCCAAGGGGATGACCCAGGCTCCTCCACCTTTGGCTCTTTCCTCCTCTTCCCACCAGCTGAAAACATCCTCTTATTCCTGAAGTCTCTAGGTTAACTTTTAGGGGGCCTCATCACCCCCCATCACTCCACCCTATGATAGTTTGGCTTATACTATACTCCCCCCAGGAGCGTATCAGTTCATGGAAAGCAGGCCAGGTGCCATTTTGGACATTTTATATCCTAGTGCTTAGCTTAGGCCCAAGCACACAGCTTGCAGTAGGTAATCCATAGATGTTCATTGCATTTCTGGGAGCAAATAGTGGGTTCTCTTCAGAAGACTCTTTCTTGCAGTAACCACATGTAGAAAAAAAGTAGAACCTTACCCAGTTGGTGCCTTCGAACATCTTGACATCCAGAGGGTCTCCTTGGATGGTCCCATCCAGAATGATGAGGGAGTGGCAGCTGGCCATGCCTCCACAGAGGGGGCCCCAGGGAAGAGCAGGGCCAGAGGTGAAGCTGTGGACCTCCTGAAAACTAAGAGAGGCCATCAGTTGGAGAACCATGTTCCTCCCCTGAAAAGAAGGGCTTGGGACAAACCCTACCCTCCACTGCCTACAGTGCACAGTCACTGCAGGAAGAGTCTGCTAAGGTCATAGGAAGATGATACATATTTTAATATGATAAATATTTTTGATTCAAAGCAAATTATCAAACTATTTTCCTTTGTGATGCAAAGATGGATAACGGGTGCTCTGACATAAACTGAGGGGTGCCAGGATTATTTATTAGGACTTTAGTTGGCTAGAATATGCACTTTCTATCAACAAAGCTTCCAGAGACACTAAGCTGGGTTCGCACGAAAAGAGGCTAGAGACAAACGCTTTAAACCCAACAGAAACTCACATGCACATCTTCTGCTAAAGCCAAATCTGGGTGCAGTGGGCCAAGCCTTAGCCTGGAGTCAGGGGCAGACCCTGGATGAAATCCCAGCACTTACTAGTTGTAAGACTTTGAGCGAACAGCTATCTAAGCCTCAGGGCCCTTGGTTGTGACATATGAACAATAGCCCTTATGTGGCCTGCTTTTCAGGAAGAGGCACCCTTGTAAACCTTAAAGACCCATAGAAATGTGAGTCCACATCACTGCTTATCTTTACTGCTTTTTCCCCAAAGCACAGCAGAACATAATGGAAAGAGTGGGGAAGTCATGTGCTCTGACCCTTCCTGGTGAGGTGGCCCTGGCTAGGTCACTGCATCTGTCCCACATAATTCCCAAACTCCGAGGTGGAGCTTGCTGCCTTTCTGCATAACAGGAGTCTCCTAGTCTGATGAAATCACAGGGAGGGACAAAAACCGATACTTCTTCTTTGCGCTTTCCTTGGCTGCCTCTGTAGCAACCAGCTGGCGTAATTGACACGTATGCATGAGGTCAAGTCAGAGCAACCAAGCCCCGAGCGTAGACACCCACAAAGTTTTATAGGAATGCCTCTGATCAAAGGTAAGGAGCCCAAGCCAGTAGGTGCACGCTGGCCCCACCTCCTAGTGGGAAAAGCCTGCGGGCAAAGACTGTCTGCTAAAACCTGAGGACCCCGGGAGGAAAGGATGGTCATTTATAAAAGATATGCCCACCATTTTTGAAAACGAAACAAGAAACTGCCTAGAAAGATATGCAAACTCTGACCTTTCTGCTTTGAAAGTTCTTTAGGATAATCCTTGAATTAAGATGCTTCTCTGCTTCCTCTGTCCCCAGAGGACTCTATACCCTTGTGCCCATTCAGCCCTGTGGCTCCGGTCTGCATTTGCCCTCACTGCCCCTGTCCACCATGTGGGGTTATATGTGTCTTCTATGACCTCCCTACAGCTACTTCCTCCTTGTTCAGGGGTCATCTTGTGCCCTAAAAGTCCCCTTGCCATTCCCCAACTTTGACCCTTGGGTCAAATTGGGGTGATTGAAGATCACAACCACTCATCATAACTGGGAAAACATTCATGTCAAAAATAAATAAATAAAAGAAGAGGTGGCACGCTTGGGATCACTGAAAACATTGTAATTTTCCAAATAGAAAACAATAAGGGATCTTGCTCCTATTTGATTTTGGTCCCAACTTGTGGTTCGCATGTTGTGCCTATCCCAAACAGACCTGCCGATATTGTCATTTGATGGACTGTCCATCCAATGGCATGTCATAGTTTAAGCCAGAAGTGTTAAATACGTGGTTGGCCTCCCAAATGGAAACCAGATGAAATGTAATTGGGAAACATTCAATAAAATAGATAAAAATATGAGAGAACAAAGATAATGTTCATCTATGGTTTTCTAAGTCAATAGGCTAGCAAAGGGTTAATGTCCCTGTTTCCCTTTGACATGCCATCACTGGGCTAGACTACCAGCATTTTTCATCCATTTTTTCCTCTAGGCATGGTTAAGTTGCTCTTATCTGCATAGCCATGGATCTCATTAAGGAGACATCATGTTCTAGAGATGCATGAAATCACCAGGATATCATCTGTGCAAAGATCCTATGAGACCCTTCCTCATCTCTGTGGAAACCCTCTCTCCCTAGGTCCCTGTGCACTATGTTTTCCACAGCAGGGACAAATAATATTGGTGAGCCTTTATCTCCCTCCCTCCACACATTGCTGGGCTTTAGTAATCGATGCATTGTGGAGCAGTTATCTACATACCTCTGTATTAGCTGAGTAATTGGGTGTTACCTTACTCTTAGCTGAAGAGTGTCATTGGGTCCTACCATATCAAAGATTTTTTTTTTTAAATAAATATCCAATGTTTTTATGTTTTCTGCATCTTATATCAGTGGAGTGACTGTAGAGACACATTCTGCAGAGAATTATTTGCCAAAATCTGCCTGTTCCCTTCACAGGGCATCAAGAATACCTTGGATTCATGTGGCGATCATTCTCATAATGCTTTTATAGTCTATAAGTTACATGTATCCATAGTTACCAATATTCTTTACTTTGGGGGGTATAATTATGCTGACTTTAGACTTTTCTCTTTTTTGGGTGTGTGTAGGGGGGGACCTCCTGCCCTCCCTGAGATATCTCATATCAAGACCTTGACACCTTTGGGACTCATTCACAGGAGACTTCTTTGATGAGCACTTGGAGGAGTCCCTTGCCCTTCTCAGCTCTGATTTCTTCAGAGCTATTTCTACTTCCTATGACATCAGAGTCAGGGGAGGGGTGGTTCAGAAGTTCCACTTCCCTGCAGGCTCCTCCATTTGGATAATTTGAAGAAAGACATGGAGATCAGACTAACCTTCCTAATGCTTAGGCCTTCCTTGGAAAGTGATGGATTACACTCAATAGAGGTCTTCAGTAAAGGCCAGATGAGCTCCTGGAGGTGTATACTATGGAGGGGATGAATCGCTGTCTCATGGGATGCTAGACAGAGGGTGAATGGGACATCAGGAGCCATCTTGTCCAATCCTCTCCTGATAATCTCAGAAGTTCCCTCCAATCCTGTGACTGTTATTCCATTTCCTGATAAAGAGCCATGGGAAAGCTTTCAGGCCCTTCTGGTCCACAAATGGACATTTCTATAGTGGCTTTCTGCAGAGACACATACTTTCTCTTTTCTAACAGTGGGAATTTCAGTCTAGGCAGAGTGGAGAACGAAAACTTGGCAGACTTTTGGGAAATGTCTAAGGGCATTTAAAGTCACGTCACCCGGACTCAATGACTCCAGACAGAGACCTGGCCCTGCTTGGTACCTGTCTACTCTATCCTCAGAGCCTTCTCTCAGTGGGTGAGGCTCTAGTATTGCACTCTTGGAATACTGCCCCTGCCCCTTCTCTGCCTCTGGCCTCCTCCAGGAATCATGCTAGCCCACACATATCCAGATGAGGAAGGCAAACAGGGGTCACATCTATGGAGCTGAGTCTTACGGACTGCTTTTCCCACATCAATTCAGAGAAGTGTGCCTTTGGGCCCACACTCTTCTATCTAAAGACCTAATCATCGAAGCTGGTTCCACACATTTCCCTCTGTCCCCTTGGTCTCTCTCCCTCTTCTTGGGATGCCTCTCTGTCACTCTGCTCAGCATCCTCCCTGGAGGCTAATAGTCTGCTTTCCCTACCTCCTTTTAAATCCAGACCTTACTTAATTTAAGGAGGAGGCCAGAATTCCCAGAAGCTGCTCAACCTCTGATCAATATGAGATGCAATCAATGGCCCACACCAACTCAGGAGAGACAAGTTCACTTACAAGTCAAGATACCTACCAGTTTCCCACCACAGGGACAGCCCCCCATAGATCAAGACCGTCTTCTGTCAGCGTGCCTGTCTAGTGAAAATCAGAGCTGAGGTTAGCCTCATGTCTCAGCTTGGAAGAAGAACACACATCAAACAGACATTATATCTCCTTGAAGTGACCAGATCCATCATGGCTGACACTAACTCAGCCAGGAGAGGGGAGACCTAGATGTAGGGAGAAGAAATGTTCCAGGGTGGGTGGGGACCAGCAACCCAGCACTGCCAGTCCTCCTGGGGACTCTAAATTGTACCGAAGCTAGGTACAGAGAGATGTACCAATGGACAGAGAAAAACAGGATTTTGTTTTCATTAAAAAGAAAGTGAAATTCAATGAATATGCAGTTCACAGAGGCCCAGCTAGAGGTGACTGGGACTGTTCTCATCTAATGCTGGTCTGCAGAAGGCATGGGTTTTGTTTCTTTGTAAGAAGCTCCCCTTGCGGTTGAGTGCCTGGTTCCCAAACATTTAGTAAAAAGGGGGCAGAGTAGTGGAGGGTCAGACGGAACTAGGCTGAGTTGGGAGGCAGAGGGTGTCAGCCAGGGCCCAGGAACAGATATTAGCCAATGTGAAGGAAGGGGCTTCGGTTTTAGTCTGGAGCAGGGGCTGGGGGATGGCTGCCAGGAGCAGAGGCAGGAGAGGCAAACCTGCCTCTGACACTTACTAGTGTTATGACTGTATCTCCTGTAACTCTTTGAGCCTCAGTTTCTCTCAGCTTTAAAATGGGGCTAAAAACATCTGCAGTGCAGCAGGATCCAAAGAGGGGAGATACTTAAAGGCCCCTATAAGCATGGAGTCACCATCACCCACAGCCAGATCTGAGTCTTTATAAAGCACAAAAGAACCCTCCACATTGTACACCATCACAAGGACTGTGCTGAAGGCAAAGTAAATAATGAAACAACAAATGAGACTTCTTTTTCAATACATTAAGGTTCCATGTTTTCCTCTTTGGGTAGAGTTTTCTTTTCTTTTAGAGTTTTTTTGAGAGATTTTTCTATTTGCTGAGAGAATAAAGAGCTGACTAGGCTTCCCATAAGTCCTCCTCTGACACTACATGGTGTGGGGTAGTATCCCGGGTTTTGCCCCTTGATACACAGCTCTGACCAGGCCGAGCCCTCTGAAGAACCTTCAAACACAGGCCTAGGGAGAAACTAAGGCTGCCTTTTGAGGACCCCCCTAGCTCAACTCAGAGGCACCTGTCAAAGTTGCATAGGTGAGCCACCAGCTGTGAGTTATGTGGCTGTTTTTGGACACAGGAGAGCATGGGACATCTCCCCAGAGGCATCTATGAAACACTTGTTCAGGGCAGTCCTTAAAGTCTCAGCATCAAGATTATTCTCAGGTGTGTCTCTCGCCTCATTGCTTCACTAGATCTGTGTTCTCATCCCTGTCCACATTCCCGTTATTGGTGAAGGTTACAACCCATCCTAGGGTGGGGGCATCTTATCCTTGTTTTCCCACAGAGGATTCAGCCAATGAGCCCTTGAATCTTACTCTAGGCCTGGCCACACTTCACAGGGGCCAATAGGGCATTCTTCACCATCCTCACTCACCCCTTATGAACTGCCTTCCTTTTCTAAACATGGCTCCCTTAGGTCATCCCCTATGCTCCTGACAGCTTCCAAAGCCTAAATTTTGGATGATGAGGTCAGAAGCCATGAGGGGGTTCAGAAGACAGTGGGAGGAGGCAAAGTGGGAGGAGGCAATGAGTGTTGGCAGCCTTTTCAAGGGTCTTTGAGTCTGTTTTTTAATGCCAGTAATATGGATTTATTACTACTCTGCAGTGAGTCAGAAAGCTTGCAATGCACATTATTAGACTCAAGAAATATTGAAGTACAGTCATGGATGTGAAATATCTTTTGGGTATGTGGGGTAATAAAGGGCTCACACACACACACACACACGCTAATGGCTGTGGAAATGGAGATGAGAACACTGAATGAACTTACGGTTTGTGTTTAAGGGGGGACCTGGTGGGGGCGGTGGCAATGACCACAAGGAAGTAACAAGTAGAGAGAAGTGAAGGGAAGAGGAAGAGCAGACACGGGACCAGCAGAAGTCTGCTGGAGAGGATGGGGAGGCTGAGGGATAGCTCATGGAGAAGAGCTGGCCTTGGCACGGACCAGAGGGAGGGATGGAGGTGAGAGCTGGGGAGGGGTATGTCAGAAACATAGAAGAGGAAGAGAAGGGGAAAAAGGACTTTCACAGATGGTCTGAGCTTTCCAGCGGAGCATGGGGTGAAGTGTCCCTGGCCAAGAGTGTGGAAGGAAGACAGGATGGGAGAGGCTTGAAGAAAGGCAGGAAGTTCTTGAATGGCCATTGTGGTGAGTGGGGTAGAGGTTTCGTAGAAGGAATGGAAGGATTGTCTTGTGACAGTGAGGAACCAGGTGAGATTAGATACACTAAATCTAGTAGTGCATGTTGACATCTACTTGTGTTTTAAACATTTCTTTTACATGGGAGCAATCAAAAGCTGTCCAACATCTGATCTGCATTATATATTGAGTACCTTTCTACTCCCTTCAAGGATAAGAGCCAAATCAAAGGTTTAAGTGATTTTGTCCCAAGCTCTATGGTGAGTAACAACCAATCCCTATGGGGAGCTCATCTTGTTAGGGGCCAGGTTCCCTCAGGGCTGAATAAAGAACGTGCTCATAGGTCCAGAGCTAGGGGACAAATGCTCTAGCCCTTCTGAGGGAAACTGTGCTCTGCATTGTTATATAAGCATCCGATGGAAGTTCTGAACCCGCAACCAAGCAAGCTGGTGCTTACGCTACTTTCCCAGAAGACTAAAATCCTGGTTTTCTGATCAGTCCAGCCCCTTCTCTATGACTTCCAACCACCTAAGGAAGCCAGAGAAGGTCAGTAATTTGTACTAGGTGCCCAGGGAGTCAAAAGTAAAACTAGTCTGCTAGATTCAAGAACTCTTCATTTTGTGCTCATGGCCCTGAGCTCCAAATTGTATGAGTTACTCATTAAAATAGCAAAGAGCTTTTTGCCGTATTTCCCTGGTGAGTTTTGAAAGGGCACCAATCACTGTGTCTAGGTTAGAAATCCCCTTGATCAATCTCCTTCAAAAAGAGAGTTTCTAGTTCAATCCAGGTGGAAATGTTTTGCTGATGAATTAGGTTTGTTCTAATATCAATATGTGAGAAGGAAAACAGAGACCATGGCTCCAGCCATGGAAACGTGGGGTGGGTGGATGGTTCTGTGACATGGGAATGAAGCTCATTCTATAACTGGTCAGAAACAGAAGGAAACATGAGTGGGGTTGGAGTGCCTAAGGGGAACAGAATATAAATATATCTGTGTATACACATAGTATATGTGCATGTCATATGTATATGCCAATATATGATGCGTAAGGATGTATATGTGGATTGCAGTGTATGTGAATGTGTATATACACACTGCATAATAGATGAATATACACACATATATGTGTGTGTGTGTGTGTGTGTGTGTGTGTGTGTGAGAAAGAGAGAGAGAGAGAGAGAGAGAGAGAGAGAGAGAGAGAGAGAGAGAGAGAGAGAGAGAGAGAAAGCCTGACTTATGGAATAAAAACAAGCCAGTGAAAGTATCTCCAAGAAAGAAGCAAACTAGGCACTCGACATTCCTATTATCTCTAACACCTATGGGGCTCTCAGGTATAGATTTCCCCAACTGTCATACTATTTGATAGGAAATCAAATATTTCTGCAGTTCTTTTTCCTAGAGACATGTTTATTGAACTATAGAATTTTGAAGCTGAAAGAGACCATTAGAGATGGTTTCCTCTACCCCTCTCATTTTATAGACAAGGAAACTGAGGTATCTGATGTGACCTGTCCAATATCACACAAGTAGAGAGGGTATGACTAGGAGCCCTGAGAGCTTTGTCTCATAGCAGGCTACCTTTGTGCACAAAGAATTAAAGCATCCCTGGACCCAGAGTCCTAGAATTTCGGGAAGGTGCCCTAACAGCTATCTTTTGAGGCCAACATACATGAACAAAACCCCCTTCTGTATACACCTGGCATAATCCTCATCTGTGAAATAGGCAGGATAATCACACAGCCTGTGTCACAACAACTTGGTCACACATGCAGAACGTTTAGGGTAGCTGGAGTCATTTTTCAATGGTCAGCCAGTCCCAACTTGCAGATTTCTTGTAACAGCGGACTCTACTTCTGGGGTACCCCTTCATTATGGACAGCACTCATGGTTGGGGGTTGAGTGAGGGAGGAGTCCTCCTCCTCGCCAGTCAAAAATCACCTGCCTCTATGCCCTGACTCTAGCACTTCCTTCTGGGAATGGATAAGCAATCAATATTCACTAAATATTATAAATAACTGATATATTAAGAGTGGCTAGTGCTTAAATGGTGATTTTCAGTGATTTATCCATGTTGTTGTATCTGATTCTCACTGCAGTCTTATGGAGCACATTCACCTGGCCCTGGTCATGTGGCCTGGAGGGAGCTGAGGAAGGATTTGAAGGAAGCTTTCCTAACTCTGAGTCTAGAGCGTGGTCTACTAGGCTACCCAGCTACCTCACCCCTGAGGGGCTTTTCAAACAATGGAAGTCACAAGTCAGTCTTCTCCTGGGCAGCCTCAGGGCCCTCCATGGATATTGCTGTGGTCTGGTTTTCAGTTCCTGCACCATCCTCTGGGTATGATATTGTTTTACAGATGAGGAAACTGAGGTAGAGAGCTCAAGTCACATGGCTAATAAGTGTCTCAGACAGAATTTGAACTCAGGTCTTTCTGACTCCCAACAGTAGGTTCTAGATACTTTACCACTTTTTTGACTGAATGATAAAAACACGGAGCTGACAGTTGGTCTGTTTGTCTTCTCATTTCTCCCTCCCTCCCTCTCTCCTCCTCCTCCTCCTTCTCTTTCTCTCCCTCTCCTTCTGTCTCTATCTCTCTGCCTCGGTCTCTGTATACTTGTCTCTGTCTGTCTGTCTGTCTCTGTCTCATCTTGAGGTATCAAATGATTTAAGGCACTGGTGGAAAGTTCCAGTTCACAAATTTAGATGTGCCTGTATCCTTCTCTGAGAGACTTGTAAGCCCAGGAGATGGGACATAGTCAAGACCTGCCTTGGTCCTTGGTCTTTGTGATTTACATATAAGCCCAGAAAAGCCTATAGGGCATCAGTCAGTACTGCAAGGAGCTGTATTTATAACTTTAAATCTTACAGATGTAGTGGCAGAGCCCTAGGCCTGGGGATCAGGGAGCCAGTTTCTCCCTATGACTCTCCCATCTCGGGGTGGGGAGTGGGTGGATCCCTTCCATCCCTGACATTCTATACTTCTGTAAAGCTAGGTTCACATCCCTCTCCCATACCCCTCCCCCTGAACAAACAACAAACTGGGCCCTTACTTTGTCAAAACAGACGAGGTTGATTTGCCCACACATGTTGATCCTTTGTGGGGAGATGCAAAAAATCTTCTTCTTCTTCAACCTCTTCTGAGCATAAAAAATCCCTGTGGTCAAGGCTGCGGGCAACGCTGGAGGGACCGAGGTGGTGAGAAGGAGCAAAGACATCGTCACAGTGTCTCTGGCAGAAGTCTGCAGGGGAAAACAGGCCATGAGTGTAGGAAAGTGAAGTAGCCAAGGGACCAAAGGCCAGCACCCTGGCCAGGAGAACTTCTCAGACCTCCTCTCAGGAGACCAAGCTTGGCTACGGCTCAGTCCTCCATTGTGGGAGGGTCCTGGGGAGCTGGTCAGGAGAGAGGGAGACCATTCTCCCTAATAGTGTAAAGGGAGGGGAGCTTGTTGTGAGCCCAGCACGAAGGAGAGCTCAGGGCTGAGCAGGTCTGAGCACATTAGACGCTGCCATGCTGAGGGCTCAAGTAGCCTTCTCAAGACAGGTCAGGCCAGTGTCAAGCTATTCCCCCTGTTATGCTCCGAGCTTGACATAACAACAATCCTTTGTGCTTACCCTCTGGCAAAATCCCACCGTTGTTTCATAAAACTATTGTATTTCTTTGACGTGCACCAGGTGTTCTCTGAGCTTGGACAAGCACTGGACTGAATGCTCTGAATCAAGCATTATTCCTCACTGTCAGGATTACAGCTCCCTCGGAGGCCTCTGGGGTAAGTGCTGAGATCTCCTCACACTGCCTTGGGTCCCCCATGGGGGCAAAGCCCTGGCAAGTATGTCTCATCTCCCTCCTTGCTCACAAATGCTTCCCTCCCTTTGAAATTAAACTTCTGTTTGATTCCTGACTCTCCTTTCTCCAGACCATTCTGTGAGGCTCAGCCAGCCACAGGTTAGAGGCCGGTTCCATCTGGCTGACACTGGCAAATGCCTCCACTATTTGTCCACCAAGCTGGGCAGAAGGCCAGGAGCTTGCAGGCAACCAAGCACTTTCTCTCTCTCTCCTTCCCCATGTCAGAAAAATTGGAAAATGCTCAGGTTATCCTGAGGTTGCCAAAACCTAACTGGCTAAAAGGCCATCCAGAGTTCACGGAAGCATAGTTCAAGCTTCATTTTAAATGTGATGAGACTGAGCCCTGGACAGGTCCTGCAGGCCCCAGAGGCAGTCAGCATTGGAGGCCATATCTGACCCCAAGTCCTCTTGCTTCATGGACTGTGCCATAGTACCCCATTGCCACCCTGGAGCCGGAATGGATCCCTGAAACCCTCAATCCAATCCTTACTGAAATAAGAATACCCCCTCTGGCATTCCTACTAAATGGCTAACCAACCTTCCCTTGGAGACTCCCAGTGAGGGTGAGCCCCTACCTTATTCAACTCTGGAGAAGCTCCAGTGGCCAGAAAGAAATTTCCCCCTTAAATTGAGTCTACTTCTGCCTCTGTGACTTCTCTTAGCAAGATAGTACCCCTGCCTTCCGCTTGTGGCAGCCTTACAAACATTTGAACATAGAGATCTACCATCTTGGTTCCTCCTCGCACCCTGACCTGAGCCTTCTCTAGCCTTTCCAAGAGGTCAGTAAAGCTCCTCAGAGGTGTCATGGCTACCTTTGACAAACTCGTCACGCATCCAATCGAGAGCAGAGTTCACTATTGTCCCTCCCTCTAAGTCTTTTCAGTTTACGTGAATGATCATTTACTTTTTGCATACTATATGCCCGCACCATGTGAAATTCTGAGGAATATAAATTTGAGACAATCTCTGACCTACATCCTAGAGATCCAGAGAGATGTTTAAATTAAACGTTAAATGCTGAGGTTTCCAGAGAACATTAAATCCCAGAGTAAATGGATAGGACACAGGATTTATTCCCAACTGAAACCCTTGAAAGAGCTGTGCTGGGCAGCTGGGAACCTGTGTCAAATGATACAGAACATGTAGGCCCAATTGATTTCCTTTTTGCTAAGTGAATCCCTGAGGGACTGATTGGGATGAGCTGTGTGTGAGAATGCTGAGTGTGCATAAGGGGCTGGGGTGAGCAGCAGCTGCTGCCTCTCTGGTCAAGGGGACCCCATTGGGCCACGCCTCTCTCATACTCACCCCATTGTACATGTATACACCAAAGCCATAGAAGAAGCCTGCAACCCCCAAGAAAGCGAGAAAGACGATGAATTTGAAGGCTTCGTTGTACAGTCGGAAATTGAGGGGCCTCGGGTAGAGGATGGATCTTACCAAGTCACCTTTGGCAGTGTTGAAACCTAAATTAGAATAGTCATACAAAGGATGTATTAGGCTTCCTCATGCTACATGTCATCTTCCCTCTACCCCACTGCTCAAGTCAGGATCGCCTTGGGTGACATTTGGTGCCTTTTCAGAAGACTGTGGGGAAAGCCCATTGGACTGAACAAACATTTACTCAGCTCCAGCTTTGGACCAGACCCTATGTTGGGGATATATCAAGGCACAAATGACAAACAGCCTTGCCTCCTTGGAGTTCACAGCTTGCTTTGAGTCCTCTGTTCCCTTGGACAATTCAATTCCAGTGAAGATGGTGGCATCAGAAGTTGGAGAGGAACCTGGCATTCTCATGTCTGCCTTTACTATGGAACTCAGGAGGCCCTGGACCAGTCAAGCCTCAAGAAACCCAGAGAGAAAACAGGGAGCTCCTTCATCCACCTCAGAAGCCAGTGAGGGGGAAGGGCATCCCACCACAAGAGTGGATAGCTGCTCAAGAGAATGACTGAAAGTCTATGGGACAGAAGGGCACCAGCATCTCCCTTAACGCAGCCCAAGAGTAAGGGAGTGTGTTCAGCTATCTCCTCACCCTGTCAACTTATATGGAGGTCACAGTTCACTAAAAGCTCTAGACATACATACATACATACATACATACAAATATATGTGTATATGTGTGTGCATGTGCACATATGTGTACCTGTAAAAGGTCACTAGTGAGTGGCAGAGCCCCCATGCCTGTGGCTAAAGCCCTATGTGTATGCATACGTACGTATCTTTGCCAAAATAAACAAAACCCAAACGGGGTCATGAAGAGTCAGATACAACTGAAAAACCACTTGTGTGTATACAGACACACACACAGATACATCTGTACATACAAGCATGTATGTATATATTCTTGTATGCATGTATGCTTGCATGTATTTAAGGCAAAGCTTCCGACATGGCATTAGAGGGAGCTGTTGAAGGATGATCCAGAAAAGGCCTTGGGGTGGGTCACTTGGTTGTATGTTATAGTGTTAGAAGAAATGGAAAAGCTTCCGTATGGACAGAGAAGGATTGTTGGTTTCAGTCATATCTGACTCCCTGTGACCCCATTTGGGGTTTCCTTGGTAAAGAGTGTTTCCCATTTCCTTCTCCAGCTCATTTTACAACTGAGGAAACTGAGGCAAACAAGGTGAAGTGACTTGCCCAGGGTCACACAGTTAGGAAGTGTCTGAGGCTAGATTTGAACTCAGCAAGATGAGTCTTCTGATTCCAGGCATTGTGCTTTGTGCTCTATGGCGCCCTGAGCTGCCCCATGGGAAAGGATTATACTTACTCTATTCAGTCTCACAGGGCTGATCTAAGCAGGATAACCAGTGCCAGGTACAAAGAGACAGACCTGAGATTAAGCTTCCTAACTGTGAGAACTGTGCCCAGTGGAGGGGGGTGGGCCCTCTCTCCCTTGGGAGCATCTGAACATCCACTTGTTACATATTCCGTCTGGTTTAGATGGGGGTGGCATGAGGTGGTCTGTGAGGTTCTCACTCAGATACTTCGGGATTCTATACACAGGGGCCTGCCTCTTCGGGACAGCAACAGTAATGTAAACAGTCAACATTCTGAGAGCATTTTCAGTTAGTAAAGCATTTTGAGGGTCTCATTTGACCCTCAACAATCCCCTGAGATAAATGCTGCTATTACCCCACTTTATAGATAAGTACACTGAGGCTAGGAGCAGCTAAATGGCTAGCCATGGGTTTACACAGCCAGTCAACATCTGAGGCAAGGTTCAAACTCACAAGTTCATGTCTCCAAATGCTCCCCCCACCAAGCTGCCAAATACTTGAAAAATGTCACTTTATTTGGCCTCCCTCCAGACCTGTGACTTATGTCTAGCAGAGAGGAATTTTAATCTACCTGCCCATACTGGCAGGGCAGAGGGCCTGCATCAAGGGCACTCTCTCACACCCCTCATTGGACAAGGAAGTTTGTTGGGGTAAGTCCTTTCTTTCCTGATTCGCTTTGATGGTGGGATGGACTCGAGGGCTGACCTTCTTGCTATTTGCTCCCTCTGCCTCCCCTCTGCCTCATCTGCCCTACGTAGAGGCTCATCTGTGAGACCATTCCTGAGCTAGGATCTCTGATGCCTCCTCAAGATAAAACCATGACACGATGCTCCATCCCTCAGGCCCGGGAGACCCCTCCCATCTATTACAAACACTGCTGAACAAAGTGGCAGCTGCTGCAGAGGAAACAAGGTCTGTCAGGCCAATGGACTGTGACAAGATCCCAACTCCAAGACAAGCAACCCAAGTCTTTGGACATCCCCAGGGTGGCCACTCACCTGTTTGGAGGACAACTGCCCTGACAGGGCCTGGCCCTGACTGCTTGGTCTGGATGACCTCAGTGCCACAGAAGAGGACGTGTCGCCGATAATCCTCCAGGCTGTGAGACTTCCAAGGCATTCTGCTTTCCACCTGGGGCAAGGGGGTCTTTGTAACTGGAATGCTCTCCCCTAAAGAAGATGGTTCTCCATTAGGCCCTCTGACCCCACATCTGAATCTCAAAGAACTTCCCAAACAGCAGTGAATCCATTCTTATGGCTGACCCCCATTTGTCAGGGAACTCCTTAGAAATGCTCTGCATTCAGTACCTGACTCCCTTGGGCAGCCCCAAGAATGTACTCAACATGATCTTTCTTATCCCTGGCCAATGTGGCTCTTGTTTTTTTCTGTTCTGAAATTTGTCACATGCTGGTCAATGGATCTGTACCCATAAATGGCCATTCAATCTCCCACCTTGGTGCCTTTGCCCAGGTCACCCCCCCACCTCTGGAATGCAACTCTTAGAATCCCCAGCTTCCTTCAAAGTACAGCTTAGGTGCCACCTTCTACACAAGGTCTTTCTGTCTACCCCCATCCCCTCCTCCTCCCTATAAAAAACACTTTGTATTACATTGTGGATTACTTGTTTTCTGTGCAAAGTCTGGATCCCCACTCTCATCCCCAAAGAAATATGATCTTTTGGAGCATTAGAAATGTTTCCCTCCTCTCTCTCTCTCTCGTCCCCTCTCTCTCTCTCTCTCTCTCTCTCTCTCTCTCTCTCTTTCTCTCTCTCTCTGTCTTTCTCTGTGTGTTTCCCCAACACCGAAAACCATGTCAAACACCCAGAAAGCCCCCGAATTGAACACTTTCTTCTTCTATAAAAAGAGGAAGTAGGACAAGATGACCTTCATCTCTTCTAACTTTAAACAGATGGTCTTAAAACTGAAAACAAATAAATGAATTAAATTTTAAAAATAAACAAATGGATGGTCTGTTCAGTGATGTCCATTTTACAGGTAAGAAGGCTGAGCCTCAGAAGAAGTAGGTAACTTGCCTAGGGTCACTCAGTTAATGAGTGTCAGAGCCTGACTTTCAACCCAGATCAGCAGACCCCTGTCCAAGGACCTTTGTGGGACAAGGCCAGCCAGCCAGCCCTGTTGATATGGAGAGCACATTCCTCTTGGCTTCTCATCAGGGAAGGTGCACCATGGAACCAGATTTCTCTGTTCTCTTCATGCCTGGGATCAGATTGCCCTGAATGGCTGGCCACGTACTGCCCTCTCCTCCTCTGGTGTTTAGGGCCTGTCTTCTTTTGAGAAAGGGGTTTCTTAAGTGTCTGGGCACAATGCTTGACAGGTATTCGGTAAATAAATTAACAAGCTTATTAACCCAGCCACCAGAGGGTCTGTCCTCACCTGAGGACCTCTGGAGCCAGTGTCCTTGGCTTCAAACCACTGCCCATTCAGGACCATAACACAGGTCACCTAATTTCCAGGTCAGATTCAAGAAGTTTATCTTAAAATACAAAACCCCACATTCTACTTGCATAAGTATATAATGACAGAATCAGATACTTAATGTTCATAAGTCAGGAAGCATTTGTCAAACACCTACTGTGTGCTAAGCACAAAGAGAAAGTCCCTGTCTTCTATAGGCTGAGACTGTGCAGATATGCACATACACAACAGGAGAGTGGCCAATGAGCTGTGTCCTTGTGAGCACACTCTGAGTGTTCCACTGATACAATCCAGAGTAACTTTGGAGGACATGCAAACATGGTGTGGTGGGCTCCACTCAGGTCACTCTGTGATGAAGAGGAGCCGTTCCATTGCCTGTAGATCCAGAACTGGGGTACGCTCACTACTCAGCCAGGGGGTCACCCTTGGTCTAGCTCTTCCTTCCTTGGCTGGGGTCCAGTAAGAGAGACCCTGGATAGAGAGTGAAGTCCCCTGGTTAGAGCATTAGACCTGAGGGCAGGAAGACTTGAATTCAAATCCTGCCTCAGACACTCACCAGTTGTGACCCTGGGCAAGGTCTCTTTCAGCCTCGGTTGTCTCACTTGAAAAATGAGCATGATAATAACACCCACCTCACTGGGTTGTTGTGGAAATGAAAAAAAATGGCTTCTGGAAAGCACTTTGCTAACCCACAAGTACTATATGAATTCTAGCTCAGTCCAGAGGAGCAGGAACGCAGACCCATCCATCAACCGGCCACGCCACATCTTTAGTGCCCTTGGTGGAACAAATACCACCCAGAAACTGTTTTAGATCTGAGCCCCCTCTCCCCAGGGATTGTAGGAGTCCAGCAGAGGGTGTGACCTCAAGGTGTTGAGATGAAAAGTTTGTACTTCTATGCTTGCTATATGCTGAAAGTAAAGATTCCTTTGTAAAATTGGGGCCGATAAAGGTTAAGTGGTTTGCTTATTGCCTCGCAGCTAGTAAGTATCACAGGCAGAATCTGAACCTAGGACTTTCTGATTGTAAGCCCTGCGATTCTATTGCACCATGCTCTTACTTCAGTGAGGAAGACCATCTCACCTCTTCCCTGATGCCATCCTCTGAGGTCTCATCTTGGAGAGGAGTTGATCCAACCTTCTTAATGACTAAATCAGCAGATGTAAGGCTCTGGTAGGTATGGTCTATCTGGGAACTCCTTGAGTATTGGCTGAAGGCTGGACAGCATGTCTCTCAACTCAGGAAGAGCTGTCCTAAGTGAGCATTGTTACCAGAGGGTTGGCCACCACCAGATGACTTTTTGAGCCTCCCAAGAGTCTGATGACATCTCCCAAGTGACAGTTGGACTGGGACTCCAATTTGTTATTAAACACTATATTACCACAACCTGGCTAGGTTGAAAGAATTTCTCATCCTGGAGAAATCATTGCTTCCTGAAGCAGTGATGGGCATGCTCCACATTTCCTCCCAACACATGCTTCATGTAGGTGGTGTGGAATGCAATAGCTCTGATGTGCATCTTGTGCAACCTGATGCATTCCTGGTCCATCAACATCATTCCCAGTGGTGTCCAAAGAGCAGTTGTTGATCTGATGCCATGACCAAATTTTTACCCAAGCCATTTCAAAGATCTATTTCCTTTCCTACTTCCTGGAAACCCTGGGGAGATTTCATGGAAGCTGAGGGGAGTGCCACATCCTGTCCAGTCATGGCAGGAGAAGAGAAAGGATAACATAAGAGGAAGAAACTGGTAGTGACCCTCCAGTAATGACCACTTTCCCCAGTAGGCATCATCCCTCTCACAAAAGATACTGCAAATTAGTGAAAGGGCCTTTAAGCCTCTCAGTCGGAGGGAGGCGGGGCTGCCCCTGGGGCTGGGGCTGTGCTGGGTACTATGGCAACCTTTTCTGTGAAGGATGTGACATCTATGCAAATCTTTCTCATTATCGTTACAAGGTCATTAGATTTCAGCACATTTCAGGGATAGTTTGTAATTATACTCAACAGATTTCTGTTTACTGTTTTTCCTTCCTCAGTTTTAAATTAAGCAGATCCATTTTTAATGGAAAATCTGCTTGTGCTGAACCACTTAGGAATACATAACGAAGATCCTTTTGACTTTGGGTGATGCTGGGAAGACTTTGAACAGCATTTTTGCTATCTTTAGACCATTTGTAAACAGAAAAATTCAATAGTTTGTAGGCAGAAAAAAGACAAAGTCTTTGGTCAATGGTTTATCTCTCATTAAGACATATTAGTGCTTGAATATTACTTTTCCAAAGGAGTGTTAGGGACAATGCTTTACAGACAGCGAGTGCCTCAGGAATCCGGCCAGTTCAAGATTCTCATTTGGGCAATGATAGAGGGCAGAGAACCATTAAGCTATTCTCCAAGGGGACCAGTTGCCATGAGATCTAGTGAATGGTCTCCTACCACTTTGATTGACCAAAGGAGGTGAGGTAATTGCCAGCCCTTTGGGGGGACATAAAAGAAAATTGGTTGGCTGACCAAAAACTGAGTAGGCAAACCCCTGTTTAGGAAATGCCAGAGCGTACCCTGTTGTTACAGAGAGGGTCACAAAATGCTGCCCACCTATAAGAAAAGGAAATTCTGAAAAAAGAATTTAGTTCACTTAAAAAAAAATAAGCATGTGCTCACCACATAAAGGTGGAAAATGATTAGTGTTGCTGACTGTGGTGGTTGCAATAATGTTCTTCACTGGAGGTTCAGAGCTCAGAGGCTCAGAGGCTCAGAGGCCCCCTGGGAGTCTTCAAGGACATATCACAGGACCTCAGCTCTGGCTGATCCAGCTGTGGTGGAAGGTGACTGCCTCAGCCCTGGAACACTCAGTGTGCCAGAATTCTGGGGATCAGCCTGGAAGAGGTTGGCAGGGTCGCAGAATCATAGCAATCTTGGTTATATGCCAAGCCATGAAGCGCTTTCCTAAAGTGAGAGTGGCTTTCACAGAATCACCACTTCTCAGCACCAGAAAGGACCTCAGAGAGTGTTTACTTTAGACAGGGATCCTCTTGACAATATCCCAGTGAGTGGCTTAGATGGGCACTATTAGTTTCTCCATTTTACAGTGGAGGAAACTGAGGCACATGGAGGTAAAATGACTTGTCTGGTGTAACACAGCCAGTAATTGTCTAAGACTATATTAGAACTCATTCTTCCTGACTCCATGCCCAATGCTCTAACCACTGTACCACCAGCTGCCTTCAGAGGAGGAAATGGAGTCATTTCTCAGAGACACAAGGAAAGGAATTTGAGAGAATCAGAATCTTGCCCTGATGTAGCTAAGGAACTTCCAGACTTTTGGGCAATGGAAGCAGGTGTGAGCCAGAAGCTGAGAGGGAGGAGGAGGGAACTTCCAGTAGGAATTTGGAGAGTCCAGAATCAAAGATCTTTGAGACTGGAAGGAAGCTCAGCAGGCACCCAGTCCAAAGTGCCTTTATGCAGGGATCCTCTCATGGTGCCTGGAGCCAGAAGAGGCGGCCAAGGTTTGCCTTCAGCATGTGTGATGAGGAGAAGATCATCGCTCCCCCAAACATTTCTAAGCTTCTCTTGTGGCCCTCTGAGATGATTTTAGTGTGCCCTGCATGCCCTGCTGATTCCCTCATTATCTTCCCATTACAATGAGGGCTTCTTGAGGGCAGGGGACGAGTTCTTGCTTTCCTTTATATTATGCAATGCCTGGCACACAGTTAAGAGTGTAAAAAATGCTTGGCTCACTGGCTGGCCCAGGCACCAGGGATGCAAAACCAAACAGGAAATAGTGCCTGACCTCAAGGAGTTTGTAGAGTACCAGGACAGAACAAGAGGTGCCCAGGTGAGGGAATTCAACATAGTCACAAAGTAAATTAGTCAGGGAGGGGTAAACAAATAGGGAGAAGTGATCTGTTTCCTATTGGCAGCTTGGCTGCCACAGAACATCCCATCTCCCCTCCGTCTTTTTGTCCCCTGCAGCATCTCACCCATCATAAGCACTCAGACAATATCTGGGGAGCTCACTGTCACTGTACTCCAAAGACAAACAGAAGGCTTCCGACCATCCCAACCAGTACCTGTCAGCATGCCCTCATTGACAATGCAGCTCCCATCAATCAAGACGGCATCACATGGCAAGGAAAACTTCCCAGGCAGAACAAGGATGTCTCCAGGCACCAAGAGATGGGACTCGAGTTCCTGCAGACCTGGCAATAAAGAGTGGGAACTGAACAAGTAACTGATGGACCATTTCCTTCTCTTTCCAAGTGGCTGAGAGCTGCCTTGCTCTTGTCTCCCTACCTGTTTTCTCCAGTCACCTATTCTTCTTTTGGAAGCCCTCTCCTGATCCTTCCATACCTCCACCATCTGACATCTCTTCTTCCTCTTGTGGCAAAACTCCTAGAAAAGGCTGTCTATAATCCCCACTCCCCACTCCCGCTCCACCTCCTCTCGTTTCCTTGCCCCTTAGCTTCCTTCTTCATCATTTCACTGGAGCTGCTCTCCAAAGTTACCAAGGATCTCTTAAGGGCCAACTCCAATGACCTCTTCTCTCTCTTCAGTCTCCTTGATGTCTCTCCAGCCTTTGACACTGTCAGTCACCTGCTCCTCTGAAACACTCTCTTCTCTAGGATTTTGGGATAACTCTCTCTTTCTCCTAGTCCTTCTCCTACCTATTGGATCTCTTCTTTTCAGGATCCTTTACTGGATCCAAATCCAAATCATACTATGACATTCACCATGGGAGTCCCACTGTGTTCTGTCCTGGCTCCTCTTTTCTTCTCTCTCAAAACTATTTCACTTGGATTTGATTATCTCTATGCTGACGATATTCAGCTAGGTGGCACAACAGAGAGAGTGTGGGGTCTAGAGTCAAAAAGACATGAGTTCAAGTCCATCCTCAGACTAGTTGTATGACCCTGTGAAAGCCATTTAAATTCTGTAAACAGTTTCCTCGTTTGTAAAATGTGGATAAAAGTACCTATCACTCAGAGCTGTAGTGAGTTTAGAAGGGGTTGTTATTTCCAAAGCCCTTAGTACAGTGCCTGGCACAAAGTAGGTGCCAGTTAGCTGCTACTTCTACTGCTACTAATGCTGCTGCTGCTGCTGCTACTGCGCTCCCCCATACCTGGGATGCTTCTTCTCATCTCTACCTCTTGTCTACAGGGGCTTCCTTCAAGTCCTAACAAAAATCCCACTTTCTACACTCCTTCCTTATTCTAATATCTTCTCTCCATTAAGTTTCTTTTTTGTACATTTTCTCCCTCATTAGATTGTGCACTCCTTGAAGGCAGGAATCTTTTGCCTTTCTTTTTTTAATAATAATTATTAATTAATTAATAATAATAATTAATAAATACTTATGGACTGAGTGACTGAAAACTCTCCACCAACTGCGCCTGGTGGTTGGTGCTCAGGGTTTGCCTTGTGCCTCCCCAGGAAACATCTACAAAATTCAAACACATTCTGTGTAATTTCTTAACCCTGAAGGACTCAGATTTGCCTTCATGAATTCTGGGCCTGTTGCTGTTTCTTCCTTTGACCTGGCATTTCAAGATGTCCCTTGGTTATCACAGTCCCTCACTCTACACCTGACACCCACTGATAGCAGCCTAGGTGACATGGGTTAGTAATCCATGTTACAGTCAGCAATTTTGGGCCAAAGTCAAGTTCAGTGGGAGGAACTGGATGGGGAAAGGCAAAGAAAAGTAGCGAATGGCACATTTCTTCTCAAGGAGCTAATTTGAGGAGAGACGGAGACAGATAGAGACAGAGACGCAGAGATACAGGACAAAGATAAAGGAAAACAGTCAGATAGAAACATAGAGAAAGAAAGACTCACAGAGATATAGACAGAGAGACAGGATCAGAGAGACAAAAGGAGACAGAGACACAGAAAGACAGGGATAGAGACAAAGGGGAAACAGTCAGACAGATAAGAGTCACAGAGAAAGACAGAGACAGAGAAACTAGATACTCTGGCAAAGCAACAGAGAAGGGAGGTCAAAATAATTTAGGACAGTATCTACATGCAAGTGTGTTAGGATTGCTGAGAGCAGGGCATCAGGTGAGGTGGGGTGACTTCGAATCTCTTCAGTCAGATAACTGAGGAGACTGATGTCCTAAATGGACACAGATTCTCAAATGGGAGCACTAGAAGATTTAAACAGAAAAAGAGGCCACCTACCCTCCTCCTTGGTGTGTATGGTGGTCCGGATCTTGTTGTGACCATCCACAAGATTGTGCAGATTGACCGATTGCTGTGGGGTTCAAAATCAAAAGGTAAATTCCACAAAGGCAGGCTCCCAAAAATGCCTGCATCTGCTCTCCTTGTGATTCAGAGCTAGCTTCTGCTGAAGAATAAAACATCCAGCTCCCTGCTAATGCTCTATGTCTTCCCATCACCATCAGCACCAAAGCTCTCCCCTCCTCAATAGGCATCCTCCCCTGCTATCCTGCTCGCTTGTGCCCTTTGGAATCCCTGCTCTACTGGGGACAAACTGCCTTCCTCTAGGTTTCTTCACTTCACACATCCTTCATCTTCTGCCTGTTAGCACAAAAATATCCCTTTGGAAGGCACCACGTGGCACCTTGACACACCCTCGACACACCCTCACCCAGGATTCCTCCCACTCTCTTCTCGTTTCTGCTCACACTGCAGTTGGGAGTCACAAAATGCACCACTTGCATTCACTACAAGTTCATGCTGTCCAGTGTCAACCAAGTCTCCATTGCCATCTGATAATCCTTTTGATCTTCACAAATCGACTATCAGACTCTCCACAGCAGTGATTTCAGATCTTCTTTTCTCAAGCCCCTCATACTCCTTTCCTTAGATGAACAATTCCTTCCTTCATGCCAGAGGACTTCATCTTTTATCTTCTTGAGGAAACATTCTTTGGAAGTTCCATCTTCTCCCTGACAGCTCACATCAAGCCCCTATGCAAAGCTCCCATCACAACACATAGCATCCCTCTGGTTCTCTTCCTTTGCTCCAGCTTCTGACAGACACCTGATCTTTCTCCTTCTTCTTGACAAGAATAACCCCTTCCTGGGCTTCTGGACCCCATCCCCCCGTAGCGAACAGTTTCTTTGGGTTCCCTCTCATCTCCCCTGAGAGCTCCCCCTCCGTATTCCCTCCTTTGTGGTGCCTACAAGCATGTTGATTTCCCACTATTAAAGAAAGAAAAGGTCAAAGGACAAAACTGGAAAACATTCAGACAGGCCCTCCCATCTCTCCAGCCCTCTCACAGTGTCCACAGTGTGTGCTTCCCCTGTCAGATCACAGGCTTCTTCAGGGCAGGAAGTGTCTTGTTGTTTTATCTTTGTAGCCCCAGAGAAGGCACCATGTAATAAGTAACAGGTGCCTAATGAGTTCTCACTCAGTGGTTGGTTGCTTCCACTTCCTCATCCCCTCCCCCAACCTTTCTCTGAGTTCTAGTACCACAATGCCCCAGTTCTCTGGTCATCTCTGGTCATCTCAAACTGCAAAACATGGTTCATTATATTTTGACCCAAATTCTTACCTCCTCTAAATATCACTTTTCTTTTGAAGCTACCATCAGCTTGATGGGGACCTGGGCTTTTAGAGTCATTCTTATCTCTGTCTCTCTCTCTCTCTGTCTCTCTCTCTCTCCCACCCCCCACTTCCAGTTAGTTCCCAGAATTTGTCAACTATTCATCCTCCACATCATACAGATACAGATATAGATATATACATACACACATATATATGTGTGTGTATATGTGTATATGTGTGTGTGTGTATCCCTTTCTCTCCACTTGAAAAATCAACAACCTCTTACTTCCTCTATGTTATTTCTGTCACATTACAGGTTAATAAAGGTTTGGGGGGAGGGGAGAGAGAGTCCTAGGTTCTGAATTCTTCTTGTAGCCTTTTTTCTATAGGAAATGCATCCTAGAAGTCAAATGGACTTTGAAACAAATGTATGGGTAAGAGCCTTCACTCTCCGCTGACCAGATCTGACCTCCTGTCTCCCCATTCTCCTCCTTTGCCAAGCCTGTCTCTCTTTGTCCTCAGTGTGTGGAATGCTTGGCCTCCTCACTTCAACTTCTGGGAAATCCTGGCTTCTCCCAAGTCTTGACTGGGAGGGGGCAGGGCAGATGTGTCTAGCAGGACACATCCTAATGATGCTCAATGAGGCTGACCTTTTTCTCCTGAAATGACTTCATATCTATTTTTTTATTCACTTGGGAGAGTCCCCCAGAAGCTCCTTGAAGTGAGGGACAGTTTCACTGTACTGTCTACAGTGCCAAAAGCTAGCCCAGTACCCTGTACACAGTTAGTGCCCACTGGTTGTTTGGTTGGTGGTTGTCCTTCTTTCTTGAAAAGGACCAAAATGGCATCACCATGATGAAGTGAAATTTCAGTGTGTCCGACTGTGGCTGATTAGACCAATACGATCTCAGAATGCTCTACCACAGATCGAACACAGATAGTCTGCATGAATATTTGGGATGGATACTCCAAATGTGTACATCCTATGTTTACTTTATGCTGTCTCAATTCTGCTTTGCTCATAGAGCACGGCACCCTTTCTGATGTGGGCATGCCATGCTGAGTGGTCCTGTGCCAGTGTTTCCCATGTTGCACAATCAAATCCAAAGTTCTTGAGAACTTGAGAGTGTCCTTGTATCACTTCTTCTGACCACCATGTGATCACCTGCCCCATGTGAGTTCTCCATAGAATAATCTTTTTGGCATTCATACATTTTGCATTTGAACAACGTGGCCAGCCCATCGGAGTTGTGCTCTCTGAAGCATAGATTGAATGCTTGGCAGTTCAGCTCAAGCAAGGACTTCATTATCTGGTACCTGATCCTGCCAGATGATCCTCAGAATCTTCCTAAGACAGTTCAAATGGAAACGATTCAGTTTCCTGGCATGACGCTGGTAAACTGTCAATGTTTCACAGGCATACAACAAGGTTAGCACAACAGCTCTGCAGACCTTCAGTTTGGTAGCCAGTCTAATACCTCTTCTCTCCCAAAATTTTCTTCTGCACCTCCCAAACACTGAGCTAGCTCTGGCAATGCGTGCATCAACCTCATTGTCAATGTGTACATCCCTGGAAAGTAACACTACCAAGGTAAATGAACTTATCCACAGCATTCAAAACTCCTCCATTTGTTGTAATGAATGAGTCCACATATGGGTGGTGTGATGGTGGCTGATGGAGCATCTGGATTTTCTTGGTGTTAATTACTAGGCCAAAATTAGCACAGGCAGCAGAGAATTGCTCCATAATTTGTTTCATCTCAGCTTCGGAGGCTGCACTGAGTGCACAATCGTCTGCAAACAGAAAATCATGCACCAACACTCCCTCCACTTTGGTCTTGGCTTGGAGCCTTTTCAAATCGAAGAACTTACCATCAGTACAATAGTTGACCTTGATGCCTTGTTCATCCTCATTGAAAGCATTTGACGACATGGCTGAAATCATCGTGCTAAAAAGCATGGGAGCAAGCACACAGCCCTGTTTCACTCCACTGGTGACTGGGAAGACATGAGAGCTTTGTCCACTCTCCAGAACCTAGGCAAACATGCCATCATGAAAGTGCTTGCTAAATATCTAGTGCTTCGAGGAGCCCAGAGTACGCACTAAGTCAGCAGCCAAGCCCAACATGCCATAGTTGGAGGGCTGTCCTGCAGCTAAATTCAGTTCTTCTCAGTGAATTCCTGCCCCAGTAGTCACTGTGAACATACTCCAAGAGACTGGCCCCCTTGGGAAGATGCAGGGTCAGCCACAGAAGTTAGAACTTTGGCTCTGTCTCATCCGAGCCCAGGATGGGTAGAAAGCATCTTACAAAGGGGCTTTTACCTATACATCTGTTTCAAAGTCCATTTGATTCCTAAGATGCATTTCCCAGAGAAACAAGGCTGCAAGAAGAATTCGGCACCCAGGACTCTACCCCCTCCCCCTGCCCTTTATCCACATGAAACATGGCAGAAATATCATAGATTAGCTGTTAGAAAGTTGTCATTATAGTAATAAGCCCTCCTATCAATTTAGTGTTTGGGAGTCCACAAAGCCTTTCTTTCTTCCCCAGAACACTGACAGATTGAGGGAGAAAGAGCAGTTTTCAAGAAGGCCGTAGCATGTAACTGGAGAAGGGGTTCTTGTGGTGGGGGAAGAAAACTGAGAATTTAGGAATGTGACAAAGAAAGGGAAGCCTGGTGGGTGCCAAGGAGGGAGAAAGGAAGAGTGGGGGACCTACCAGAGCAAGCCTTTACATCCAGATGGGCCTAGGCATGAGGACGGCTCCAGGAAGCATTTTAGGTTCTTTTGATCTGACTCTGGGGCCAAGGAAGGCCAGGCCAGCTGTCTGAGCTCGTCTTTGGCTATTTGAGACTGAAATATGGATCAGGTAAATCTGTGCCAGTGAAATGCAGGTGTCAGGAGGCCGGGTGAGCTGGCCAGAGACACCTGTCAATCATCACCCATCAGGCAAATCTGAAGTTGAGTTTGTCCCCTCCAGTGAGAGTTTGTTCAGTCTAATTGAAGTCAACAAATATTTGCTTCTCAGCCTTGGAGTCATGAAAGCAGAATTTCAGGAAATGCTGATTGATTTGTTGTTATAGTACCATGGTGAAGGGTTTATGTTCTAGTTGCCCAGCTCAGCAATTGATTCCTGGATGAATGTTTAATCGCATTTTTTTAGTGTTGCCTCCCTCTCTGGAAGAGTGAGAGACTCAGGGGTCACAGGGAGAATGCCAGCTAAGTAACATAATTTAAAAGTCCAGCCCTAAAAAAAATTTAAGTATCCATATTTGATCTTCTCTGGTTCTAGGACTCTTCAGAATGGCATTTCACAAAGGGTATACAAATCATGAAAAAGAAGAAGAAACCTTCGGTTGGCCTGTACTTCTTCCCCACAAACCCCCCTCCTCATTGTGTGTTAACTGCCCCCACTAGAATGTAAGCTGCTCAGAGGCAGGGAGTGTCTGGCAGCTCTGGGTCATCTCCCCAGCCCTTCACACAGTTCCCAGCAAACGGCAAGCTCTTCATTCAAACTTAGTCTGCCTCTGTCTCTACAACTCACGAACTAAGCTGCTATCTGTAACAACAAAGGAAGCATGTGCAGAGCAGGCGCTAAGCTGATCCCAAGCCTGGGAAAGAGTTCCCCAGTCTGGAGCCTCATACAACAGGTACCGTCCTGTCAGCTCACCATTCTGCTAGCCACATGGTACAGGGGAGGCTGTGCCCCTCCCAGGGCAAGGCAGCCTCTTCCGGCTTCTTTTCTTGCTATATTTGTGAAGCAAATATTCCTTTATCGAAGCATGAAAATGTCATTGGGTGAAATGAAACTGGGGAATGAAGTGATGGAGGCTGATAACAGGAAGAGCACCCTGGAGGGACGGCTCCTACTAATAGCAGGAGACAAAGGCTCGGCCAACTTCTCAGGGGAGCCCATAGGATCCTGACAGGGAAACAGAGCCAACTCTACTGGAATGGTGAAGAGAGTATGAGAGATAGAAAGAAGGAGGAGAGAGAGAGAGAGAGAGAGAGAGAGAGAGAGAGAGAGAGAGAGAGAGAGAGAGAGAGAGGAAGAGAGGGGGAGAGAGAGGGAAGGAGAGAGGGGAGGGAGGAAGAGAGAAGAGATGAGAATGGAAATAGATACAATTAGCTTAAAGGAACTACCATTCCAATGGACAAGACAACAGAGAGAAGGGCGGTGAGCAGGGAGAGTTGTTTTGCTTTGGAAAGCTACAGGGATAGTGAGTGGAGCAAGGGGAGGAGATGGCCATACCCTTTCCAAGAGCAACACCAGTCCTAATGGGATTTTTATGGTTCTAGACCTGGGGGGTAGGTGAGGTGCATGTGCAAAATATTCTCTAGAAGGAAGCAGGTGTATGATAAAGAGCTGCCTTACAGAATCCAAGAATTCAAGTATTCCAGAGTATCTCCCTTAGACCCAACAATGTTCTTATCCAGCCTCTGCTTTAAGCCTTCCAGTGAGCAGGAAGTCCCAGCCCCATCTTGGAAAAGCTCAGATGGTTGGAAAGATTTTTCTGCCTGTACTTTTTCCATTCCACCTTCCTGGATCCCACCTAGTTCAGTCTGCTAGGTCCAAACAGTTCAAGCCTCTTCAGACTCTTGCAGACTGCTACGCAGACTTCTTGTACAGTGATTCTTTCTGGGCAGAAGCAGAACCCAGGAATGAGAGGGGAGAGGTCTCCTGGGGAAGGGAGTCAAGGACCTTACCTGTCGGAGATCATAGACAGTTAAGGCAATGGAGATGATGGTCAGAATGATGATGGCTATGGAATATTCAAGATAACCTTGAGACAGCCACAGCGTCAGGGTAAATGCTTGGAACACGTAAAATGGATTCAAAACCTGCCAGGGGAAAGACACTGTTAGTCCTGGAAAGTCTCTCTTCTGCACTGCTTGGATCCCATGGGTCAAGAAGACAGTGGGGTCATGAGTTTCTCAGTGTTGAGAGATGCCCACAGTCTGTGATTCCCAGGTGTTTTGGCTTTATATTTCTCAATGCACTGAGGATACACAAACCTTTCGCAATGACTCTCAGGGAGCTCACCAGGATGTCGTGGCAGTAAGGTCAGTCTCTAGCTCTGCCACGAATGATGGGAGCTCCTGAACACCAGGAGGCCTAAGGCTTGCCTCAGGACTCCCATGGAGAGCTCTGCCCATCCCTAAGACTCCCTCCACATACGGATTCTGGGATTTCTTGACATGGTCTATTTGTTGTTGTTGTTCAGTTGTTTTGCAGTTATGTCTGGCTCTTTGTGACATCTTTAGGGGTTTTCTTGGCAGAGATACTGCAGTGCTTTGCTATTTCCTTCTCCATCTCATTTTACAAATGATGATGGGGCAGCTAGTTGGTGCAGTGGATAGAGCACCAGTGCAGGAGTCAGGAGGACCTGAGTTCAAATCTCACCTCAGACACTTGACACTCACTAGCTGTGTGACCTTGGGCAAGTCACTTAACCCCAATTGCCTCATCCTGGGTCATCTCCAGTCATCTTGATAAATATCTGGTCACTGGATTCAAATGGCTCTGGAGGAGAAGTGAGGCTGATGACCTGCACAGCCCTCCCTCACTCAAAGCAAAGTCCAGTGCAAGTCATGTCATCATTTCTGTGATGGCATGGTCTTTGGCAATGATGAAACTGAAGCAAACAGGGTGAAGTCACTTGTCCAGGGTCATGCAGCTAAGTGTCTGAAGTCAGATTTGAACTCAGGAAGGTAAGTCTTCCTGACTCCAAGCCTGGCACCTTCAGCTGCCCCTGACATGATCTGAGTTCTTCTTAATTTGCCATTTGTGGTCTCAAGAAGCTTTGATGACTCCCAATTTGCAGAAAAACTTATGAGGGTCTGAACTCCATGGCAGAACAGTGTCCTCACTGAGTTCACAATGCTGTCAGAGGTGCCTGGGAGCTCTTTTCATGGGGAAGTACATATTGGCAACGGTGCCTAAACTAGCCCAAACATAATCCTGTCCTTACATGTTTTCTTCTCCAAATGGCAGAATTGATGAAACTTTTTCTCTTCCATCTTGGTTCTGAAATGAAGTGACATCTGCATCCTTCACTGAGAGCTGTTCACCTTCATTCATGAGTAGGAGGTGTAGCGAGTTCTCCAGGAAGGGGAATGGAAAGCTCTCCATCTCTTTCTTTCCTCTTATTTATTTTTATCACTTCTGTGCCATAAACAATCTCATTGTCTCTGCTTTAGCCTGCTTTACTTACAAATGACAGCAATTCTATTTGCTTAGAGCAAAATGTCTTTCATGGTGAATTCTGCCAGGATGCTGGTACCATTTTGTGTTCAGGAATACTCAATAGCATATTGGGGGAAAACTTCAGAAGGAAGAGAAACATAGGACATTAGTGTCGTGCCTTGCACTCGGCGCTCGAGGCCCTTTGACAAATTGACATGTACCTCACTTGCCTTCTGAAGCCGAATCTGAAGAAAGAATAGCTAGATTTTGTTCATTGCACTGGTAAGTGCAAGAACACTGGGTGTCAGGTCAGAGGACGTGGGTTCTGATCCTGGTTATTGCACTTACTAGCTACATGACCTTGGGCACATGATTTAACTTGGGGGGTGAGGGAAGGACAGTTTCCTCATCCATAAAATAAGATATTTTGACTAGCTAGGCTCTGAGGTCCTTCTCCTGCCTGGCCTATAATCTTAGGAACTTAGAGACCAGATCCCAGAAAGCTAATAGAAGATTGGCAAGGAACTTATCCTCTGAGCCTGGCCTCTGCCATCCAAAAATGCCACTTCATGGAGAAGTTCTCAGGGTAGCCCCTCTGAAGTACAATGGCAATTAGCACAGAGGACAGTTAACTAACAGTGTTGACTTGAAGAGTTTGGAATAGGGAGCAAAACTGACTTACACAATGGACTGGGGGCAGGTTACCTGTTTAACAAGTAGCTTCCAAATAGGCTGGATCTCAACTTCGATGGCATTCGGGCCACAGATGAACCTCCTGGAAAACATTGGCCATTCATCACTAAGATGTCACAATAGAAGGCAAGACGTGGCTCCTGCAGCTCATCCCTCAGTTCACAAGAACAACTTTTCATTCATTCTCTTTTTCAATTTGCTTTTTGGTTTCATTGTTTCTTTAAATGATCATGAAAATACTGCCCCATACATGACTTTGAACCTGGTTATTTCAGCCTGTATTTTCTCTGTAAAGTCATTTCATTTAAAATACATACCACACATATACAAACTGATTCTCCCATCTTCAGGATGTTTCTTCATAGAAACACTACTCCAATTTATTTCCCATCCTGGTCATGAATGATAAACCCTAGGTCCCCAAAGGCCACAAATGTGGATCACAAGTTTGGGTAGCTTATGCCAAAGTGGAAAGGCTTCAGTTGTGGTTCCCAAAGCATACAGGATACTGTGATAAGACTAAGGATAAGATTGAGTTTGGAAATGTATAAATCATCAGTAGGTTGGAGAAAAGGTGATGAATTCATGGGCCATGTCAACCCAGGAAGCTAAGATAAAATGGTGCTCACTCCTGTGGTTGGGGTCTTAGGTTTCTGCAGTGACAGGGAAAGGAAACGGGAAAGAGGAGATTAAGAATGAATCCCATTGTTTTTGGATGATCTATAAATATTAATATGAGAGATCTTCGTATAATGATCAGTGCATTGGTAAACTCTTAGAGGAGCAGATTTCCACCAATAATAGACTCTTCAATTAGGGTATATAAAATACTTTCTTCAATAAGAGAGCCCAGAGGTCCTGAACTTGTAGGAAATGATTGGGTCCAGATATATGGTCGTTTCTGAATCACTTATGTAAAGCACTGATAAGAAAGAACAAAAGTCAATGTCAACCACAAATTAGAAATCATGTCTAAATAAGAAGACACTGTGGAATTTCACTGGCTTCCATGTGACATCCAAACAACTCATGAGGGAGGGGGTAAGAGGAGAGAGAGAGAGAGAGAGAGAGAGAGAGAGAGAGAGAGAGAGAGAGAGAGAGAGAGAGAGAGAGAGAAGGAGGGAGAGAGAGAGAAAGAGAGAGACAGAGAGAGAGAGAGGGAGAGAGACAGAGAGAGAGAGAGGGAGAGAGACAGAGACAGAGAAGAAGAAGAAGAAGAAGAAGAAGAAGAAGAAGAAGAAGAAGAAGAAGAAAGAAGGAGGAGGAGGAGGAGAAAAAGAATATTATGATGATTAGAAGAATGACTATCTTGGAAGAACTTTTTTATGTTTAAAAGAAACATTATAGAGAATTCTTAAGTGATTCTGGTTGCTCTTCAAGGAGAGATAAATGGTGGGACTATGTTTCCAGAACTGATAAGAAATCAGTCACTGGCCTCCTGGCTGCAGGTTGCTTAGGCTGTGGTCTTGCTCACAGTTGATATGCACGTTTAGAACATGGATGTCTGTTTTATGGCATTGTGACTCTAACCCCGATTCAAATTCACCATATTCAGAACTTGTGTCATTGTTCTGGCTTCATCAAGCATGCACTTCCTTCCAACATCCCTTTCTTGCCCTCAGGCTGCAATCAGTGGAGTTATATTTCATTCTGATCTCTCCCTCAGCTCCCCATCTCTGAGTGACCAGGCTTGATGGTTCTCTCTCCTTACCAACTCTCCCATCTGTCCCCTTCTCTACCTTTATGTTGCATTGGCCTCACCCATGCCTTCATCACATTGTCTCTTATTGACTCCTGCACTAAGCTTCTGGTTGGTCACCCTGTATCCAGCCTCTCCTCTTTCCAATGCATTTTCCTCACAGTTTTTAAAATAATATGGCTCTAGTCTACCTACCTATCAGGCTTATCAAATGCCTGCCCTTTCACCTTTTCAGCATACTCTCTTTTCTGTCTCTATCTTATCAGCCGTATTGTATAGCATTCTCCATTCACACACTCAAGATTATTGTCAAAAAGAATGTTTCCCATTTTCTGAATTTATGCAATCCATTTGTCCTACCAAGAATTTGGGATAGCCCCTTTAGCTCTAACCTGTTGAGTGGCATCAGACAAGTCATTGATGGACTAGAGGGACTACATGGATTGAGGGGAAGGAGAAGAGAAGAATCCTTTATTACGCACCTACCAAGTACTGTGCATTGTGCTAAGCACTTTACAAAAATGATCTCATTTGATCCTCACAACAACCCTGAGAGGAAGATGCTGTTATTTTTCAGATTTACAGATGAGGAAATTGAGGCAGAAAGAAGCTAAATGATTTTTGCATAAGGTTAGTAAGAATCTAAGCCAGGGTTTGAACTCCAGTCTTCCTGACTCCAGACTTACACCACCTAGGTGGTCTTGTGAATGGCCCTCCAAGTCCCCTCCAACTCCAATTCTGGGACTCAAAAGTTGACTGTCTTCTCCATGGACCAGTTTCTCCATATGTAGGTCTTGGTCATCTGTATAATTCCCTGAGGATTCTAAGGAAGATCAGGCTGATTACATGAAGAGATCCAAGAGTTTCCTGGGAAGGAGATTCCTAGGAGACTGTTCTGAGTCAATTCTCAAGGAAGAGATAAATTTCAGGTCATTCCATGCCTTAATCTATGTCTCCTTCCTTTACAAATATATGGGGGTGGAGGACACCCCTTCTTCACCTCTCACCTCCTGCTATCGTTGGGCAGAGGGAGAATAAAGAAGAGTGAAAGGCTGGCCAAGGCCCTAACTTTCTAGAAGCAGGGAGACTCCTCAGGATGTACCGCCCCTACCTGATCTCCTGTTCCTCCTTCCCCAGTCCAGATCCAAAGGTGTGATGGATGTCAGAACAGGAGTTACTGTCTTCCAGAAGCCTGCAATGTCAACAAGAAGATGGAATGAGCCACTGGGGACACTATGCTCCCGTGGCCTCCGAGCCTCTAACCCGGCCATCCCCACCCACGCAGGCAGACTTACCCAACTTTCTGGAATCGTTCCTCCACATTGTCCCAGACGTACCTGATTTTCTGCACCTGGATACATCGCACCTGTAAAAGCCAAGGTGAGAACACAGTCAAGCCAGTCAAGCTATCCCCTGCCCTCCAGTGGAAAGATCTCTGGCCTTCCTATCAGGTGAAACCAGGGGACAGCTCTAACCCCAGTATTAGAGTGACCTAAGGCCAGCCTTTTCCTCTTGGGCTGCAGTTTCCTCACCCATTAGATCTGAGGGAGAGCCAGGATGAACCCAGGGTCCTTCCTACCTCTCTCATTCTCACTCTGTGCACCCTATGTTCCGCTGTATCTTTTATCAATGGTTTACAACCTTGTAGTACTCCCATAGTAGAGGTGATGTAACTGAGTCTCCCAAAGGCCCTACAGCTGGGGAGCCCTCAATGTCTATCTTCAGACTCAGTTCAGGGCACTAATTACTCCCCTGTCCTACCTGTGCATTCCCATAGGTACCACCCCTCCCCCACACTCCCACCTCACTCTTAAATCACTTACTTTCAGCTCTGGCTTCAGGACGGCTCTATTTATGACTGAATGACGATCAGCAACGATGTCTCCTGATTTGAGGTCTATAGGGTTCTTCAGTATGGACAAGTACAGGCAGATCACTTTCTTCCTTGTGTATTTCTGAAATTCATCCTAGGAAAAGATAACCCAGCTCAGCCAATTCCCCAGTATTCCTTGGGTGACGTGGTGGGTGAGTGCAGGCAGCCAAGCCCTCTGTCCTCACTACACACGTACTGCGTGCAAGGCTTTGAGTGCCAGACCTAGGATGCTAGTACCAAGGTTTAACAGTTTCTACCTTTAAATGACTAAAAAGACAGATTTTAAATACTAGCTGCCATTCCAGTAATAGTGTGACACAATTAGCACTCACTAAAGACCTGTTTAATACATTGGATATTGAGTCAGACCTTTCCATATACAGACAAAAATCAGATAGTCTCTGACCTCCTGGTGTTTACCTTCTACTCTTTAGATGATCAGAACAAGCTCTCTGTGATGTGGGTAGTTAATAGAAAAATATTATCTCCATTTATAGATAAAGAAGCTGAGGTTCAGAGAAGGCTAAATGACTTAGTGGAGGTTGCAAAGTAATTGGTTTGGTGAGAGAAGAAAAAAAAAGCTCAGGACTCGTAATCCATCAATCCTCAGGCGGGAATCTCCACCCTCAACATGGCCTGGTCATGTGAAGCTGGACTAGTAAATCACTTAGCCTTGTTAGAGCCTCAGTTTCCTCATTTGTAAAATGGAGATTTCATCAGCGTGAGAACTCAGATAACAAGCTAGCATCTAGCAAGTTGCCAGAGGCCCAGAGAGAATTAATAATTTTTTCCACAGTCACACAGCTAGGAAAGCTCTCAATACAGTTTTTCCTAAAGAACGTAAGCTCCTTGGGGGTAGGAATTGTTTCATTTTTGCCTTTGGTTCTTAGCATCTAGCATGTGCTAGGCACACAGCAGGTACTTAATCCCTGCTTTTGCAAATGACTTAGTCAGCCTCTCCTTAAAGCACATTTGAGGTGGGGTCGGGGTGAGGGGAGGTGCATGGCGTCACTATTCTGATTGCTGTGGTTAATAAGCCACAGAGCTGGAACTGAAATCCTGGACTCCTGGGCCCTCTCTGCCTGGGAAGTCAACAGCAGCTATCCACCACCCCCTCCAAAATGTAAGTCCAGCTGATGGATGGGCCTCAGGAGGAATCCCCAAGGGAGGAAGCTGATGGGGGAGGGGAGACAGAGGGTCTCAGATGGAAGGAATCGAAGGCTCTGGTAAACTGAGGCCTTTTTAGTGCAGAAGGCCATCATCTCTCTCCTTCCAGAACATTTGCCCAGAGGCTCCTTGTCCAGGAAGCCATTTCCCAGGGAGCCCCCAAAACACCCAGAAGGAGCCCAGTTTCAGCCCCTATCATGTCAGACAAGGGGGTCCCACCGTTGTCCGAAGCAAAACGACATCAGCTTCTTGCAAGGGACAGGGCACACAGTGTGCCCACACATTCCACTGTGGACGCCAGTAGAAAAGTAGCCTCAGAAGGCCAAAGGAGAGGACGGAGCCCAACAGGCAAAGAACTCTCCGCAGAGTCTGAGTCTGGTAGCCAAACACCTCCTGGGGGGACAAACCAAAAACCTGGTTAGCCTTTCTCAAGACAATTCTGAGCCAAGAACCACAGGAGACAGAGCAGGATCTGGACCAGGGAGAAGTCTGGTTTCAGCTTGTTCACTTTGGGCTGGGCACTCTTTGATTCCCTTGGCACAAGGATAAGAACTAGATGGGGTGGGAAGGAGCCTATGGGCAGGTGCAGAAGGGAGGGAGGGACCCTATGAGGCCAGATTCAAAGCTTGCCAAATGAATTGGAAAGCATTAACCACATGCACACTCCTTCAAGACCTGGACTCAGGATGAATGTTGTTTTCTCAACACAACTTTTAATTCCAAGAACTTTACTCTTTAAAAGAAATTAAATATGGGAGAAGTACATTGTGTAATGCCACCTTCATTCAGAATAACCTGTACAAGTCTGCTACACCATTCCCTTGATCATTTAGCACCTGGCACATGGTGGGCACTTAATAAATGCTTATTGATATGGATTGACTGATCCAAGAAGCTCCTGGGGTCCCTTATTGCCACTAGGATCAGACAAAAATCCTCCGGTTTGACTTCTAACGTCCTTCACAGTCTACATCTGACCAGTCTTTTCTCATTGGTTACAGATGGGTCCCCTTCCACCATCTGCCTACAAGCATCTCCAAGCCTCCTCATACTGATAAAACCCTCAATTGACTCTTCCATCCCTAACTTTCATCCTATGTCTCTTCTGCTCTTTGTAGCTAAACTCCTGGAAAAAGCACATACACTGGTGCCTCCACTGTCTTTCTCTTCACTCTCTTCCTTACTCCATACAGTCTGGCTTCCAAGCTTCTCCTTCCACTGAAACTGCCCTTCCAGAGTTACTGGTTGTCTGTTGTCCTTCGTTCTCAAAGAGGACCAAAATGATGTCATCATGATAAAGTCAAGTTTCAGTGTGTCCAACTGTGGCTGATCAGACCAATATGAGCTCAGAAGCCTCTACCACAAGTTGGGCACAGATAGTCCATGTGAATATTTGGGTTGATTACTCCAAATCTGTGCATCATACATTTACTTTGTGCTGTCTCAATTCTGCTTTGAGCATAGAGCACAGGAACTTTTCGGATGTGGGCAAGCCATGGTGAGCAGTCCTGTGCCAGTGTCTCTAACGTTGCACAGTCACATTCAAAGTTCTTGAGACAGACCTTGAGAGTGTCCTTGCATCACTTTTTCTGACCACCATGTGATCGCCTGCCCCTGTGAGTTCTCCATAAAACGGTCTTTTTGGCAAGCATGCATTTTGCATTCAAACAACATGGCCAGTTCAACTCCGATGGTCTAGCAGTGTTGTGCAGAGTTACTAATGATCTGTTAGTGGCCAAATCTAATGACCTTTTCTTAATTCTCCTTCTCCTCACCTTCTCTGCAGCCTTGGACAGAGTTGGTCACTCTTCCCTCCTTGACATTCTCTTCTCTCTAGGTTTTTGGAACTCCCCACTCCCTCCTGGTTCTCCTCTTCCCTATCTGACCACTCCTTCTCAGTTTCCTTTGCTGGGTTCTCCACCAGATCAAAGCTTTAACTGTAGGTGTATCTCAGTGCTCTGTCCTGGCACCTCTTCTCCCTGTATATTGTTTCACTGGGTGATCTCATTAGTTCTCATGGATTTAATTATCATATTTTTGATGAAGATTCTCAACTCTACCTTTCCTGTCCCAGTCACTCTCTTGATCTCCAATCCTGCCTCCCAAACTACATATCCAGTAAACATCTTAAATTCAAAATGTCCAAAACATAACTTTCCTCCTAAATCCTCCCTACTGCCCCTATTACTGTACAAACCAACACCTACCTCCCAGTCCTTGAGGTTCACAACCTATGAGACACACTCATCTCCTCACTATCTTTTACCACCACCACCCCCATATCCAATTTGTTGCAAAGGCCTGATGATTTCGCTTGTCAACATCTCTCTCACCCCCTACTCAACAAAGTCCAGTGACTCCCTATGATCTCCAGGTCAAATACAAGATTCTCTGTTTGGCATCTAAAGCCCTTCACAACCCAGCCCCCTCCTACCTTTGCATTCTTTTTACACTTTACATTGATCCTATGACACTGGGCTTCAGGCTGTTCCACAAACAAGACCCTCTATCTCAACTCCAGAAATTTTCTCTGGCTGTCCCCCATACCTGGAACACTTCCTCTCCTCTTCCCTGACTACTGACCTCCCTAGCTTCCTTTAAGTCCCGGTTGAAATCTCACCTTCTTCCAGGAGCCTTCTCTCTGTTGAACATCTCCTCTGTATCCTATATATATCCTATGGGTTTACTTGTCTTTCCCATTAGAGTATAAGCTCCTTGAGGGTAGGGATGCTCTCTTGCCTCTTTTTGTAACCCAGACCTTAGCCCAGTGTCTGGCGCATTGTAAGCACTTAAAATCGATCATCCAACAAATGTAGGTTTGTTGCCTCATTTTTGTCATTCTCTATAACTTAAAATTGATGATCAATATTGCATTTATTGGATTCAGCTAAAGAGGTACTTAGGGGAAATTTTATTTCTCTAAACACTTATATCAGTAAAACAGAGAAAGGGTAGATCAGCGATTTGGGCATGCAATTAAAAAAAACTAGGAAAAATAAATTACAAATTTCCAATTAAGCATCAAATTGGAAATCCTGAAAATCAAAGGAAAGATTAATAAAATCGAAAGTAATAAAACCCACAGAAATAAGCAATAAAACTAGGAGTTTATAGCTAAACCATTGATTACCTCAATTGTAGAAAAGAAAGAAGAAAACCACATTATCAGTACCAAAAATGAAAGGGGTGAATTCATCACCAGTAAAGATGAAGTTAAAGTAATTTTTAGGAACTATTTAGTCCAATTATGTGGCAATAAATCTAACGATCTAAGTGAAATGGATGAATATTTACAAAAGTATGAATTGCTCCCAATCAACAGAAGAGGCACTGGAATAAATAAATAAATGAATAACCTTATCTTAGAAAAAAAGACATTGAGCAAAGCATCGATGACTGCCCAAGAAAAGATCGTCAGAACTAGATGCATTTGCAAGTGAATTATGTTAAATAAAAAAATAATTCCAGTGCTATAAACGATGGGGAAAAGAATCCCACTGAATTCCTCTGTGGTACTGATACGTAAGCCAGAAAAAGCATAGGAATAAATGAAATTTTCTTAAAAGTAGTATCTCCCTAAAACCATCAGCATGCATTATCTGTGAGACAGACAAGCTCAAAACTTTCCCCAAAAGATCGAGGATCAAGCAAGGATGCCCATTATTGCCAACATTGTCTTTGCCATGACATGATGGTACACCTAGAGAATCCTAGAGAATCAACTAAAACAAGTTATTGTTATACCAAAATAAAGTCCAAATGGGCACATGCTTTAGATATAAAGTCTGATACTATAAACAAAATAGGAGAGCAAGGAATAATTTATCTATCAGATTTACGGAGAATGAAGAAATTTATGACCCAACAAGGGATAGAGAACATTATGAAATGCAAAATGGATCATTTTGATTACATTAAATTTAAAAGTTTTGGCACAAAGCCAATGCAATCAAGATTAAGAGGGAAGCAGAAAACCGGGAAAGAATTCTTTATAACCAGTGTCTCTGATAAAAGTCTTATTTCTAAAATACATAGAGAACTGAGTCAAAACCATAAGAATACAGGTCATTCCCCAATTGATAAATGGTCAAAGGATATGAACAGGCAGTTTTCAGATGAAGAAATTACAATTTTCTATAGTCATATAAAAATGTTCTAAATCACTATTGATTAGAGAAATGAAAATTAAAACAACTCTGAGGTACCACATCACACCAATCAGATTGGTTAACATGATAAAACAGTAAAATGATAAATATTGGAGAAGATGTGAGAAAATTGGAACACTAATTCATTGTTGGTGGAGTTGTGAACTGATCCGAACTTCTGGAAAGTAATTAGGAACTGTGCCCAAAGGGCTATAAAAGTTTGCATACCTTCTAATCGAGCAATAGCACTTCTAGGTCTGTATCCCAAAGAGATCATATAAATGGGAAGAGGATCCATACAATACAAAAATATTTATAGCAGCTATCTTTGTGGTGGCCAAGAACTGGAAATCGGGGGAATGCCCATCAATTGGGGAATGGCTGAACAAACTGTGGTATGTGAATGTAACAGAATACTATTGTACCATAAGAAATGATGAACAGGCAGACTTTAGGAAAACCTGGAAAGACTTATATGAGCCGATGCTGAATGAAGTGAGCAGAAGCAGGAGAACATTGTACACAGTAACAGCCACAGTGTGTGAGGACTGACTTTGATAGACTTAGCTCTTCCCAGCTATGCAAGGACCTAAACAATTCCAAAAGACTCATGGTGGAAAATGCCATTCACATCCAGAGAAAGAAACATGGAGTCTGAATTCAAACTGAAGCAGACTATTTTCTCTTTGTTTTGTTTTGGTTTTTGCTTTCTCATGGTTCCTCCCATTTGTTCTAATACTTCTATAAAACATGACTAATGTGAAAAATATGTTTAATAGGAATGCATATGTAGAGCCTACATCAGATTGCATTGAGGGGAGGGAAGAAAGGAAGGGGGAGAAAATTTAAAACTTATGGAAGTGAATATTGAAAACTAAAAATAAATAAATTAACTTATATTTTTTTAAGTTATGGTTGTTCAATTGTTTAAGTCATGTCTGACTCTTCGTGACCCCATTTGGGGTTTTCATCGCAAAGATACTAAAGTGATTTGCCATTTCCTTCTCCAGCTTATTTTACAGATGTGGAAACTGAGGCAAATAAGGCTAAGTGACTTGCCCAGTGTCACACAGCTAAGAAGCATCTGAGGCAAAATTTGAATTTGGGTCTTTCTTACTCCATGCTCAGCACTGCTGAAATAATTAACAACTTTAGCAAAGTTGCAGGACATAAGATAAACCCATGTAAGTCACCAGCATTTCTATGTATTACCAACAAAGTCTAGCAACAAGAGAGAGAAAGAGAAATTCCACTTAAAATAATTGTAGACAATAAAAAATACTTGTGAATCTACTTGCCAAGATAAACCAAAACACTATATGAAAACAGTGACAAAAGACTTTTCACACAAAATCACATCTATACAATTTGTTATTCAGTTGTTTTACAGTTGGTTCTGACCTATGACCCAGTTTGGGGTTTTCTTGACGAAGTTATGGAGGGATTTGTCGTGTCTTTCTTCAGCTTATTTTACATATGAAGAAATTAAGACAAACAGAATTAAGTAACTTTCCCAGAGTCACACAGCCAGTAAGTGTCTGAAACTAGATTTGAACTCTTGAAGTTCAGTCTTCCTGACTGCAGTCCCCAGGACTGTATTCATTGCTCCACCTTGCTGTCACTAAAACAATTAGAAAAAATAATAATTTCTCATTGGTAGGTCAAGCCAACAGCTATTCCACCTAAATGAATTTACTTACTCAGTATCATACCAATCAAACTAACAAAAACTTACTTTATAGAGCTAAAGAAAATAATAATAAAATTCATCTGGAAAAACAAAAGGTCAAGTCTATCAAGAAAATCAAGGGGGGGAAATGTGAAGAAAGGCAAACTAGCTATGCCAGATTCCAAACTATATTACAAAATGATAACCATCAAAATGATCTGATCCTGGCTAAGAAATAAGAGTTGTAGATTGATGGGATAGATCAGATACACCATACACAGTAGTAAATGGACATGGCAATCTCACGTTTGAGAAACCCAAAGAACCAAGCTTTGGGGACAAAAACTCTCTGTTAAAAAAAACTGCTGGGAAAACTGGAAAGTAGTTTGACAGAAATTAGGTATAGACCAGCAACTTGCACCATATACCAAGATAAAGTCAAAACAGGTACATGAGTGGGCGCATGAAATTGTTTACCTTTCAGATTTATGGATAAGGGAAGAATTTAGGATCAAACAAAAGATAGAGAGCATTACAAGATGTAATGATTTTTTATTAAAATAAATGAAGAGGCTCTTGAACAAACAACACCAATATAGCCAAGATTAGAAGAAAAGCAGAAAACTGAGAGGGGGTTCTCTAAGAAAAGCCTAATTTCTCAAATACACAGAGAACATTCAATTTTATAAGCATATGAGTCATTTCTCAATTGATAAATGATCAAAGGATATGAACAGGTAGTTTTCAGAGAAAGAAATCAGAACTGTCTCTGGTCATATATAAAAATGATCTAAATCATTATTGATTAGAGAAATGCAAATCAATAGGACTCTGAAGTACTACCTCATACTTATCAGATTGGCTAATATGACAGAAAAGAAAAATGATAAATGTAGGAGGGAATGGGGAAAAATTGGGGCACTGATGCACCGTTGAAGGAGTTGTGAACTGATTCAGCCATCCTGGAGAACAATTGGGAATTTTGCCCAAAGGGCTATAAAATTATGCTTACTTTTGACTCAGCAATACCACTCTTACACCTGTCTTCCAAAGAGATTTTTAAAAATGGAAAAGGGCCTATATGTACAAAAATTTGCTTGCCCTTTCGAGAGAGAGAGAGTTTGGAACTCAAGTTTTTTAAATGAATGTTATAAATTATTTTCACATCTCAGTGAATAAAAATAAAATTGAAAAAAAAATTGGAGTTGAAGCTCATCCCCAGGTTAATAGAAAGATGAATGAAGGGCATGGAAGGGCTGCAATCAGCAATTAGGATTTGTGAGAGTCAAATGACCACGTCTCCAATGACAATTTTGCAGAAAAAAAGCCTTTGGGGGCAAAGTGATTTTAAAAAATCTAAAAAGTATAGACATAGAAGGGCCATTTTAGTGTAATAAAAAAAATCATTTAAAATTACAAGCTATCATTACATTCAATGGGGAAACAGTTGAAGTTTTACCAATGAGAAAAGATTCCCCATCTCTCCACTATCATTTGACAGTTCTAAGAAATACGAGTCAGAGGAAGGAGAAGATAAAAAAATTAGAGGTATAAACAGTGTCAAAGAGGAGGAAAAAGAGCACTATTTGAAGACATTGTGGTTTATTTAGAAAACGCCCAAGAATTTGTCAAGAAACTGATTGAGACAGTAAAATCAGCAAAAGAGCAAAATTAGAAATATTCCCCCAATCACCCCTATTTGCACATAGCAATAACAAAATTCAGAAACAACATAGAAAAAGCCATCTCTTAAAAATTATCACCAATTCCTAAAAACATCTCCGGGGGAGTTTACCAAGATAGATTTGTATAAATACAATATCTAAAAGCAATTTTTAAAAAGTAAAAAGTGAGAACGAATGGAAGGATATTTATTAATCCAGGAGAAGTTTTCACTAATATGACAAACATTGTGATATTACCTAAATGATTATATAAATGTAATCCTATGTCAATCAAATGTTCAAGGGAGCTTATAGCTCTATGGTAGAGGTCTACAAAATGGTAACCAAATTATTTGGAGGAAAAAAAGTTCTAAGACCTCACAGGAAATTTCTTTTTAGAATCCAAATGAAATGAGATTTCAGATTTTATCTAGAAAGCAGTGATTATCAGAAATCTTTTGGTAACAAATCAATGGAAAGGGCAAGATAAAACAAGATCAGTAACAACCAAACTCAATAACCTCATATTTGACATACTCAAAATATTAAACTCCTTGAGGAAGAATTTCTTATTTGGCAATAAAGTATTAGGAAAATTAAAAAGTCATTCAGTGGAGATTAGGTTTATATCAACATCCTGCATCACATGCCAAAATAAGATCAAATATTTGAGCAATTTGAATATAAAAAAAAACACCAAGAGAATGAAATCATGTACCTTCTGTAGCTGTGGTTCAGGGAGAGTACAAAACCAAGGGAAAAGGGGAACCCAAAAGATGAAGTGGATAATTTTAATTACATGAAATTGAAAATTTTTGCATGGATAAAATCAGCAAATCTGAGATAATAAAGGAAGCTGTAGATTAGAAGGGAAAATCTTTATATGAAGCAAATATATAATTGAAATTGGGTTGATTACATCATAAAATGTGAAAGATGGCTGATGGATAGTCCATGGGCATACTATCAGGAAAAAAAGTGAGGAAGACCCTGTATTAGCAAACACACTAGCACACAGGATGGGCTGCCAGTACAGGTTCTTTGATTTATTTTTCTAAAGGAAATACAGCTTTAATGGGGTCAACAATCTTACTTTAATTAACAGACAGATAAGTAGTCCAAGAAAGAGTCCAATAATCAGGGCTCCAACTGTCTATAAAGAATAATACAACCACCTACATACACCACCACATGATGAGAGCACCAACATCAGAGTAAAAAGCGGAAGGCTCTTAACAAACAGCCACTCAGAGTACTGTCCAGGGAATCAAAATGTCCTTCTCATGAGTGAGCCCCCAAAGCAAAATGCCAGCCTCTCGGAATATGTGCCAAATACTCAGCCCCTAATTGGCTCAGAGCCAGAAGGCAGAAGACCTACATGACTCAACCCAGCTGTGAATTATCAGGGTTCAAAGGAGATTAATCCTTCAGATGTTAACAATTTAACCTGACACTAGGAAACTGAATTCCAGAAAGGAAAAGAAAAAGAAAAAACTATAACAAAATCCCACTTTTCTTATGCTTACCAGCCCCCAGACCACTGGATAGACCCTTGTGGTAAACTTATTAGAGAACATGAACAAAGAGAATGGAAATCGGTATTTATATAGTGCCTGTTATATGACACACACAATAAGCATTTTTTAAACAAATAGCCATTTGATATTCACAATAATGTTGGGAGGTAGATACTATTAATATCTCCATTTTAAATTTGAGAAAACTGAGGCAAACAAAAGTTAAATGACTTGCCCAATTAGTAAGAGTTTGAGTCTGGATTTGAACTCAGGACTTCCTAAGTTCAGGTCTAACACTCTGTGCACTGTGGCACCAATAGGTACTGACAAAGATCATATGGATGGGTGATGATCTGTTTTGTTGGAAAGAATGCCCATGCAGATGAGGTCACAGAAGTACTGGAATGTTACAAAATAAGAGAGGAAGGAACAACCTTCTAATGATAAGAGAGACAACAAGGTGCTTCTGAATATAATAGGCTCCCCTTCAGTGAATGTCTTCAGGGAAAGAAGGAATGGCCACCTGCCAGGGATGCTGTAGATGGGATTGTTTTCAAGTAGAGGTTGGACTGGATGGAGACCAAGGCTTCTTTCAAGGTCATCTATGGCAAATAGACAGAAATTCTGTACTTCTTTACCTCAAGGAGCTCTCCCTAAGTGGAGTGAATGGGAGCCTGGCAAGATGAATAGGGAAATTCAGGGGAGCCAAGAACCAGAAGGGAAAGTGGCACAGAGGTAGGGAGCGACTCCATCATTCATTCGTGTTCACAGTGATGATGAGTAGTATCCCTCATGACCCAGTTATTTGCTTGGTGGTGGGAGGCCACCAGTGACTAAAGTCATTGCTGCCTCCGTAAGGCAGTGTGCACAATATGCCAGCAGAAGGGTCCTTGAATGCCTGGGGCATATGTATATTGAAGATATGCCTGGGTAAGGAGGAGATCTGAGTGGTAATTGAGAGGGAAGGTAATAGCTGAGGACACCTCATTACCATCTGCCATCTGTTGGAAAAGAACTTGAACTTGCCCATGCCAAAGTAACTTTCTGAGATTCATTGCCTGATGAGAAAAGATGACTGGCGAGGATAATTTCTGTATCCTTGATAAATGTCCCTCTTCATGTTTAGTAACATTCTTTTCTAGGTCATTTATCAGATTGCCCAGAGATACATGGCTGGGAATAAGACTTTGAACATTTGGTTGGAAAAGAGACTCAGCTACCTGGGACCCTTTCAGTGCAGATGCTCAATAACTTAGTGATCCTTCATTGGCCACAGGATTTGATTTATTTGATGATGGTCTCAATTTCCCTTTGGACCAATTACCCTCAAATTCCCTAGGATTTTTCCAAATAATCTCTATTTTCCAGACTTCCCTGGAGTCTGTCCTATCTTGATTCTAATGCTCATAATTCCCTGATGGAATACATTGGAGAGTAGAAGAGGAAAGAATGTGTGTGTGTGTGTGTGTGTCTGTGTGTGTAACACATATGATGGGGGGCACATGTGGGCACAGGTGCATGCATGTTCATAGAGAGGTAGGTAATTCTAGGAATATTTTCAATATGAAAAGGTAGAGGGAAATGTAGAGAGCTTTCAAGTTTTGAAATCATCTAGCTTCTTCCCTCCCCATTTTTACAGAGGTAGCACACTGAAGCCCAGAAAGGGAAAGGGGCATCATGAGGCTTTCTCATTAAATCAAGAGTGGGACAGGAACTCAAGCGTTCTGACTCTCCCTCCTCACAGGCCACTTCGTTCAGATTCCTTTCTTCAGAAGAAAGAAACCCTATTGCCTGGGTTTGCCCAGGGTCCTTGGGGTATTGAAGGGCAAAGCTGGATCAGGCAAAGCATCATTTGAGTTTGGTTCTTTCTATCTTCTTTCCAAAGGATTTCAGAGATGTTGGTGAAGGAAAAGGATGGTCATTGATAGGGAGGTAACCCTGATCTTGTGCCTTTCTTTCGGAATTATTTGATGGGTAAGAAAAGGGCTGAGCCTGGAATGAAGAGCATGTAAGAGTCAACTCCAAACCGCTTCAGGCTTTGGTTACTTTTATCTATCTATCCATTCATCCATCCATATATCTATCTATCCCTCTACCCATCTCTCTACCTATCCATCTATATCTCCACACACATATACACATACACACACATATACGTACATATATGTGTGTGCTCCACTTATTTGCCCTTCTACATATAAACCATGGCTATGTGTTTCCTCACCTGGCAAACGAGGACAATAATAGCACTTACCTCTTAGAGTTGTTGTGAGGTGAAAATGAAATGTGGTACCTGAAACCCTTTCAAAGCTACAGGGATGGGATCTCATTTTACAGAGAAGGCCCCGAGGGGCCAACGGCTCAGTCATCACAGGGTTTGAGTGGAGCCAGAATGTGAACTTCAGTCCTCTGACCCCAGATTCAGAAAATCAGCCTGCTTTCCGCCAGGCCACCAGGCCTCTACCTCTCCCCAAATAACCACTCTGTATTTCAGGCATCTCCCTAGAACCTGGGGATTAGGTCACAGATCAGATTCCTTGGGTGCTGATGGAGGGAATTGGCCCCACCAGCCCAATCCCAATTCCATCACGAATTGCCATTGTTATTTAAGACTTGGACCAGCAGAGAGAAAGCCATAGCTACGCTGCAGGGGCCCTGAAGAGCCCCCTCTGCTGGGGAGTCTTCATCATGAGATCCATCTGCCAAACCTCCCAGCTTCCCTGAAACAGAACAAGCAGAGGTGGCCCCACCTGCCAGCCTCCAAACAATAGAGCTCCTTCATCTCACCAAACATCTCCATCCCCATTCTCCCTTCTTGACGTAAGCATGACAACCTTGTCCTGGCAGTAATTTTTGGAATCCTGATTCAATTAATTGGACAATGAAAAACCTTGTGAGGTCTCATGGCCCTTGAAATTCTTTCAGATCTGGAGTCTGATCCTCTGATCTTCTTATACTTTACTCCCAAAAGCAGAAAATTTCCCCAGAGACTCAGGCCTCTGGAACCCTGCCGCTGTCAGGACTCCTGGGCAGCCCTACATGGCTGGTCTCCCCCATTCTCTACCCAGAGATAATGCTAGGCTTCAGATGATGCCAGGACCCCAAACATTTAGAGTTGGTAAGCCCACCCAGGCCTTGCCTTTATCTGCCCTGAAGCTGGGGGGCTGCTTTGAGGATCCCAATAGACTTGAGGATTCTGACTTCAAGGAAGCTTGACCTATGGACCTCATAGAGTCAGGCTCCACTGATCCAGGAGCAGCCTTTCAGGCTACAATGGAGCTTCAGTATTCCAGTTCTTTCCAAAAGCCCCAAGCCATGATCCTAAGGCTCCGTTCCATGGAAAGCTGCCACCAATACAGTCTCTATTTTGAGGTGAGATCCTAGCTATGGTACCTGACCTCAGCCAGACCCTTACCTGACCACTCCCTTGGCCAGGTATTTGGCTTTCCCCCCAATATCTGGATTTAACTCCCACTTGCAATCCTCCGTCTTGCTCCACTCAATTCATCTGCTCCCTTAAGAAATCTATTCACCCATCTCTGTCCCCTACCAGCCAAGTCCTGGCCTTGCCTCCAAAGTGAATATCCCCACCAGGTATCTCTGAGGGGGTGCAATTACATCTCGACAGGAGAGCCAGCCCACCTCCTGCCCTGGGTTCATGTAGCTGTCAGCAGCATCAGCTGCACTGCCAGGTAGCATAGGGTGGTGAGGGAAGTGCTGGACAGTCAGGAGGGATCTGGGTTCCTCATGGGCAAGAGTTATGTGGCCTTGGGTAAGTCATCTAAGCCATGAGCCTCAGTTTCTTCATCTGTAAAGTAGAGCTCATAATACCCATAGCATCCCCTTTTCCCCAAAGAAGCCTATGGCGAAAATAAAATGTCATCATATCAGTAACCTCTGGAGTCTCCCTCATCTTCAGAAGACGCTCTCTTGAGCCTTTCTTCCCCTCTGCCTATTGTCCTACATCTCCCTTCCCTCTTATGACTAACGTCCTTGAGATGAAGCATCTGCACTAGGTGCTCCCTTTCTGCTCGCCGTCTCCTTACCTCTTTACAGTGGAGCCTCCAAGCCCATCATTTAGAAGAAACTTCTCTCCCTCAAAAAATGACCTTTCATTGCTACTTCAGTCATGCCCAGCTCTTCTGACCCCATTTGGGGTTTTCTTGGCAGAGATACTGAAGCGGTTTGCTATTTCCTTCTCCAGCTCATTTTACAGATGAGGAAACTGAGTTAAGTGACTTGGGTCACACATTTAGTGAGTATCTGAGGTCAGATTTGAATTCAGGTCTTCTTGAATCTAAGTTCAGTGCTCTATCCACTGAGCCGCCCAACTGCCTCTCCTCACTATTAATAAGAAATGTAGAGAGGAGAGTTTTCAAAGAATAATAGTGAGTTTGGACTTGAGCGTGGTGATTGTAGGATGTCTATGGAACATCCATTTGGGGAATTCTGAGAATCCATGAGATGGAAAACTGAAGGTCAGGAGAGAGGTTAGTTGGCTTCTTCTCTTTTTCCTTTTTTTCAATTGCGTATAAAAATTCTGTTGTTTTTTTTTTTTTAATTTTGAGTTCCAAATTTGCTCCCTCCTCCCCCCTTTATTGAAATGCAGGTTATACACGTGCAATCATGTGAAACATATTTCCATATTAGTTATGCTGCAAAAGAAACTACAGACACCCCACCCCCAAAAAATAAAGTTAAAAAAAGTATGCTTGGATCTGCATTCAGACTCCATCAGATCTCTCAGTGGGAGGATGAGTCAAAGGACTAGTCATGAGTTCTTTGAAATTATCTTACATCTTTGTATTGTGGGAATGGCTAAGCTGCTCATAGCCAATCATCATTGCCGCAGTGCTGCTCCTGTGGACAGGGATCTCCTGGTTCTGCTCACTTCAATCTGCATTAATTCACATGGCTCTTCCCAGGTTTTTCTCAAACCATCCCCTTCATCATTTCTTATAGCACAATAATATTCTCTCACAATCACAGACCACAGATTATTCAGCCTTTCCCCCAATTGATGGGCATGCCCTCAGTTTCCAATTGCTTGCCACCATAAAAAGAACTGCTGTAAATATTTTGTACATTTAAGTCCTTTTCCTTTTTGTTTTTTTTTTATCCCTTTGGGATAGAGACCTAATAATGGCACTACTGGGCCAAAAAGCATGCATAGTTTGATAGCCCTTTGGGCATAGTTCCAAATTGTTCTCCGGAATGGTTGAATCAGTTCACAACTCTACCAACAATGTGTCAGTGTCCACATCCCTTTCAACATTTGGCATTTTCCATTTTTGTTATATTAGTCAATCTTAGAGGTTTGAGATGGTATCTCAGAGTTGTATTAATTTGCATTTCTCTAGTCAATAGTGATTCAGAGCATTTTTCCACATGACTATAGCTTTGATTTCTTCTTCTGGACACTGCTTCTTCATATTTTTAGACCATTTATCAATTGGATGTCTCAATTCTTATAAAATTGGCTCTATTCTCTCTATATTTGAGAAATGAGGCCTTTATTAGTGATTTCACCCCCAGTTTTCTGCTTTCCTTTTAATCTTGGTTGCATTGGTTTTGTTTGTTCATTTTTTTCATTTAGTGAAATCAAAATTATCCATTTTCCATCCCATAATGCTCTCAATTTCTTGTTTGGTCCCAAATTCTCCCCTTATCCATAGATGTGACAGATAAACTATTTCATACTCCCCCAGTTTGCTTGTAGTTAACACCTTTTATGGGTAAAATATGTATATATGTATCTGCTTTGGCTTTATCTTCATATATGGTGGAAGCTGTTGGTCTATACCTAGTTTCTGCCAAAATACTTTCCAGTTTTCTCAGCTGTTTTTGTCAAATAGTAAGGTTTTGTCCTAAATCTTTGGATCTTTGGGTTTACCAAATACTAAATTACTGTGGTCATTTACTACTGTGTATTCTGCACCTAATCTATCCCAGTGATACACCATTTGACTTCTTAGCCAGTACCAGATCAGTCTGATGATTACCCCTTTATAACACTTTACCTACCCTGCAGCTAGAGGGCTACCTTGGGGATCCCAATAGACTTGGGAATTCTGGCTGCAAGGACACTTGGCCTATGGGCCTCGTAGAGTCAGGCTCCACCAGCCCAGGAGCTGGTGGACAAGTTTGGGGTCAGGTCCAGCAAGGCCACTCCTCTTCACATTCTTTTCATTGATTCCCTTGATATGCTTAACCTTTAGTCCTTCCAGATGAATTTTCTTATCATTTTTTCTAGCTCTATAAAATAGTTTTTGGATAGTTTGATTGGTATGGTACTGAACAAATAAATTAATTTAGGTGGAATTGTCATTTTTATTATATTGTTTGGCCTACCCAGGAGTTATTACTATTTTTCCAATTGCTTAGAGCTGACTTTATTTGTGTGCAAAATGTTTTGTACTTGTGTTCATATAGTTCCTGGTTTTCTCTTCACAGGGAGAACCCCAAGTAATTTTGTCCATAGTTATTTTAAATGGAATTCCTCTTTCTAGCTCTTACTACTGGACTTTGTTGGTAATTTATAAAAATGCTAATGATTAATGTGGGTTTATTTTATATCCTGTAATTTTGCTAAAGTTGTTAATTATTTCAACAGATTTTTTAGTTGATTCCCTAGGGTTCTCTAACTATACCATCTTCTCATCTGCAGAGAGGGATAGTTTTGTTTCCTCGTTTCCTATTTGAACTTTTTTCTTCTTTTCTCTTTCTTCTACTGCTGTAGCTAACATTTCTAGTTCAATATTGAATAACAGTGGTGATAATGGGCACAGGAGGGGTTAAATCTGGACAAATATATCTGAGAGTCACCAACATAATCCTGAGCATTATATTCATGAGAGATGATGAGATCCCTAATTGGTAGTGAGGGAAAAGAGAAGAGGGCTCAGGCCAGAGCCTTGAGGGACTTTATTAAATGTTTTACTGGAAAGAGAATGCAAAGGGAAGCTATATTGCCTTGAGGTAGGATAACATGCATATTCAGTGAGCCATTTTCTTTCTGTATGTTACTGTGGCCTCTTCTCTAAAAAAAATAGTTTGATGTTTCTTGATTTTATGCCAATCATTTGGACCTTTAAACCCTTTCTTCTGCCCCCACCATTAAAAAAATCAATGAACATAGCAACTGCTCCTGACCCTACATGAAATATTGTTCCCCCTATCGTTTCTGACCTTTCTATAGAAAAGAAAGAATTCTGTTCTGTCTTCTCCCTTCTATTTTCCAAATTTGTCTTCTTTCCCACCTCTATGTTTTTGTACTAAGCCCCCTGTGCCTGGCATGCATCCCTTCCTCTTTTCTACTTTTACTAGGTCTATCTACCTTAAAAGTATAGCTTATATGCCACCTCCTGCAGGACAGCTGCCCTGATTTTCCCTAATGATTAATGTTCTATCTCTCCTCAATCAACAATATTTCTTAAGTGCCTACCATCTACCAGGCACTGTACTAAGCATCGGGGATACAAAAAAAGGCAAAAAAAAAAAATCCCTAACCTCAAGGAGTTTATGATCTAATGGAGGAGACAGCACACAAATACATAGATATAAAGCGAACTCCACACAGGATAAAGAGGAAATAATTGACAGAGGGAAGGCACTGGAATTCAGAGGATTTGGGGAATTGTTTCTGTCAGTGGTAGGATTTTACTAGGGACTTCAAAGAAGCCAGGGAGATCAGGAGTCACAGATGAAGAAGGAAAGTATCCCAGGCATTGAGGATGGCCAGAAAGAATGCCCAGAGTCGGAGAGGGAGGGTCCTGTTTGTGGAGTGGCCCAGAGGATGTGTCCCTTGATCTAAGAGTGTGTGTCAGGTACTGGCCTTCATCTGCTTATCCATTTCTTTGATTCTGTCCCTAAAAGACCATGGGATCTTTGACCACAGGGGCTATCTGTAGCTCAGCATAATGCACAATGCCTGGCCTCAAGGAAATCCTTCAGAAACATTTGTAGAAACAACTTGGATAACTAGATGTGACCTTTCTCTATAAGACTGAATGACCAAAGAGCTCCATTTTGCTTTTTCTAATGAATGTAGAGGCAGGTCCACCTGCCAACAGCCTTGGGAGGAGTCTGCTTTTCCCAGAGATCACATGATAATGATGACTTGTGTAGTCGAGGCATTAGTGTATTTTTTTCTTTCAGAATTTTATAAGCCCATGACATGTACAGCCTCATTGGCCCATCTTGTAGATGAAGAAACTGAACCTTAGAGCAGCAAAGTGACTGGTTTCAGGCACATGACAAGTCAGGACAGCTGAGTTCTGCACCACACTCTTTCCCTGAGAATTGAAGGCATACTGAGTGAGAATGCAAGCCCTGAATCCCTTGAATCTAAATGCCAAAGAAATGCTTCCTGATCTCTTCTGCAGAACTGAAGCCCTCCAGGTTGGGGCACTTCCTTTAGGGGGATCCCACCCCCCAAATACTCTGCTCCAGCTCTGCCCTTTGCTTTCTCTCTCTGACATTTCCAAACCAGACACATCACATTCAGCCCAGGGGACACTCAGTCACTGCAATGATGACTCCACCTTTTCTAATCAGCAGTGCTCCCATACTCAACATCTCCTCAAGGTCTCTTTCCCTGTTACAATGCAATATTGTATTGAGCTACAGTGTTTCATAAATGCTTCCCTCCCTCCACATCCCCATCCAGTGTTGGTTTGGGAGCAGCCTCATGGGATAGAATTTCCTGGAATTCTCCTTTTCATATTCTTTCTCTGTCGTTCTCCCTCTCCCATTTAGAATCCCTAGCAGAGGTGGAGGAGATGTTAGAAGTCCCCTCATCCAGCTCCCTCCAGATTCGTGAATCCCAACATCCCTGACAAGTTTGCAGAATCTGATTAAGGACTTAGCAGTGACAGGATTGAATCCAGGGTCTGATTAAGGATTTAACAGTAATGGGAAACTCACTGCTTCATGTGGAGGCTCTTTGCCATTTGGGAAATTCAATGATCAGAAAGGCCTGTCTTATGTTGAACCGAAATCTTCCTTTGGTCTGTTGATCACAGTTACGACATCTAAGCTATACAATAAAAGGCAAATTCCTCCTCCACTAGATTAATGTTGAGATTATAACTGTTAGAGGGCAGAATAAATGAGGAAGAAGACATTCACCAATTGAAATGGGCTGCCTTGGGAGCTGATGAGCTTCCTCTCTTTGGGGGGGTCTTCAAGCAGATGCTGGACTCTTCCTGAGTGGGATTTCCTTCATTTTGCCCTCTCTGATAACTAAGGCATCCCACAAAAAATGAAGCATCTAAGGTTTCCAGAGACTCCATGCTGGTGGGATCTTACCCTTGTTTGCCAGCCTGACCAGGTACCCAGAGCTAACCAAGAAGCCCATCTTTGATCCAGCCTCTGCAATGAGGAGAAACCCACCACCCTCCAGCAGCCCATCCCACTTGGGGACAGTATGCATTATCAGAATGTTCTTCCCGACCCCCAACTTAAATTGGCCTCTGGGGTCAACCACAATGTGCCACAGCACAGCAGACAGCCAAGGGCAGGAAAGAGTACATAGGCTACAAAGACAGGAGACCTGAGTTCAAATGCCAGTGGCAACTCTCTCTACCTATGGGACCTTGGACAAGACATTTATCTTCTCCCAGGCTTAGTTATCTCACCGTAAAAGAAATGAGGGGGATGGACTCAGTGCCCTTCACAGTCCCTTCCATCTCTAAATCTGTGACCTTATGCCCGACTCCTCTCTCCCCAGCAGCCTTTCTAGCCCTGGAACATAGAAATGATGTCAGCATCACATAGTGAATGGAAAGCTGGACTTGGAGCCAGGAAGACCTGAGTTCAAATTCTTCCTAAGATACTGTCTACATGAGGCACTGTGAATTCGGCAGCTCACTGAGTTTCCTCGGTGAACTAGGGCTGAGGGGACATGAACATGGGGGGCTTCAATACCCCTTCCAGCTCCAAATTTCTGACCTTCTTATCCTATGAGGGCCAAGCTCAATGCCCACAGTTCCTTCTAGTCACATAAGAAGGCAGAGACTCAATTCACCTCCTGCTCCCCAGTCACTGGATGATCTTCAGTTTGTCAATGTAGGGAAAATGTTTCTGAAAAAGTAACTTTGTCACAGAAATGGCTCTGAAAGAAGTAGGGCAAGGGCTATGGCTGTTTGTTTCAGTTTTTGACATCTGAGGAGATTGACGCACAAAAGGGTTACATAACTGACTCATGGTCACCCTGTAATAGTGTCAGAGCTTGGCTAACAAGAGCTGTTTCCTATGAAACTTCCCTTCCACGTGCAAACTCCCCCATCCTCAAAAGCCCCCTGCTGAGGCTGCTCTCCAGACTCTTCTGGGAGATTCTTAGTGAGAGGGAACCCACGACCTTACAAGAAAGTACACTCCATTTTTGGATATTTTTTCCGACAATGAGCTGCCTTTCATCAATTAGTCTTAATTCCAACATTGAACAAAACAGATTTTTCAATTGAGTCCATCTTCTGCATGACATCCCTTCAAAGATCATGTTTCCCCTTTGTCTTCTTCAGGTTCAGCCTTCACCAGGTCTTTCACTGCCCTTCTCTGGACATAAGCCAGTTTCTCAATATCTTTTACTTTGTGACTCCTGGACTTAGTCTCACAGTCTTTCAGCGGAGTACAATTGGTTCCCAAAATCTGAATCCATCACTTCAGCAAAGGCAAACTCAGGAGACTCACACAGTTCACTCAGGTTAAACTTGTGGTCCCCTAAAACCCTGACATCTTTTTTTTTTTTTCATGAACACTTGAAAAGTCAGGTCTCACACCCACCCTGCCCTTGAGTAATAGGTTTATTATTATTTAACCCCAGCGTCCTGGTGCAGTTCATGCTGATTTCAGTCCAGTCTGACCAACTAGGGGAACACAGCTGTGATCACCTCCAAATCAATAGCATGTCCTCTCTGACCTCGAGACAAAGAGGCTGGGTGGGGAGTCAGAAACCCTAGATTGGAATGCCGGTTCTGCCAGGTATTACCCACGTGTCCTTGGGCAATCTGCTAGACTCCTCTGAACCCATTTTCTTCATCTATGTAAAAAGGGTTTGGGAGAGGCCTTTCAGCTTTTCTTTGGGCTCTAAATCTATGACCTTGTGACAAAAATGGGCTCAGGCTAAATGCCTGTGCTTGGGGTACAGTCATCTCCATCTTCCTTCACACCCACACTTGACCATACAAAGATTTTTGTTTGGTCTCTTGTTGTCGTGTAAGGGGGAAGGAGTTGTATGTTCCAGTGGGTGATGCGTCCTAGCTTGGGGTGACCATCGGGATCCTTGAGTACTCAAACTGAATCCCAATTCACTGAGCTCATTCAGGATATGGTGCTCACAGATAATGGCAGATTGTTTCCCATTGGAAAAACAAACCACTAAGCCCAGACTCTCTCACCTCCTGGTAGGTGGCTCCCACCTCATCAGTGGCTCAGTCAGTCTCTTCTGATTAAAGTTTCATCATCTTTAAAGTTCACAAACATCTCATCTGAATTGCATGGGAAGACAAGGTGGGGAGATCAGTACTGATGGAGACATCGACCTTCCCATTGTGGTAGTGACAGGAAAATGCCAAGGACCCCTGAGGACTCTTAAACTGATTCTCTGCTTGCTTCTTCATGGTGGGCTTCAGGATGAAAGGATAGGGTGACCTTTCCCTTCCTCAGCCCCTCTGCTGAGTCCTGTCTCCTTCCTGGAGCCCAGTCCCCTGCCTCCAGGCTCCTGGTAGTCCTGACAGGCTTCCTAGTTACTTGGGTCCTTGTCCACCTAGGTTGAGATCAACAAGCCCTTCTTACATATACTGGAGCTGTTTGAATTAAATTGAATAGATATAAGGATCACTTGGAGGGACCGTTTAAGGTTCCTAAAAGATGGTTCCAGATTTGGGGCTTTGCTCACCAGTGCTCACGCTAGCTCTCCAACCTCCCAGGGACCAGAGGGAAGACCATGGCCTCTAGGAACTTTGTGCCTGTGTATGTCCTGAACTCTGTAGGGTAGGCCAGGCAAAGAGGGGCCTTAGAAGAAGAGAAAGTAGGGAAAAGCTAGCAATCCAAGCTCTGAAGAAGAAAAACCTTCCCAGCCATGTAGTCCCAGGTGGAGGTGGCAAAAGGTAACCAGGGTGATAATGTTTAATATAACATTTTGGAATAATCTCTTTGTTCTCTCTGAAGCAAACTTAGAGAACGCCTCTTCCTATGTCAGCAAAAGCCAGCCAAGGCTGACTCTGCACTCCTTGGGAGACCTTTAACCTATGACATATCTTGAATAATGGGACTTTCCTTTGTATCTTATTATCTATAGACACATACTATGTTATGGCATATTAATGGTAAAGAAAAAATAGGCATCCTGGGTTTCTATTGAACATTGTTTGCCCTTTCCTGCATCAGTTACCTGTTTGGGGCAGGAAGCCTGCCACTCACTAGTGGTGGGATTTCTTTCCTTGTCACCGAGACATATGTTTACCCAGCCTGGAATCACAAGGCCCAACCGACATTACTTTGTTAATTGTCTTGTCTTACAGAATTTATGATTTGTTCAACTAGGAGAGTTCCTTTCTCGTGGCAAAATGTATATAAGCCAGAAGATTTCTGCACTGGGTAGCCAGAACATTTCTGGCTCCATAATGCATTATGTTACCATTGTCTTTAATAGGGAATTGATTAATTAATTAATTAAATCATAAAATGTATGCATTTAGCCTGTTGCCTTTTCTTTAACCAAGTTTTCAGGTCAACAAGGGCCAGTAGCAGCAGGAACCTACCTGGGCTTGTTTTCTTGTCTTGTTTCCTTGTAACCATTCCAGAAGCAAACCCTGGATCTGAAGACTCATTTAACCCTCTACTACCTCAGTTTGCCTCCTTTAAATATGGGGATAAAAGTAGTGGCCCATGAAAAACTTTACTGAGGCAGCCCACGGCCCTTCATACTCCTGAATGAGGGTCAATGGCCATCATAAACCAAGTGAGACCATCACCACACGTTGAATGGCAACAAAAGAGAGGAAAAAAGAAGCCCTTATTAGGCACCAAGGGCAGCTGGGTGGCACCGTGGATGGAGTGATGGGCTTCAGAAAGTCAGGAAGACTGAACTGACCTCAGACACTTGCTAGCTGCATGACCCCGGGCAAGTCACTTTATCCTGTTTTCTTCAATTTCCTCATCGATTAAATGAGGTGGAGAAGGAAAAGGCAAACCATGCCAAGAGAACTCCAAATGAGGTCATGAAGAATCTGACACAACTGCAACGACTGAACAAAAATTAGGCTCCTACTATATGGTTAAAACTGTGTTGTCTATACTTTATGTATATGTGTGTGTATGTGTGTGTGTATGTGTGTGTGTGTGTGTGTGTGTGTGTGTGTGTATAAATAATGTTCTATACTCCAACAGTCCCTTTATTTGTACTCAGAACAAATCAGAAAAGGTCTCAAAACATGGGAAGAAAAAAGGACCTAAAGAATTCCTACAGCTACTTCTGGAAGGGAGAGACAGCCTTGTGGTAGAGCCAACCCAGGACTGGGGTTTGAATCCCATCTCCCATGGTATGGGGATCCTGAGCAAGTGATTTAATATCTCTGTGCCTCAGCTTCCTCATCTATAAAATGGGGACATTTGACTCAGTGACCTCCAAGACCGCTTCCCAGAATTTTTCCCTACAGATAGGGAAATGACTCTAAGTTCATACATCAACAGTCTGCTCACTTACCCAGATACCATCTTTGAAAACCTTTTCCCCATCTGCTTTTTCCCTAAGACTGTGTTACACTAGATTTGTTGATGGGGAGGATAAGGGATATATAAAAGAGTCAGGAAAGGGGGACCATGGAAAATCATTGTTCTTTCCTTCACATTAAAAATGACTATGGGGTTGATCCCCAGTGACCAGCCCATCAACGTGAGACTACCTTGACATATTTAATAACCTCCTTTTAATTATTAAGAAAAAAGCTCACTTCCAAGCCCACAGAGGGTGATCTGGCTTGGTCTTTAAAGACACACAGTTCTTACGAACTACCCTCTCTCCTTTGGCCAGAAGCCTGGGAATCCTGCACAGCTGAGCTTACACTGATATAAGAGAAGTGAGTAACGGGCTTGGGGGAGTGAGAAGTAGAGGGGCTATCTTGCTGAACCTCCCTGCTTTACATGGCAAGAAGTTGAGGTCCAGAGAGGAGGGATGCCAAGCCCCAGATACCCAGGCCAGCTCAGACTCCTGGCTCCCTGTGTGGGGCACTGGCTGCCATGCACTGCTGATCTGAGTACTGGATGGCCTTGACTCTCCACTGGCTCTGCATAACATCAAACACTGTATACAGACACCCAATGTGATGTACAAACACAAAGATGAAGGAAGCCCAAACCAAAATAAAAATAACAGTGGTGGACAAGGGTTATTTTCCTTTGTTAAAGTCTGCCACTCACAGCCTAGTTAAAATGAAAAGGGGGAAGAGAAGCCTCCAGTGACCCAGAAGGTGCTTTTCCATTATTCTGCAGTGCTGGTCCCAGGATTGTGGATTTAGAGTAAGCAGGGACCTTAGAAGTCATCTAGGTACCCCCTTGGTTTTACAGAGGACTAGCTCAAGGTTACCTATCAGAGGTGCATGTTGTGTTCACATACGAGAGACATCTAAGATAGGTAAGAGCTCAGATCCTCCAGCTCCACAGCCAGGGCTCAGTCTGCTCCTGCACTGTGCTGTCCCCACAAATGCTGCCCCACCCAGGCAATTTCCCCCAGACCTGCAGGAGCCTGGGAAGTTTCAGCCACCTATAGGTCTCTCAAATGCCTCAAGAAGGCTGAGCAGCTTCCATCCCCCAGACGCTGGCTCTTCCTGGGGAAAGGGCACACACGTACCAGTTCGTTGTCTTCTCCTGGGTTAAGCAGGGCCCAGTGGCCTCTCTTGTGGTTTTCCTCCATAAAGATGCCCTGAAGTCCCCTGCCAAAGTCCACTCCCAACTAATTCCTCAGGGAGTACCTTGCCAGGGCCAGCTGGAAAGCTGAGCACCAAATACCTTTCATCCCGGCTGTGCAAAGATGTTTAAATCTCCTACCACACCTCTTCCTTATTGGGCTAAAAGAGGTGAGCAGGGATAGCCAAGGTGGTGCCTTGATTTCTTTCCCCCAGATTTCGCTCCTGAGCCAACTTAGGGAGGCAGACACCACAAGAGCAGTGGTTGGACAGGAAATTATAACCACTTAATTTCCCATCAACAAATGTTGGAGCTGAGCCAAAAACACCCAGAACAGAGGAGATCCCTCTTGAAGGAGCTGAGCCAGAGAGATTAGCAAGTAAGGAAGGCTCAGAGACTTGGGGGAAAGGGACAAGCACAAAGCCCAGAGTGGGAGCAGGGGGTAGTCAGAAGAACATGGAAATGGTTCTTGGCACTGACAGGAAAATAGGGTTTAAGACTGAAAGGAAGGGGAAGTTCTGATGAAAAGTGGGGATCAAACAGAAGCAGATGGGAGAGCAGCAGTTACTTAAAAGCCTGCAGTGTCCAAGGATGGACAGCCAGACATGGGTAGAACCTGCAAGGACAGAGGGCTCACCCCTCCTAACCCCAGCCTTGTTCTCTCAATAAAATTCATGGACTCTAACATTTGAAAAAGGCTTTAGAATTCCCTTGGTCATTCAATCAACAAGTGATCATCCAGTCTTTGTTTGAAGCACTCAGCTTCTCTGGACCTCAGTTTCCTCATCCGTCAAATGAGACAGTTGAACCACTGCTATGCTGGAAATCTAAAGGGCAACTGGGTAGTCCAAAAGAGCAAAGTGTAATCCCAAATCCATCATTTAAAAGAAGGAATGGGGTTTCTATGGCATAGGCAGTTGTAGGAGAAGGAGGAACAGAAAGAAGAAGGGAAGGAAAGAAGGAAGGAAGGAAGGAAGGAAGGAAGGAAGGAAGGAAGGAAGGAAGGAAGGAAGGAAGGAAGGAAGGAAGGAAGGAGAAAGGAGGGAGGAATTTAATTTTCTGCATTTGGAATGTCTTGAATATTGTCAGTTTCCTTTCCAGAAAAAAAAAACTGTCAAAGAGACAACTCCATGACTGGTAGAAATACATGGATTTTCTTCATATTGCTTCTTCAATGGTCATTTCAAGAGTTCAAGGACCTCACTGGGTTAGGGCCATTATCCAGTGCTGCAGACATGTATTCATAGCTGCCTCCATGAGCTGGTGGAGTCCCAGACTGTCTCCTCTGGGAGCTGGACTCTGAGGACATCAGAAGTGAGACCCAGAGCACTGACTGGAGCAAAGCCAAGGGACAGACCACCAGCTGCTGCTGTAAGTGGGTCAATTCTTCTGGCTGTTTCAAGATGTTCAATATTTTCCTTTGATGTTGAGGTTGAAGGGCTTCGTCCTAGAAGGTCAAGGTCTGGCCTCTGCATGTTTGTGGTAAGACTATCTGACCAGATTGTCCAGAAATGGAAAGGATTTGTGTGATTGCCAATGAGGGTAAAGGAGGGAGCCCCACCTTTGGGAAGGAGCTGTGCAGTGGCAAGAGCTCTGGAGACTCAGGCTTGGTTCCCTCAGTTCTATTACTTACCCATCTGACTGACTCTTCCTCTCTCTGTGCCTCAGTTTTCTCTTCTGCAAAAGGAGCAGTTTGGGATAAGATCTGCTCTCAAGTCTCTTCCAGCTCCAGATCTCCGATCTGATGATCCTATGATCTCCACAGCCAAGGCTCACTCCTGATTTTGTGGGACCTGATGTGGGTAGAAGCTGCCACCACAGGCTAGACTGGAACTCTCAGACAGAGGCTGTACACCGCCTTGGCTTTAGTACCTTCCAGTGAGGCCAGAACAACATGTGGGAAGCTCTGTGAAAAAAGGCATTGGCAGAGGGAGAGATCTGGTGGGCCCAGTTCTGAGCCCCAGCTAGTCTGTCCATTAAAAAAAAAAAAGAACTTAAAGAGAAGGCAACGTACCCAGATCATGTATACGTGTATGTGCGTATGTGTGTGTCTTTATGTTGGTCTGCGGCCAACCTTCTAGTGACAAACCTCTCTAAATTGTACCAGGCTGGTCCAGGTCTCTCCAGCTTGGGAGGTGGCACTTAGAGAAAATTCACTACATTAGTATTGCCTTTGAGACACCACTGCCACCTTCACTTCAGGATGAAGCACTGGAGGACAAATCTAGCGTATCTGTACTATCAAGAGCCATTCCTTAATTGGCAAGAAGTCAAAGGATGGGAATAAACTGTTCTCAGAAGATTCAAAAGCTATCAATTACCATATGAGAGAATGTTCCAAATCACTGGCCATGAGAAACCACACCAGCCCAGTCATGAAGTTTCATCTCACAGAGTCAATGTTGGAGGGGCTGTGGGAAGATAGACAAAGGGATACATTATTGGTGGAGCTGCAGACTGGTTCAACTATTCGAAGAAGCCATTTTGAGTTATGCTAAAAAGCATGACTGAAGTGTTCACACTGTTTGCCCCACTGCTAGACACATACTCCAAGAATCCCAAAAGAAAAATCCTAAACACATCAAAATATTCAAGAGCAGAATTTTTTGTATTAGCAAAGAACTGAAAGCAAAGATTGACCCACCCATTTGGAAAGATTTTTTTTTTAAATGGTGGGACAAGAATATAATAGAATATAAATGCACCACACAAATTATATATAAAATTCAAAGAGGCAGAGAACTTTTTTGAATTGAGGTAAAGTGAAGCAAAAACCCCCTGGGAAATAATCTTCATAGTTATGGCTGTAAACGAAAATGCCATGATCCAACCCAACACTGAGCAGTTTTGATGACCGAGCTGAACCCTAGGGGGGAGTTTAGAAAACTCACCTCCTTCCCTTCACCACAAGGTGGGGCGACACCGTGTGTGTCCCCACGGTGCATGTTTGGGCAGACCTAAGAGTTGTGAGTTGTCTTTTCTGAGTCTTTTTTTCTTTTAGAAACTTTGTTACATGAGACAACTTTTTGAATGAAGGAGGGAGAAGGAATAAATCTACAGAAGGAATATAAATATATAAATATGAATAGAAGGAAATATGATAAAAAGAAAGTACGAATTTTGAAAACTTCAAACAATTTTTTAAAAAATATATTGGTTATGCCGTAGCTTTTCCCAGGAAAAGCAGGAGAAGGAAACAACAGAGATCTGCGCAGCCCCAAGCCCTTTGGAGGCAGGCAGCACATTTCTCAGGATCCTTGGTTCTGTTTTCCTTCCTTTCGAAGAGGCCCTTTCAATGGTCTTTTGTGGGCTAATTTGGAGGTGGAGGAAGCTGGAGAACAAAGGCCCATATGCCCTCCAAGCTCACGCAAGGTCTAGGATTCTTTTCCTCTGGCCTGACAAATTCCATTTGGTTTTGATGTAACAGATGCTTCCTGACAAATGCCCCAATAAGCCTTCTTGAGAAGCATATTCCCCCAAAGATCCAGGATCTCTCAACTGTTACCTGGAAGGCATGCTAGGACTTCTACCTCTGGCTGTGGAGAGCTGGCCTTTTCCAGGGCCCTGCTACAACTACATTTTCCAATTTACCAATTTACCAATCAGCACTGATAGACCCAAGGAGGAAGAAGACAGACTTCTGTGTCAGGACAGAATGTCCGGAAAGCTGGAGTTTTGATCCTCTGAAGGCCAGCAGAATGTGGACCCAGATAGAATGAAAGAAGACCCACCGAGCACCTGGGGCCCAACACCATCAAACAGCATCACCTGTTCTGGGACAGTGAAGGCTTTCAAAGGCAGGTGGCCACTCTAAGTGAAGTTATTAGCTCAAATTAAGGTGTGAGATGAGGCCAAGGTTCCCATCCATACCTTTGAGCATGAAAACAAGAATACTCATTCCCTCTTGTTGAAAATATGTAAATAGGGAGGCAGAGGCAGTCTTGGAGGTAGACCTAGCCACCCTGCCCACTCAGGGACATTGCAGCAGTTTGCAAAGGGGACATTGGACTCTCCAGTGATTCCACGTTGCAAGTCTTTCTTCAACAGGTGTCATTTGTTGTGAGCAACCTGAGGGCTTGGCACGTAGTAGGCACTTGCTCAATGACTGACTGAGTCTTCAAGGCAGAGCCCACCCTGGACTCTGGAGGAACTGCCGATGCTTCACCCTTCCATTCCCCTCTCCAGCCTTGCTCATCTTGACTCTGGGCAGAGAAGCTGAATCCCCAGCGAACCAACTGTGCGTGGTGCCCTGAGCCAGCCTACTGCTGTTTCCTCTTTAAGAGCTGTGGCCTCTGGAATGTCAGTAATATTAGTGCCCCAGGATTAAATCAACAGGAGTCTGGTTTCATAGGTTTGTTGACCAAGACAAGAGCCAGTGGCACCTAAGAGGATTATGCCCATTCCCATGGGTGAGGCCCCAGACTGGTGGTTTCACATTTGAGAAGTGGCCCTGCCTGCTACTTTCCTCTGTTGGAAGTGACTTGTCATTGTTCTGAACCATTCCCATGTCAGAGCTTGGGAACTTCACACTCAGGTGTGAGACCCAGGATCTATTTGGGAACCAGACTTGGGAACCTAGAGCTCTCAGATGGAGCTGACCCTTGGTCTCCTTGAGATCTGCCATTCAGTGGCCAGCCCTAGGTACACCAAGAGGGAGGGAAGCCTAGAAGCTTGTTGCTTTAACCTTGGAGAAGGGCAGCCTCAGAGCTCCCTGGAATGAAGCTTTTAGGCTACTCCAAGAGAGTTCTCTACATATACAGTGAAAGAGAAGGAAAGGGAGAGGAAAGGGAGGGGAAAAAGGAGCCAGGGGAAGTGAAAGACCGAGATGGAGGAGAGATTATGGGGTCCTCAGCACAGGAGCCCTCGGGGAGCTCTACAGAACTGAGAGAGAAGCCGGACAATTGATGGAAAAATGGGCTAGAGAGGAATCAAAAGGGTGGGTCTGGGTTCAAAACCTAGTTCAAATCCTTGTTACCTCCGAGAAGTTGGACAAGTGCCTAGATTTCCCCATGCCTTGGTTTCCTTTCTTTAAAGAGAGAAGATTGGGTGGAGTGGGTCAGAGAATCTGGGTTCAAGGTTCACTTTAGAGTCCCTGAGGAAGTTGTGGGACATCTCCATAGCTTAGTGCCTTCAGTTTGTAGAATGACAGAGTTGAATGTGATGACCTTTATGGTCCCTTCCAGTTCTGATCCCATGATCCTCCTCTCTGAACGTGTAACAGAGTTCTGAGATGTTCACAGCATCTTAGCCCCTTTGGCATCAGACGGGGATTGGGAGAGAGGGAGCTTAGTGTACCCCAAACTCCTCCCACAGTGAAGGGGCCATGCTGGGTGTACTAAGGTCTGGTGTCAAACTCATCTGGAAATGGGGCAGGGATCCCTACTAATGCAAACCTAAGGATGCCTGCTGGCTGTGTATTGACTTATTTTAGAATGTAATATCTGTTTTCTTGGATTTTTATTTTGTTCAGTATTTCCCAATTACTGCTGGAATGTGGCAGAGGCAGACTGTGACCTCAGGCTCCCTCACACCCTTCAGGATCCAGGTGATGTCAGCTTTGTTCTTAAAGAGTTACCAGTCCAGTTTGTCTGATCTCTGAATCTCAGCCTCTACCAGAGAGGTCAACAGGAATCTCACACCTCAGCCTCCAGTCTCCTAGCATGAGCATCTCTGAGTTTCAGGGTGGAAGGGCACCTTAGAGCTCACCAAGGCTTACCCTTCACTTTACAGAAGGGGAAACTGAGGCCCATTGAGATGAAGAAACTTTCCCCAGATCACAAAGCTAGTCAGTAAAGGAGGTGGATCTCAGCCCCAATCCTTGGATATCGTCTTTCTGCTCTGCCTGCAAGCCTGAAGATGGCCTATTTGATGGTGCTTCTCCAGGCAGTTCAATGCACATAGGGGAAAAAGGGGAGGAGCATCCATCCCTGGCAGCACTTAAAATCTGCCAGTTGCCTGGCACCTATGGCAAAGAGTGGGGCCTCCTGGGAGCATAAGGGAAGGAGTGATGGGGGTGGGGGGTATCCCATCTCGAACCAATGTCCCTGCTGCCCTGGAAGCCTCCTTGTGGGAACAAAGTGCACAGCTGTCTGATGCTCACCTTCAGTTCACTACCTGGCAGCCCATGGCATGATGGGCACCTGCCCCATCCTCACGGTAGGTGGTCCCTTTGCGAACTCATTCTTCTTCGTTCCTTGTTTAAGGAAGGGGTCTGCCCCAGACACCACAAAGGAAGTTCTCCTGTCATCATTCAGCCTTGTCAGACTAACAGTGGGAGGACCCAGGTTCAGGACCTACTGTGTGACCTTGGGAAAGTTAGCTCTGGTCCTCAGTGTCCAGATGAGTGGGTCAGACCAGAGGACAGGATTAGGATTTAGAGCTTGAAAGTCATGTCTCCCCCACCTTCCTTTTTCCAAATGAGGAAACCAAGTGTCTTACCAAAGGTCTGAGCATGTAGTGAAAGAACTGGAATTTGAGCCCAGGCCTTTGGACTCCATTCCTACATTTTCCATTGAACTACACTGCCTCCTGGTGAGCAGCTTTAAAGTATAATCCTTCCTGTCTGGTGTAGCCGAGAAAGTCTTTCAGCTGTTGCATTAGTCTCCAGCAGGCAGCCGTGGAATGCTGGGCATCTTCAGGTCACAGTGTGACCACTACGTGACTGGAGACAGGACATGCAGGAGATATACTGGGCAGGTAGAAACAACAAGAATTGGTGATGGATTGGATAAACTGGGTGAGTGTAAGGACCTGAGGGTGGTACTAAGGACCTGGGGAACTGGGAGCAGAGCTGAATCCTGAAAAGCAGTCACAAAGCTTGGGAAGGGGTAGGCTTCCAGGAAAAAGCTTGTTTCTCCTGCCTGGGACATGCTGAGTTTACGATGCCTCTGGGCAATCCAGATCAAACTGGCCAATAAGTAGGTGGTGTTGTTGGACTGTGTCTCAGGAGATCTGAGTAAGAGACAGTGGGGTGGCTGTGGAGAGATTCACAGACCAGGCATCTTTTCAAAACCTGTTCAATTTTAAGACGATGATTCTCTGGTCAGTTTGCCAGGCTCATGAAGGAACTGTGGCCTGGTATCTGCTGGCAAGGAACTACGGAGTCTTGATGCAATTAACCATGAAAAGGTCATTTTCATTGTTTAATAGTAAAATCTACTTTTTTTCACCTAATTTCCCCTTTCCTCTTAAAACATAAGAACTTCTGGGCAGAATTACCATCATTTACACATCTCTTTTCCTGGTTCTATTGCTATCACAAAGAAATGCTTTAAAAGGAAGAGGTCCACAGAATCTCTGGAACCTCAGACTGAAAACTTTGACACCTGGAGCAGAGACCCCCAAAATTTCTAGCAGAATTTTTCTTTTAAAAACATTTTATTTTTTCCAATTTTGTACAAAAATATTCTTAAAATTTGCTTTTAAAAATTTGGGTTTCTTAATTCTCTCCTTCCCCTCCCTGACTCCTGGAGACAGCAAGCAATTTGATAAAGGTTATACATGTGCTGTCATACAAAACATATTTCTATATGAGTCATGTTGTGGATGAAAGCACAGACCAAAAATCTGCATTCAGAATCCTTCGGCTCTTTCTCTGTGTGTGGACAGCATTGTATTGCTGAAAGGAGCTAAGTCATTCACAGTTGATCATCGCATTTAGCAAAATTTCTAAGGCAATTAAAACTCAGTCCAGTGTCTGGAACATAGTATGTGCTTAATAAGTGTTTATGAATTGAATTGGCTTGAATTGAACTTTTTGTTCTATTAGAAGACAACTGACGGCCAGTGGAACCCAATCTATAAAATTGCAAGAGCTGTAACTCGGTTGTTTACCTAATCTAGTGACAGGAAGATAAGTGGGCATCCCTGGAATCTTTCAGAAGGTGAACTGAAGACAAAGGAAAAGAGAATCCTTGTCCATGGACAAGATAGCTAGCGAATATAGTGTCCACAAAAACACAGAATAAAAATGTCTGTTTAAAAGGTTTGATAATTATAGTTAACAAACAAGCAAATATGTCATTTTATCCTCCCCATGCCTATGGGAACAGGTGCTGTTATTACCCCCATTTGGAAGATGAGAAAACTGAGATCAAAGAGTGCCATTAAAGAAGCGTCTGAGGCAAGATTCCAACTCAGACCTTCCACACTTTTCTGTGGAGCCACCTGGTGACCTCAATAAAGCTTAGATCCAGTCATGATGAGAGACCCCTAAGAGTTGAGTAAAGAGAACTTGGGTCTGGTGGGGGTGGGAAATGTCTAATTTTTTGATTGATTTTATTAAGATGTCATTGGGGATAGAAGAAATGCTGGACATGGAGAGAGAAAAGTTGTCCCTACCATTAATTAGCTATGTGACCATGTGCAAACACTTCACCTCTTTAGCCAGTGTATTTGCATAAAATGGAGACAATGATCCATAGGCTGCCTCTTTCACAGAGTGAATGGAAGGATGTGCTGTCTCCAGGTAAGTTACTGCGATTAAGACCTCTATGTCTATGGTCTGCCATCACACATCCCTTGGTGCCATTTGGATGGCTAAGTGTATCATGAGTTTGATCCAGCATGGCAGGTCTTCTGACCAAAGAAGAAAACAGTCCCATTCTCACTCATCTTCCTTAATTAGATCATAGTATCTCAAGACAGCTGCTGTGGTCTCACTTTTCTCCTCACCGAGGTAATCTGAGTGAGGGTGTGAGGATATGATTTGCTTGAAAAGGCCCAGGAGTTTGCAGACCAAACTGGAGAAAACTCTCACCTAAAGAAGATGTACACACCTAAAATGACCCAAAATCTAAATCAGCTTCTGAGGCAATCCGATGCAAGGAGCACCTATTATATGCCAGGAGGTGTTCTAGGTGCTAGAGATATAAGGACAAATAGAAAATGATCCTTGCCCTTGTGGAACTCGCATTCTACTGGGTGATCAAAAAACAAAGAGGATCTTGGTTCTCTGGTTCCAAGTCATATGAGAGTACCCCAGGGACATACTAATCTAGGACCACATCACCAGGACAAAGACAATTAGATTCACCTTCAAAGAGCTTATACCCTTCTTGGGGACCAAAGACCAAACATATTGTTGATTTTCTGGGGCTGCATCATACAACTGAGATATAAGGGGCCATCTCATTCTAGGGCCAAAATTCCAGGGCTACCACAGAACTGAGCATCTTTCAAAAATGAGTCCTAACGTATGGGGGATGCCTCAGAGCCTTCATATGTAGGGCAAATGCTGGCAAACCTCTCCCAGCACAGGAAACTGGAGACAAGTTTCCAAGGAATTCACCATATTGTGCGTCATCCTTGACTCACCCAAGCCAAAGATCTTCAGGTGAGATCCATGTGCTGACATGGAGTTCACTTAGCCTTGACTTTCAGATCTCACTGTCTGACTCCTTCCTAACAAGCACTTTACAAGAATTAACTACTGATTACCAGACTTGGTTGGTTGGTGGTTGTCCTTCGTTCTCCAAGAGGACCAAATGATACCACGATAAAGTGAAATGTCAGTGTGTCCAAATGTGGCTGATCAGACCAATATGAGCTCAGAATTCTCTACCACAGGTTGGGTATAGATAGTCCATTTGAATATTTGAGGTGGATATCCCAAATTTACACATCCTGTGTTTACTTTGTGCTGTCTAAATTTTGCTTTGCTCAAAGAGCACAGCACCTTTTCTTATGTGGGTATGCCATGCTGAGCAGTCCTGTGCCAGTGTCTTCCATTTTGCACAGTCAAATCCAAAGTTCTTGAGAGTGTCTTTGTATCGTTTCTTCTGGCCACCATGTGATCGCTTGGCCCATGTAAGTTCTCCATAAAATAGTCTTTTTGGCAAGTGTACATTTTGCATTTGAATAACCTGGCCAGTCCATCAGAGCTGCCCTCCCTGAAGCATAGTTTGAATACTTGGCAGTTCAGCTGGAGCAAGGACTTCAGCGCTTGGTACCTCATCCTGCCAGGTGATCCTCAGAATCTTCCTAAGACAGTTCAAGTGGAAGCGATTCAGTTTCCTGGCATGGCACTGGTAGATTGTCCATATTTCACAGGCATATAACAATGAGGTCAGCACAACAGCTCTGTAGACCTTTAGTTTGGTAGTCAGTCTAATACCTCTTCTCTCCCAAACCTTTCTGCAGAGTCTCCCAAACACTGAGCTAGCTCTGGCAATGCGTGCATCAACCTCATTGTCAATGTGTACATCCCTGAAAAATACACTACCAAGGTAAGTGAACTTATCCACAGCATTCAAAACTTCTCCATTTGTTGTAACCAATGGTTCCACGTATGGATGGTGTGGTAGTGGCTGATGGAGCACCTATTTTTTTTTTTTTTGGTGTTAATGATTAGGCCAAAATTAGCACAGGCAGCAGAGAATTGATCCATACTTTGTTGCGTCTCAGCTTCAGAGGCTGCATTGAGTGCACACACCTACTAGACCTACACTTTTGGAGAACCTGAAAAGGGCTTGAGAAGGAAAGATTTCAAGGCAGCAAAATTAAAGTTAAATTTGGGTCACGAGGGACAGAGATTTCACATAACCAAAGAACTTAGAACTGAGACATTCTCTATTCTGACCACTTGTATTTTTCAAGTGAGATATGTGAAGTCCAAAACTGGGAAAAGACTTAGTCATCAGCCTGATGTTTTCAGAGTCAAGGCCCTAACCTTGGGGTTCCTGGATCTTGGAACCACAGACTCTAGGCTTTTCTTTCACTTTAATCCTTTATTTCACCCAAGACTCCTGCAATTTGAGGTTCAGAAAGATGCTTGGAGGTCGTCTAGTTTTACCCAGCTAGACACCTTAATTGTACAGAGGAGGACCCCGAAGTCCAGAGAGAGAAAGGGCTTGACCAGTGGTAATACAATCAGGGACAGTTGGGAAGCAAACCAGCTCTTTCATTCTTCCTGAGGGCATAAGTCAATCACGGGCAGGTCTAACCACAAAGATGGTGTCATCTAGGGACCTTCAATGTCCATGGACAATCAATTACATAGTTGTCACACAGCCTACATGGCCCTTAGGATAACAGAAGATCTCAGCAGACTGACCGAGTTCTGGGAAAAGACACAGGCCTATTCTAGGAAAGTATCTCTGTGGTCATTGATTCCAATATCCTCGTTTTATGGATGAGGAAACTGAGGCCCAGAAAGGATGATAAGAAAAATAGTTCATACTTAGGCAGCAGATTAAGGTTTCCAAAGCTCTCTCCATGTTCTTTCATCTGGCCCTCACAGCAACCCTGTGGTATATATGGCAGTGTTATCCTATTGCACTGACAAGAGCAAGAGGCACTGAGTGATCTGCACAGGTAGTGAACTCAAATTCAAGCCTTTGACCCCAGCCCACTTTGCCTCCACAGGCCTAATACCATCAGAGGTTTTTTGTGATCTACTTGACCAAGCACTGACCTGGTGCCCACTTGGATACAAAGATAGAAAATAGTATCCTTGCCCACAATGAACTTACAATCTAGAAGCATGAGATATGTATGCATGAACTACATAATAATGGATAACAAGTCAAAATGTGACCTTCACATAGGAGAAGTTAGCCAGTAATTCCTGAAGGCTTGGGGAAGGCAGAATCAGTCCTAGATGATAACTGGAGGGCTTCCTGGAAGAGGTGGCATTGAATCCAACAAGCATATATGGCAGTGGGGGTGAGGGGAATGATCTGTCCTATTCATGGGAGACAACTTGGGCAGGGCAGAATGAGGCAGGCTACCATCTGGTGACTAATAAGAACTGTCCTTCTCCGGCCAGCCCAGCCATCCACCCAGCCTTGTCTCAGTTACCTTCGTTCCATGCCCCTGACCACATCATCCCCCTTCTCCTTCCACTCCTGTAATCAAATCCATATGACCATGACTTCTCCAAAAGCCACACCAGGGTCATGCTCTTGGGTTGTCTTCACCATTCCCATTACTTCCCAACCAAGACATCCCTCCCTGGCCACCATCCCCTTCTTGTGTTCTTTCCTCATTAGACATTTGGACCCCACAGTAATCGGCGCAGTGCAGAGTAAGCTCTTAAGAAATGGCATTTTCAGTTACTTATTTATTCACTCATTCATTCATACAGTTGGAACATGACAGTTTTAATTTGTGTGTGAAACACTGGCACATGAAATCTGTTCAGAATGAGTCTGGGAAGGTAGGCTGGAACCATGTTCCGGAAGACCTCAAGTTCCAGAATGATGACTTTGTCATTTTGCCTCTAGACGCTGGCGCACCATAGAAGGTGTTTGGGCCGGGGAGCAAGGTGAGCCTGATCCTCAGGGAGACTGCTCAAAGAGCAGCATGTCGGAAGGGTGACCTAGGGAAGCCATTCTCTAGAGGAGACACAATAAAAACTGAGTGCAAACTTCAAACAGCCATGAAAGTATAACCCTATGATTCTACTTCACTTGAGTGGGAATGTCTCATAGAGAATGTGCTTGAGTGTTTCCATCACTGCCCAGAGAGGACACTGGGAAGCAGGCAAATACTGTTTGGGTGGAGTGATGAAACCTGGGCCTCACCAACTCACCGAGGCCCTGCGATATGTGTCTTTTTTATTGCATTCCTGGTAAGGGATGGGTTCTGGCACGAGATGGCTCTGTCCTCTGGGGTCAAGTAATCTCCAAAATCCTATTACTCAAGGTTTCTAAACACCCTAGCTAAGTTTGTGCCTTGCCTGACATTACCTGTCACACAGGACACAACTGTTGTCTTCACCCTTGTTTAAAATCAAAAGAAGTTACTGGTTTCGGGCAAGTTCATCCTGGACCAACTTGGGTCTTTTATAAAAGTTACTGCCTTCATGCCTTGATTTCAGTGGCTTGGGAGAAGATTCTGTTGGCTCTTCAAACTTCTCCCTCCTCTGCTGACTGAAGATTAAAATTCTACCACAGAGATTCACCCTCTGTGCCAGTAACCAGTAGCACTGACCTAGCACTGACACCCAGAGGAGGAGATGGTATAATGACCAAGGCAGAATTTGTCAGTTCCAGTTTCAGATATCAGGGGCTATCAAAGTTAGAAGGAACCCCAGATGCCATCTCAGCAGATGGAAAGGTCTCTAACGGATACACAGAAAGATGGCCAAGACAAATTAATCTATGGGGCTATATAGACCATGTAAGCTCTGGGGCATCCTTACTCCAATTACCACTCTCACAGATGAGTCTTCTATGCCCACACCAAGGCTGTAGCCTCCCTTTCCCCAGTGTTTCTGAGTTGGAATCATTTAGTCAGTCAGCCTTAAGTAACTTATAGGAAGAGGTATTTACTAAGGCAAAACAGTGAGAACAGTAGATATAAAACACACACCTTCCAAGAAGAGTCTGCGGCACAATTACCCACAGATACATAGAGTCCAAGGGAACATGGGCTCAAACTTAGAAAATACAAGTGGTCAAGGGATAACTTACAGTTTCTGTTTACTAAAAGTACTTTTCTTTCATTGCAGGGTATTCAAGAAGTTTTCTTTGGGGTCTTTATAGAGTCGTAGGTCCAATCTGTCCTTGCCTGGTGCCAGATGATTGGGGGCGGGGAATGGGACCTGTTGACACCCTGACAGGTCTGCTGCTAGGACAGGTCAGAGGATGGGGCAGACTGACATTCTCTAGACCCTGTGAAGGTGGCAAGGTCCTTCTTTGGTCAAAGTGGGGGCAGAAGAGACCTGTCTCAAGCTAAAGCCAAAGCCAAGACCTCTCTTCCCTGCCCCCCTCCCATGCCCTGCAGGTGATTCCTGCTCAGGGGTGTGCTGGAAAGTCAGTTTGCACCCTTTGCTGTAGCTTTTCACACTTAGCTTAAATTCCATGAGTAATTTAATTTAATAACTGGTTAAGCATATTATCACTTAATTTAAGTGAAGGGAGATTGAGCAAGATCAATCTGCAGGGGGCAGCATCTTCTTCCAAGAGCCTGAAGCAGGCACCAGCCCCTCTGCCACTCTGAAGTTGGCCATAGAGAGAGTCTAGTCAAGAACAGCCAGGCTTTTGGACTGAGGGTCTCTAAAATGTCTTCTGGAATGTGACTATCTAGTTGTGATTGCTGATGGGACAGGGATAAGGAAAGCCAGGTGAGCCTGTTATGGCCCAGCAGGGCAACTTTGGGGATGCTGATTACTGGGTGGCTCTCCTGCACTATCTCCTGTTTGTGATCCATCCCTTATGCTATGTTTCTTGGGGAGGAATGACACGTGTTGGGCAATACAGGGACCATCAGGGCTGAAGGTTGCTAAGTCATAATGGGGAAGGGAAAGGAATAAGGTTTTACATCGCACTGTACTAAATGTTTCTTAACAAATATATTTCATTTGATCTTCACAACAATCCTGAGAGGTAGGTGCTGTTTATTATCTCCATTTTACAGTTGGGGAAACCAAGGCAAAGAGAGGTTAAGTAACTTATCCAAGGTGACACCACTAGTAAGTATGTGAGACTGTATTTGAACTCAGGTATTCCTGAGTCCAAGCCCAGCGCTCTCTCCACTGGGCCACCTACCTGTCTGCCACAGTGTCAGTGATAACTGTATCCTTGACCTTCTGAGCCTTTCTGTACTCTCCGAAATACCTTCCAAAAGTCAAAGGACTCTGCCAGTCAGCTGTCATGGGACCCTGACAATACAACTTTTCCATTAGTATTGAGTTCAAAATAAATTTCTCCCTAACTCATTAGCAGGAGGGACTTCAGAGGAGGCAGAGGAGGGGAGAGGCCCTATTATCTCTAAGACAGGAGCTGATTCTTGATGTCAAGAAGATCAGAGTTAAGACATGATTAGGTTTGGGCATGAAGGCAGAGGTCATCTAACCCAAGCCCTCCCGTTCTACATACCCCCTCCCAGTGTGTACTCTGCCCCCGTGTCCCTAGCTAGACCTCCTCTAGTTCTGGCAAAAATCGAAGGAGCTTCTTGACTCCACAGGACATGAAGGGTGAAGTGTCCAAGGTCACACAGCTAGGAAGTGTCCTAGGTCAGCTTTGAATTTGGGTCTTTCTGACTCCAGACCTAGCACTGTATTCACTAAACCAAGCAGCTGCCCTTTCTCACATGTTGCCTACCCAAACCACAGGGTGGTCCTGTGAGCTCAGAGGACTCCATCGCCTTCTAGGTGCACTAAAGCCAAATTCACCCAAGAGGCCAAGAATATGCGTTTTCTTTTTGGGGGGCCTTTTGGGAGAGCTTTATCACTGTGCGGGCTTCCTGAGGAGCCAAACAGCCACTGGCCTGTGTCTAAGGGATATAATGAACTGGTTGCTTGCTGGGAAAGCAGATCCCAGTGAGAACTGGAGCTGAACAGTGAAGCTGGGCAGGGGCTAAAGGAGCCCAGGTGGTGAGAAGCTCCCCAGGAGGGGCTGGCCGGGAGCCTCAAGGGCCAGTCCATTCTCAGAGGAGGCTGGCTACAGGCTGAAGGTTCCCAGGAGACCTAAGAGCTCTCCACAATGGGCCATTATCCATGGGCCATGCCCTTTCCAGGAGGTCTGTTGACTCAGGTCAGCCCTGATAACCACTCACTCATACCCGGCACACTTTAATTTTCTTTCCTGGAGAAGAAACTTTGGGCTTTAGTGTTTTTTCCTGTTTTTTTTTTTTTTTTTTTTGGTCAATAATACGATTTTATTAGCTTGGAGAGCGCTTGCCGTCACCCCACATATACTACCCTGTCATCAACTCCTGAACAATCCACCTGCTACTTACTGGTCATTCAGAGTTCTCTGGGGCACAGACTTTGAGGTAACTGGCCCAAGGTCACCTGACTAGTTTGGAGCACAGACAGAAATACAACCTAAGACTTTGGAATGCTAAGGGTTGGATGAAATGAGGTAAGGTCAAAACTGTGCTTTGGGAATGATGACGGTGGCCAGGGTTCCAAGAGAGTTGCAGGTGTTTGTGCTGGAGAAGGGAGGAGAGGGGATGGGGGGGGGGGGGCAGCTCAGCCCTCAAAGTGTTAGCTCCCTGAGGGCAGGAAATGTTTGTTTCTCCACCTCCTGAAGTTAGCACAGAACCTGGCCCACAGAGCAGGCACTTCAGAGAGGCTTTTAGCTTTCCGTGGCTATTTGGGGAGGGGGCAAGGAGAGCATCATAACTGTCCTTAAGTATCACAGTGTGGTTGGACTTGTTCTGTATATGACTGGGAGGAACACTGAGTCTCGGAGTCAGGAATGGACTGAGCCACCTCAAGAAATGGTGTCTGGTCATTGTGAGCAAGGGTTGGATCATCCCTGACAACTGTTATAGATGGGTTTAGATCTAAAAGGGAGAAGGAAAGAAGGCAGGAAGGCAGGAAGGCAGGAAGGCAGGAAGGCAGGAAGGCAGGAAGGCAGGAAGGCAGGAAGGCAGGAAGGAAGGAAGGAGGGAAGGAGGGAAGGAGGGAAGGAGGGAAGGAGGGAAGGAGGGAAGGAGGGAAGGGAGGGAGGGAAGAAAGAAGCATTTATTAAGCACCTGTTCTTGTTTTGTTCAGTCATTTCAGTTCTGTCCACCTCTCTATGAACCCATTTGGGGGTTTTCTTGGCCGAAATACTGGAGTCATTTCCATTTCTTTCTCCTGCTCAAGTTACAGATAAGGAAACTGGGGCAAATAGGGTTAAGTGACTAGCCCAGGGTCACACAGCTAGGAAGCCTCTCAGGAAAGTGAGTTTTCCAGCCTCCAGACTCCCCACTCTATCCACTGCCCCGCCCAGTTGCCCCACTATGAAGTGCCAGACATTGGCTAATCCCTTTCCAGATATTACTCTCTTTTGAGCCTCATAACAACCTTGTAAGGTAGGTATTAATATAATCCTCACTTAACAGTTGAGCAAATGGAGGCAGACAGCAGTTAAATGCCTGGTCTCCCTGCTTCTGTGCCCGGGGCTCCAACCATTGCCCCACCCACCTAGATCCCCAGGTGACCCAGCCCATAGCCAAGGGAACCCAAGGGAACAGCAGCAGGATGAGCCAGGAGAGCACACTCCATCTGGAGTCAGGAAGATTCGGCTCCTGGCTCCCAGCTGATGGATAGAATCAATCCTAACCCTAAATGCACAGGACCTGCCACGACATACACAGGCGCAAGGAAGAGTCATGAGATAAGTCGGCATTTACAGAGCATTTCAATGTTTGTGGAACATTTTACTTATGTCATTTGATCCTCGCAGCCATCCTGGGAGCTAAGGGCTAGTATTATCCCCATTTTACATTTGAGGAAACCGAGGCAGGCAGAGGTAAAGTGACTTGCCCATAGTCACACAGCGAGTAAGTGTCCGTGGCTGGATTTGAACTCAGGTCTTATATACTTCCAGTCCAAAAGCCTATACGGCACTCCACCTTATGTTCCAGGAAAGAGGATCACAAATATGGAACTTGAGAGCACCTGAATGTCCTTCATTTTTCAGATGAGACTGAGACCAAGGCAGATTGACTTTCCCATGGCCACACAGGTACTAAGAGTCTGAGAAGACATTTGAACCCAAGCCATGTGGCCTTCCATTAAACTGTACTGCACCTCCCTGTGCCCTTTATCATGTTCAGCATCATCCATCCCTAAACATGGAGAAAGTGTTGAGATTAAGCAGGACTGGGAAGAGCTCTGGGTGTGATGTCCAGGAGACTTGGGTTCAAATTCTGCCCCTACCAGGCCAGCCACTTAACCTCACTCAGTTTGAGCATCTGACAAGTGGGGAGAATGATGATGAAACTTGCTCATTTCTACAGAAATAAGGCCAACATGGGGACTTTGCCTGAGGGTGCCATGGGTTCCCTGCCATTGAGGACCAAGGCCGACTGTCCCCATGGAGGAAATGCTCCAGAAAGGAGTCATTCCCAGGTGTGTGTAGGTGGGGTCTCCTCTCCTCCTCTGAGGTTCTGAGATTCCCCTTCCCACACCAGATGGCACTGATGAACACACTTCATTCTGGCAATTCACCTGGCCCTGGAATTTCCCAGCCAAAGCTGGCCTCGTTCCTTCCTGGTGAAGGCAGGAGCCATGGCAATGACGGGCAGCAGAATCATACGCAGAATAAAGTTCCCAACATGAGCAACCACGCCCATCATGGCTAGCATGATCTACCCTGGGCACCATCTTCCTCATCCTATACCCTTGTTCCGTCTACGAGGACTTCCCACAGTCCCACAGTTTCAATTCAGAGTTCCCCACAACCCTCCCGCACTTGGTCTCCCCACACATATCTCTCTCTCTTCCCAGAAAGACATGCTCCATCCTGGTCAGGTTTCCCCCAGAGGGCCCCTCTTGTCTTGGCCTCTGCTTTGCCTTGGGTCCTATCTGGACACCTGATGCCCCAATCCTGCCAATACTCAAGACTTGTAGGTCCATGGTACCAGAGGACTCAGAGCTGGAAAGGACCTTAGTGGTCACTGAGCTCAACCCCCCTCTTCCCTAGAGAGAGAAACTGAGGAATCCCAGAGAGATGGAGGGACTTTCTGTTGTCCCAATTCACTTCAACTTCAGTGTACTTGATTCCTCATTGAAACACTCCTCTCAGGCCCTTCTAGAAATATCCCTGATAATTCTAGCCAAGACTGTCCTCTTCTATCCTAGGAGCTCAAAGCATGTATCTCCATCACAGGGATGGGGACTGAACTTGAGGTGGACAGATAACAGGAATCTTCTGAATGAGAAGACTCCCTCTACCAAGGAAGGGCAGCAGTCCCTTCTCAGCAACTTACAGTCAGAGAGTTACCTGGAGCACCAAAGTAAGTGTCTCACTCAGGGTCATGAGCCAACATACTTCTACAGCAGGATATGGGGAGAGCTTCCGTGGCTCCTCAGCCAGCCCTACATCCCCTACACTCACTGCCTCTCATGTCTGTATTTCCAGGTCTTGGAGCATCCTCAGGGTGGGAATTCCAAGAGTGAACAATCAATAACCCATTAAGAAACTTAGAGTTTCCTAAGTCTCAGGGAGGGTAATTGACTTTCCAAGTTTCACAAAATTAATTAAGCTCAGAGTTGTGATCTGAACCCAGGTCTTAATGACTCTAAGTACAGTGGTCTATTCATTCTGCCAAGGTACCTATGTTGGCACTTACTACACTAAATTCAGCATCTTCTGGCCACTTGTCTTGGATTTCTGTCTCTTTGTTGGCATGAAATTATTTCTTGTGTCTGTGTCTTATCTCCCCAAAGCTCATCAGTTCCATGAGAGCAGGTACCACATCATCCATTTCTCTTGTGTCAAGCAATCTCTATGCCAGACATCATGCTTGATGCTGGAGTTAAAGAAAAAAGTGAAGCAACTTCTACCCTCATGGAGTTTATAATCATGAAGTATGTGGAAAATACCAACAAAGTAATGCATCTGGCCCAGAGGTGCAGAAATACCTTGGGATCCAGGCAGTGATAAGATGAGGAAAATAATAGTAGGGAGGAAAGAGATAAGAAGTAGGACTGAAAAAGACAAGATGATGTTAAAGAACAAACAAAAGGAGGGGAGAAAGAGAAACCATGCAGGGAACTACAGGGTAGAATGTTTTATGTGCTGTCAGGCTCCTCTGATGTTGGCCAGGATTTAGTGAATTGATTTTTATTCTTTCTTACAAAAAGTTACTCCCTGGCTAGGCAGAGAAGGCAGAAGAGGAAGAGATAGAGGGAGAGAGGAAAAAAGGAGGGTTAGAGAGACAGTGAACTTCCTCATCAGACCGAGGAGTATTCTGCTCGCTCTCTCTCTCTCTCTCTGTCTCTCTCTCTCTCTCTCTCTCTCTCTCTCTCTCTCTCTCTCTCTCTCTCTGAAAGTCTGTCTTAGGACATCAGCATTGATTGCCTCCTCTGCTCATCTTCCAGGAGCTGAACATTCAAGAAATATCCATGAACTACAGGAGGGAGAAGAGGGCTGACCAGAGCTGCAGGTCCACTGCAGAAACACGATTTGAATAAAAAGACTTTAATTTATAATCATAATTTGATCTGTTCATTAAAACCTCTGGCTTCAATTAGAAGGAGCTTCCTTGGACTACAAAGTTCCTGAAGTCCTTTAGTCCCTTTCTTTCTTGGCAGACCAGCTGGGCCCCAGAGCCCCAGGATGCAGCCTTCATGGGGTCTCTTCATGGCTCTCAAACACCGGGTTGCTGTAGGACACCCCGCTGGCACTCTGCAGCTGGTCGGAATAAGAAGTCTGATTGAGGGGGGGCCAGGCTGGGTCACTGGTCACCACCTTCTGCCATTTTCTGTACAGGCTTTTAGACTGAAATCCAAAACTTCGCTTGATGAGCAGCCAGAGGGCTCGATTTTCAATGATGACTTCCTAGAAAACAGAATGGTGACAATAAGACTAATGTTCCTCCAGCGCTTTAAGGTTTGTAAAGTATTTTACATATTTAAAGTATAGATAGTACAAAGCACTCATTTCATCTTTTTTTTTCTTTTTTGATATAATCCAGCTTTAAGGTTTTGATTGATATGTGAATTAAAAGGTCTCATAAAGTAATATTTTGCCACACATACAAATTATAGACAATTCTCAAATATCTGCATATCAATCCTTGGGTTTCAGAGATTAAAATTTACATTCCCATTGGGCAAAGCATGTGTGATATCCTATATGGAGAGAGGAAAGGGAAGGAAAGAAGGAAGAGACAGAGACAGAGAGACAGAGTCAGAGAGCTATGTTGCCAAATAGGCTGGTGCCAGCTTGGTCCCCAGTGGACAGTTCCTTGTCTACTCATAGAAGTTGTTTATTGTTCCTTCTGGCTTGCTCATTGGTCATTATTTGGGCCCTGATTGGCTCAGAATGAATGTAAATAGCAATTGTTTCTGTTTTACCCAGAAACTCTAAGGGTCTTCCCTTTCCGAATCATTTTTTTTTTTTGACTAGGCAAAGAGGCCATTCTCTGTCTCATTTCTTATTGTCTTAATCACTGAATAGGCTTTGCCTGTTAAAAGAGTTAGCTTGAAAATGCCAGCACCCCCTACTGCATCCTGGGCCATCTCCAGGCATCCTGATCTATATCTGGCCACAGGACCCAGATGACTCTGGAGGAGAAAGTGAGGCTGGTGACTTTGCACAGCCCTCCCTCACTTAAATCCAATTCACTTGTATGTCATGGCATCACCTCCCTGATATGTCATGATCCTCTTCAAGAATGAAGGACAAACAACATCAATCCACTTTGCACAGAGCCCTTAAATACTTTTAAATTCCTTTCTAGTTTCTCACAATTCCCTAGTAACCTCCATCTCTTTATTCCGGGTCAGTCACACCCAGTGAATAAAAATTGATTTGAATATCAGAATTGGAGGATAGCGGAGGTCCAACCACTAGTCAATAATTACATACTGCCTATAATATCTCTGAAATTTAGTTACTCAGCCTCAACAGGAAGGATTCCAGTTTTAGCCTTCCTAGCATGCTTGAAGAATACAATACTCATAAAAGCAGATCATTACATTTTTGGTTAGTCTAATTGTTAGGAGCCTTTAACCTTCACAACAACCCTGTTGAGGTTTGTGCTAATATTATACCCATTTTTCTGATGTGGAAGCTGAGGCAGAGAGCTGTAAGTGACTCCTCCAGGGTTACATAGCTAGCAAATGTCAGAGATGGGATTCAAACTCAGGTATACTTGACTCCAAGTTCAGCCCTCTATCCATTATGCCACCAAGTGCCCCAACCTTGATTGTCTTAGACTATAGATGGCATTTGTGGCTCCCTCAAGATCGCATTGGCTCATTCAGACTACTCATTGCTGGCTTTTATAACAGGTATGTGAGTGACCACTTCACTCAAGAGAGTTTTGTACCTGAAATCTTGACCCCCACACACACATAGACCTTCACTGAAAATCATTCAAAGTGACAGAAGTCAAACCCATCTGGAAATATCTCTTGTTTCAACATTATCAGAAATAACCAAGATCCAAAATCACTTCTAAAATGTCTCTTGCCATCTATTAACTATGCACTGAGTTACATCAGAATCACTTGGCCATAAATGACTTCATTATAAACCGTCCAACATAATCCATGTTCCTCTTGGGCGACCTCTAGTGGCCATGGGGAGGAGCACAGTCAGCATCACCTCTCATAATCATCCATAAACTTACTTGCTCCCCATTTAGGCACATCCCGGCTTTATCTTCAAGAATTATCCAATGACATGTTATGGTTGGTATGGTTGGTTGTTGTCCTTCGTTCTCGAAGAGGATCAAAAAGGATATCACCACGAGAAAGTGAAATTTCAGTGTGTTCAAATGTGCCTGCTCAGACCAACACGAGCTTGGAATGCTCTACCACAGGTTGGGCACAGATGGTCTGCATGAATATTTGGGATAGATACTCCAAATTTGTACATCCTATGTTTACTTTGTGCTGTCTCAATTCTACTTTGTTCATAGAGCACAGCACCCTTTCTGATCTGGGCACGCCATGCTGAGCAGTCCTGTGCTAATGTCTCCCATGCTGCCCAGTTAAATCCAAAGTTCTTGAGAGAGACCTTGAGAGTGTCCTTGTATTGCTTCTTCTGACCACCATGTGATGGCCTGCCACATGTGAGTTCTCCATTAAATAGTCTTTTTGGCAAGCATACATTTTGCATTTGAACAACATGGCCAACCCTTTGGAGTTGAGCTATCCGAAGCATAGTTTGAATGCTTTGCAGTTCAGCTTGAGCAAGGACTTCAGTGTCCAGTACCTTATCCCGCCAGGTGATCTTCAGAATCTTCCTAAGACAGTTCAAATGGAAAGGATTTAGTTTCCTGGCATGGCACTGGTAGACTGCCCATGTTTCACAGGCATACAACAATGAGGTCAGCCCACGGCTCTGTAGACCTTCAGTTTGGTAGTCAGTGTAATATTTCTTCTCTCCCAAACTTTTCTTCGGAGCCTCCCAAAGATAATCAAAGAAGCATAACCAAGCCAATCAAATGAGCTTTTCCTTGCCCTTTTACAAACCAAGGGGGCTGTACCAGGCAGGACTTGGTGAGCTCATGGTCACCGAATCCCCAGAACTGGATTGGAGGGAGTCCAGAGGAGGGCAATTCAAGCAATGAAATGGGGCGCTGAGGGATGTTTCTCTAGGAAGAGAGGTTAAAGATGTTAGGCCTGGAAAGATGCTAATGACAAGTGTTGTTTGTCTTTCATTCTCAAAGAGGACTGATGACATCACAGGGTCATATCTTCACTCACTTTGGATTTAAGTGAGGCAAAGTCACACAAAGTCATCAGCCTCACTATTTCTCCAAGAGTCATTGAGTCCATTGGCAAGGCAACAGTCAGGACAACTGGATGTCAGGATGCAGAGGATGACCTTGGTGTGTTCCACGTCTGACCAAGCTCTAAACACTCCATGGCACCGTGGCCCTTGGAGCAAAGTGTTCCCATCTGCTCCTTCCACCAAGGAAACTCTTCCCATGCTTGATGTGGGTGTCCCCCCAGCTTACCAACGAGCTTGAGGCCCGTTGGCCCCTCTCACCCTAGTTTAGCTGTCTGCTGAGACAGTCTGTGCAGGTGGTGGCTGCTGTGCGTGCCACAGCTTCTTAGTAATGAAAGCGATAGTGACACATTTCTAAAGCAAATCGCATCACATGAGCAAGATGTCTGCGAACCTGAAAGGGCTCGTTAAAGACTAGCTGCCGTCATCATCATCATCATCACTGTGAATCCATATATTATGGCCCATGCCCGTAAGGTAGGCATTGTGGTACCATTATTCTCATTGGAAACAAGGAAACTTAGGCTCAGTGAAGTGACGTATCCGAGACAGGGTTCCAAGTCCAGCCTCATCGAGGCTGGGAGTCCAGTGGCTTGGAAACCGGTCCGCTCCCTTTGTCCTCAAACGAGCCCCTTCTCCTTTCCACAACCGTCTGCCTCTAAAATGAGGGAGCCAAGCTACAGTCTCTGAGGTTCCATCTAGCTCTCCAACCCAGCCATTCCATGATCGCTGAAAAAGAGGGGGAGCTAGTCATCAAGAGGGAGATTTTGGTTGGCCAGTAGGAACATTTTCTAACCATTAGAGCTGGCCCAAAGGGGAGCAGTCAGCCTCAATAGGTAATGAGTTTCCCATCACCAGAGATCTGCAGAGAGATGCTGGAGACCCACTTAGTAGATACGTTGTAGGAGAGATTCTTGTGCAGATTCCCCTTGTCTGCTCTAATGGGGCCCCCTCCCTCATGCAGACCCCATCACCTTGTGTCTGGAGTACAGCAATGCCGGCCTTAGTCTCCCCTCGCTCCAGTCCATCCTCCATTCAGTGACCAAAGTGATTCTTCTAAAGCATAGGTCTTCTAAAGCACACCACGTCACCTCCAACTCTCTGAACTCCAGTGGGTCCTTACTGCCTTCAGAATCCAATACAAAATCCTCTGACATTCAAAGCCCTTCCTAACCCAACCCCCTCCTGCCTTGTTAGTCTCAAACACTCCAATCCAGGGACACTAGCCCCTGGCTGTCTCATGAACAGGACCTGCCATCTCTCAGCTCCAGACATTTTCTCTGGCCATCCCCCATGCCTGGAATGTTCTCTCTCTCTCTTCTGCTCTGCTTCCTGGCTTCCCTAGCTTTCCTTCAAGTTCCAATTGCAATTCCATCTTTTGCTGGAAGCCTCTCCCAGTCCTGGTGACTTTCCTCTGAGAAGATCCCAATTGATTCTGTCTTCTGTATCTTGTTCATACATAGTTGGTAGAGTGTTTTCTCCCCCTTTGGATTGTGAACTCCCACAGCAAAAGGATTGTCTCTTCTTTTGCTTTTCTTCATGTCTCTGGCACTTAGCAAAGTGCCTGCTACACATAGCAGGAGCTTAATAAATGTGTATTGACTAGCTGTTCTATCTAGGATCCTGGCAGAGCTGGGACTGGAATTCAAGTCTTCTGATGGCTGCCCATGTTGATAACTCAAAGGAGCAAATCCAATCCACACATGAAAGCATGTCTCTGGCTGTGGTGCTCTCCACCAATACAGACTGCAGCCTCTCAGGCTTGGTAGAGGTTTCCAGGGCAAGAATTCTTAATCTTTATTGTGGGTCACAGACCCACAGCGAACACTACTCTGGTCTGTTATCTACATTCCCAATGTCTTTTTACTCATCTAAGTTCATGCAGCCCCTAAAATTCATCCAACAGGGGGAGGGGGAGTGTTATATGAGTCCCTAGGACCAGGTTGTAATGTCAAGACTGCTATATTTGGAGTTTGGGTATCAGGACTATGGGCCTCTTCATTCTCTAGAAAATGAGGCTAATAGAGTTATTGCCAGGATTTGATCAGAAAACCTCCCTCTGGCACCCAGAAGACAGAAAGCCCTCTACAAATCACCTGGTGCACCAGCACCCTCACAGCCTTGACTGTCAGGCTACAAGGCCTCTCGTGGTACTTCCTGGAAAATGGGGCCATCTTCCTTTGACTCCTTCTGGGTATCCCTCAGCATGGAGATCTGCTAAGGTAGCAGCTGTCTATGGATCTGAGGATCAGGAAGGCTCATTCATCATTGGATAACATCAAAATAGGAAGCTGAGGGCATGGTCCTAGGCTTTCAATTGCCTGCTCCAAGTCCATAAAGGAAAACCATCTTAAGTGATGTCCTCAATCCTACCTCCTTGACGTCACCAGAGAACACACAGGGCACTACAGGGAGTGCATCCTAATAGCAAAGAGAGGTCATGGAAAGGTGAGAGTCTAAAGTTTCCCTCTATGACATTGAGGAATCAAGGGCTCCCCCAGAGGACTCTGAAGAATGGAATAGTGGGATATCAGCCCCCATGGGAGAAATTGTTTGGAAGGTAAGTCAGACTTGAGAGCAGGAAGAGAGGGAGGGGATGGTGGACAGAAAGGGAGAAGTGACCTCTTGAACTGGGGAACTTAGAGCAGGTATGCCACAAACAGGAGGCATCTATGTTGGGTACTTCAGCCAGAATCAGGACCACAAAGCCCAAAGGGAGCTATCTTCCCTCCAGGCTTCCCCCACTGTTGGAGGTGAGGAACAACCCAGAAGACTGGACCCTCACAACTCTGTCCTTGTCTGGAGAGCTTCCCAAAGATGTTTTCCAGATATTTGTTGAGTAGCCATTGACATGTCCAGTAACCCAAGGGCACTTACCTCCACAATCAGGGACAGAATCAGATTGACAGCAAGCATGACGATCAGGTAGATCCTCCAAAGGGTGGGTGTGCACACGAGCTAGGGGAGACCCAGAAATGGAACCAATCAGAGACTCATGCATGGTGTTAGGTTGCTGTGATACAACCTTTTCTTCCTCTAATTCATGACTATATTACTTGAAGGAAACTAGGAAAGTTAAGAGATGAGGGTGAGGAAGGAGTGTATTCCAGGCCAGTGCAAAGGCCCAGAAGTGGGAGATGGAGTATTGTGTGCAAGGAACAGCAAGTAGACCCTGCTTCATGGCTTCCTGGTTCTCTTGTATAAAGTTCTTTTGTACTGTCATGCCTGATTGATCTTTGTCAGAAGTGGCTTTTATCACATCATACCCCCATTCTAGATTTCACAATGACTCTCTATTGCCCCTCCTCCTGGCATTTAAGGCCCATTCAATCTGGCCCTACCTCACTGATCCAACATGTCCCCCAAAAGATACCTCAATCAGTAAATCTATCAGTAAACATTTATTAAGTGGTTCTGTACGGTGAGGGCTGGGACTGAGGAGGGAGGAGCTGTGTGCTGAGCATTGTCTTACAACTCCATCCCTACTCCTGCTTTCTGGGTGGCCCTGCTAGAGAGAGCCTCCTGGCAAAATCTGACCCAAAGGTGAATAGTGGTAGAAGCAGGAAGGGGGTGCTAACAGCCTCACTTTGGGCAGTCATTCATCTTCTCTATGCAGGGGATGCATAGATCCCCATCCCCCATCCCAGTTTTTTCATGAGTTCCAATCCCACATCACCCCCTACCTGTTTGGATGCCCCATGGGCACCTCAAATGAAACATGTGGAAATGGAATTCATCGTCTTTCCCACCTCTCTTCCTAGCTTCCTTTTTTCTGTGGAGACACCGAGATCCTTCTAGTGTCCCAGGTTTGTAACCTCTGAGTCATCCCTGTTCCCAAGTCTTGCTCCTTCTACCTGCGCATCTCTCACATCTTTCACTTATAAAGCCAGCCTTCAGTTTTCAGCACCTCATCACCCCTGTATGAGCCTCCTTCCTCTCCTACCCCAACCTCCTTTTTGTATTCTTTCTCCATTAGAATGAATGTGTTTTAAAGGTGAAGGCTAGCTTGCTTACTTATATTCTTATCCCCAGAACTTAGTACAGGTCAAAGAACGACTATGCCAGGTATTGTGCTAAACTCTGGGGATACAGAAGACCACACAAGGCAGTCCCTGCCCTCAGAGTCCACAGTCTAATGCCTAATAAATATTTTATCTACCCATCTACCTAGGAGAGAGGGAGAGAGGGGGAGAGAGAGGGAGAGAAAGAGACAGAGAGAGAGAGAGGAGAGAGAGAATATATTACCATAACCACCTACTTGGTCTCCCTGACTCAGTGTTCTCTCCATTCAAGTCTATCCAGAACCCAAGTGCAAGTAGCATCCCTAATCAGGTCACTGCCCTATTCAGTAACTTCATTGACCCTTATTGCCTCTAAGATGAAATACAAACACTTCTTTGCCCAGTTGTCATCCTCCTCAGTTTCCTTCTAATCAGCCTTTACAGCTTTCTTCTGCTTCACTCCCTCACATGTCCTCTAGGGTCTGTCCTCCCATTTCTTGTCTTCAAGTTCCCTCAGGCCCAGAATACCCTCCCTCTTCACCTCTAGCTCCTGAAATCCTTTGATTCCTTCTAAGCTCAGCTGTGAGGGCTTCCTGATCTCCCCAGGTGCCAGCACTTCCTTCTCCTCAAATGATTCTGTGTATGTATGTGTATATACATATGCACACAAATAAATGTATGTATATATGTATATATATTACACATACCTATTTTGTATATATTTACCTGTGTGTATTTTATCAGCCCCTATAGAATATAAGCTCTTTGAGGTTGGTGCCTGACACATAGTAGGTACTTAATAGATGTTTGTAGATTGATGAGAGGATATATCCAAGAGAGACACAGAATAAGCAAGCAGGAAAGGGCTAGATCTGCATCCCTCAGTGGAAGGAACATTCAAAGGGAAGAAATCACAGATCTATGGAAGCATAAAAATGAGGCACCAGGGCACAGAAGTAGAATTAGAGGCGATGTTTTTCCATATCTTGTGTATCTCAGATTTCTCTCTGGGGCTTCAAAGGTATCTAAACATTGAAATATGTGGCAGAGGAAAATGGGAGGCAAAGAGGATGCCTGACAAGCATAGCAATTGGCCCTTTGAAAGGAATTTTTAAGAGGTGAAGTGTAAGCAAATAAGAAAAATACATATTCATTTTGTCTGGAATCACAAATGGGCTTGAGAATTAACAGAAAAAGAGCTCTAGGCAAAGTTGTTTGGAAACCAAAGCATTTGAAAAACAACTTGTCGTTCTTTGAAGGGGGTGAAGCAGAAGGAGGATTGCCAAGCACGTCAGGATCTCTTAAGAGAAACACTCACAAGATGTTCTAAAGGCCGAGGTAAAAGGAAGACCAACTGGATTTCTGATCCTCTCCAGCACTTGTGACAATTATTGATGGGCTAGGCTCACTGCTGGAAGTTGCTATCCACCAGGGAGCTTTTAGATACAAGAACATTGCTGCATGGTACATGGGCAGGTGTCTTGGAGCACCATGTCACAATATGGCCAGATACATCAGCATCAGCTCCAGGGATGAATGATACTTACATCCATACGCTGATAGAGATCAGGAATATTTGCAAAGAGAAGGAAGATACATGTCCCCATCTGGATCACCAAGACTATGACAAAGATATCTGAGGGATCAAACAGGAGAAAGCACTTAGGATTCCCAGGCTCCCTCCCTGAAGTTACTGACATTGGCCATGGGTCCTGGATCAGTACCGACCCAATCCACTGGATTCCCATGCCACACACTGCACAATGATGAGCACTTAAGGCAAAAAACGAAAGAAAAAACCAAGAGGGTCTATGATGCTAGCCTTTCATCTTCCTCTGCAACAGTCCTCAATTATTTCCCAGAAATAATTCAAAGTATCCACATGTAATGTTCGAGTTTTAGTAAAGTAATTTGCTTCATTTTTCCAGGCTCTATGATGTCATTCATGTGAATACTCTATCCACCAAAGCAAATGGCCCCTTTAAAATGGCAGTCGTGGGAGGCAAGAGTTAACTAGATGAATTCTAGATGAATCCTAAGATCTTTTTCCTTCCCTATCACAATGACTCCAAGCCTATGAATCTTTTTGCCTTTAGATGCCAATTGTCATGAGACTCCTTCATCCCAGAAATAGGAAGAGAAATATTGTTTATCTGTTTATCTCTTATGGATTTACTGTAAATCATGAGCCATATCCTAAGAGACCTCCAGCCATGGAATTCAAGTTCCTTCATGATATAAACATAGCTCTGGAAGCCTTTGTGGTTCTGACAGAGGAATGGACAGTGCCAAACATACTTACAGTTTGTATGAATGGGCTGCCTAAATGGTTTTCCTTTGGAAAACACCAGTGCGACAATGATGCAGTTGATGGTCCCCAAGAACCAGATGGTGGTGTTCTCATAACTCATGAAGCTGTCAGGGTCAACCTTCCCTGTTATCAAGGGTGAAGTGGCTGTCCTGGAGGTGTTTCCCTTTGGTAGGGAACAGGCACTGGAAGGGGGACAGAAGAGGAACACTCATCAACTGAAAAACAGAGAGATGTATGAGGCATTGCCCCAGGGGCCAGGAGAGAGGGGAAGGCATCTGAGACCCTGCCTTAGCCGTAAGATCTCATCCTGCTGAGGAAGCTGGGCCGGGCACAGGAACTGAGAAAGAATGAACGGTGAATGAGTGCAGAAAGAGAAGCACCGAGAATGACAGCATCAGTGTTCGAAAGAGAAAGAAGTCCGGATCAAGCAACACGTCAGACAGAGGAGGAGGGATCTCTTGAAGCCTCCGTTCCTGTTCCTGTCTCCAACCCTCCACCAGTGCTAATTGCTTGAGATGAAAAAGATCAAAGGAGCAGAAAAGGTAGAGCAGAAACTCCTTGAGAGCACAAACTTTGACTTTTCCCTCTATCTCAGTTTACCTAGCACAGTGTTTAACACTTAACCACACTTATGTTTGTTGTGTTTGTTGAATTTAATTTCCATGAATATTTTTCTCTTCCTGCTTCAAACATACCTGCTGAGTGTTTCCCAAGCAGGATTCTGTTTCCCACTATTCCCTCCCCATCTCTGCCTCTCTGAACCAGTGCCTAACTTAAGGAGGCACAGCTCACACGCTGTGTGTTTCCTGATCCTCCAGACTATCAGCATTCTCTCCCTCCTCCGGGCAGCTAGGTGATGCAGTAGATAGAGCACCAGTGCAGGAGTCAGGAGGACCTGAGTTCAAACTTCACCTCAGACACTTGACACTCACTAGCTGTGTGACCTTGGGCAAGTCACTTAACCCCAATTGCCTCATCCTGGGTCATCTCTAGTCATCCTGACGAATATCTGGTCACTGGATTCAGATGGCTCTGGAGGAGAAATGAGGCTGGTAACCTGCACAGCCCTCCCTCATTCAAAACAAAGTCAAGTGCAAGTCATGTCATTATTTCTCTGATGGCATGGTCTTCTTCGGCAATGAAGGACGAACACACATTCTCTCCCTCCGCAGGTGATTTTGGATAGCCTTTGGGGTTTACTCCAATGGGTGCCTCTTGTCCCACCCATCCCTCTTCCCAGAGTAAAATGGAAGGTCACTGAGGGGAGTGACTGTTTCCACTTTGTCTTTGCATCACTAGAATCTACATAGGCCTTGGCACACAG